>NC_036860.1:72348329-72584747 GCF_002910315.2 Salvelinus sp. IW2-2015
ACGTCTCAAGGATGATCGATGAAACGGATGCACCGTGAGCTCAATTTCAAGTTCATAGGCAAAGGTCTGAATACTTATGTAAATAAGGTATTTCTGTTTTTGAATTTTCCTAAAAACTGTTTTCGCTTTGCCATTATGGATATTGTGTGTAGATTGCTTATTAGGGAAAAATATATTGAATCCGTTTTATCAAAGGCTGTAACATAACAGAATGCTGAAAAAGTCAAGGGGTCTGAATACTTTCCGAAGGCACTGTATATGGATCTTTATAAAGCCAGGCACATTTAAGTTAGGCTATTGATTATAGACCACAAATGAAGTTGGATTTCCTCGCTACTCAATTTTCTTTGACAATTAGGCTAAGGCAGGGCCGTTTCCTCGTCTCTGCTGCCTCCGCCGCATTGTTCTCAATCCCAATATGATGGTTTACTTTGCTTTTATGCACATAGCAACCGTACCCAACCTTTGTTATAAAATAATATTAGATATATTAGTGTTGCACCATTATTTTTTTACATAATACAGCATATACAATATCACATGTCTTAGAGTGATGGACTTATGCCATCCCTGTGGCCTCCGCATTGGATTAGTCCACTGAGACACGGTGCCAATCAGACAGGTGTCTTGTGCACCATGATTATTTTTATTTTTTACGGATGCTCGACTCAGAATCTCGCCGACCACAGCCTATGACCAAACAAATCGACCATCAACAACTAAAAAAAAAATGGGGCCAACCCTAAAATATGTACAATTATGTACAGAGCTCTTTACCTATGCGACCTCACAGCGCCATGGAAACCACAGAATTTATATGTGTTACATCCATGAATTCATCACAGGCATGCATGGAATACTTCAACTACCCATCCCTTTTCACCAGCATCAGAGCAAACCCACCGATTCACCAAAACCTCTCATCTTCCTCTTTCTCCAGCCCTTCCAGTAAAGACCCATCAGGTCAGTATCCCTGCCATGGATTGCTGGTAGCAGGGAAAGAGATCAAGTGGGAAACCCTGGCTAAGCACACGGGCATGCTTGTGACCACATGGCCTGCCCTGCCTGTTGAGAGACGGGATCCTTAAGCATAGGGTTTCCCTGTTCCCTGCTGTTCCTGGAGTTGTCTTCTGATGTCTGTTTCTGCTCCCTCCCTGCCTAGGACAGGTGTTGCTGTCCAACTCATGTGTGCCTGGCATGCCAACTGTCGCCGCCAGCCAGACCCAAAACGACCTCTGAAACGTTGTCTTGGCAGTGAGACGGCCAGTTACATAGTCCAGTTGATTAACCGTGTGGGCTCCCCAGGCAGCACTTTCCATAATGTCAAGTGGGTCAGGGTTAAGTAGTGCAAACATCCTTGATGGTTACCATAAAGTTTCTTTTCATTGATGTCTGACCTAGTGCTTATTTATTTTTAGAGAGGGAAAACACATCCTAAATTGTGCAGATGAAGCTGGGCAGACAATCCATTAAGGAAAATCTACAGGACCTAGTACCACAAATACTTTGCAGGCATCAGGACAGAAAGCCCAATACAGTGTACAGCAGAACTTATAAGCAGCCAAAGAGCAAATGGAACAGAGCCAGAAACTTTCAAAAATCCAATCTAAGTAATAAAACATATAAGAACCAAAGTCAACAGTATTTTTTTCAAAAGTCCTCATCTGCTAAAGGGCATGCAGCCCCAGGGAGAAGTATAGATAGCAGTGAACTGGTATGACAGGAGCACTCGGGTCAGGAACATCAGTGACTGCACGCATCCTTCTTTCAATCTCTACTTCAAACCAAACAGGCAAGTTGACCTGATGTTGCGTACCCAAACTAGTCAGAGAGCCCTGAGGAGGGGAAAGGGGTTGAGGTGCAGATAGGGTGAGGTGGTGGTGGATAAGTTTGGGTGTGAGCATGGATGTTGGTGTGCGGCATAATTGTGAGTTGTGGAGAAAGGTGTGGGTGGTGGAGGTAAGACTGTTGGGTGTGAAGGAGATGTTGGTGGTGAATAAGGAGTGGTTTGTGGGTGGTGGAGGAATAAGGATGTTGTGGTGGGGTGGGTGGGGGGTGGTGGGGGTGGAGGGGGCGGTGAGAATGGAGTGGGGGAGTTGGGGCGGGGTGGGGGGTGGGCGGGGGGGTGGGGGTGGGGGGGGGGGGGGTGTTGGGGGGGGAGGAGTGTGGGGTGGGGGAATACGGAGTGTTGGTGGTGGTGGGAGGGATAAGGAGTGTTGTTGTGGGTGTGGAGGGTAAGGGAGGGTGGTGGAGGGGGGGGGAGAATAAGAGTGGTTGTGGGTGGTGGAGGAATAAGGAGTGGTTGTGGGTGGTGGAGCATAAGGAGTGGTTGTGGGTGGTGGAGGAATAGAGAGTTGGTTGTGGGTGGTGTGGAGGAATAAGGAGTGGGTGTGGGTGGTGAGGATAAGGAGTGGTTGTGGGTGGTGGAGGAATAAGGAGGGTGTTGATGGGTAAGTTGTTTGTGGGTTGTGGTGTGGGGTGGGATAAGAGTTTGTGGTGGTGGAGAATAAGGAGTGGTTTTGTGGCGTGGATGAAGGATAAGGAGTGGTTGTGGGTCGTGTGAGGGAGACTATGTTGGGACAGGTTGGAGGAATTAAGGAGTGGTTGTGGGTGTGGAGGAATAAGGAGTGTTGTGGGTGGTGAAGGATAAGGTGGTTGTTGGTATGGGAATAAGGAGTGGTTTGGGTGGTTGTAAGTGGGTAATTGTTGTAAAGGAGGAAAATTTTTTAAAAAGGATGGTTGTGGTTGTGAATTGTCAGGGGAAGGTACTTATATGTGGAGGAGATATGGGTCAGAGAATTCAGCTAGATTAGGGGTATTCAACTGGGGATCCTTCTTTTAATGAATATTACAAATGAACATCACTAGCAACAACAGCATAAAACAAATGTTTATGTCAACTTGATTTCTGAACTCCTAATATTTAGCTAATACACAGTAATTGGAGCTAATTACACTCACTGGAGTATCTGACATAGACTGAAAAAGCAGTAAGGCTGCTGGTAAGCATTCTTGACTTGGACATGAGTTTTTTGCCAACACATGGCTAACCTTTGTTTTAACCAGCTAAACAGCTTCTACTAGCAAAAATGTGTTTGGAGATACCTTTCAGCTTAATAGGCTATGTTAGAGTTTACACTTCGTCTTCCAATTATAACTAGCCTGACTACCATCCACATCACTTCGGCCAAACACCACACCCACCTACCATTTCTTCTCCACCACGAATGTATGGAGCGATCGATAGAGCAGCCAGTTAAATTCAGAATGAGTCGTCAGGCAAAACTATAACTGCAGGGGGTCAGAAAATAAAAATCTACCAATAATTCATATCATACATCATAATGTCATTTTCAAGGTGTTGTGGGCTGGGTCAAGGAAGTCTGGAGTTGCACCTGACTGTTACCCCTGTTAGCAAATCAAAGCATCCTGACCTGTGCTGCTGTCAGGTGGTGTGTGTATAATGTCATTATAACATGAAAGAGGGTAGGATACACATGGACAAGGAAGGAGTGCATCAAACTGCATCGCAGGAAAGTAATGACTTTCTTATCTGAGATTCTTAAACAAAACATCAATGTCCATTACTCGGTGTGGTTGTAACGCACACACACGCGGACCACACACACACAGCGGACACACACACACGCGGACCACACACACACGCGGACAACACACACCGACACACACCACAGTCGGCACACCACACACACACACACACACACACACACACACACACACAAATCTTATCACCACTCAAAGCTCGCAGTGACATTGACATTTTAGTCATCAACACATCAACATTTTAGGGGTATTTCCTTTATACATAGACCTGTCTGTGCTTGTAAGGTTGAGCTATATGACAGTCTTGTCATACAGTATAACGTCAATGTATGTGGTGACATTTCAGTTAAACACCAACAACTATGTTTCCAATTGCATACCTTTGCATGTGAGTCACACAGTGTACTATTATGGGACATGTCCATCTCTTCAGTGACAACAACCAGAACCACACAGCACTGCTTTCAGTGGCATTTTAATGCAAACACTTCAGTGGCTTCTGTGACATTAATTAGGGAAAGGTAAAGGGGATACCTGGTCAGTTGCACAACTGAATGTATTCCACCGAAATGTGCCTTCCGCATTTAACCGACATCCACGGCATCGATACTGTGATGGTGCTTCTTCTAACCCCAATAGCAACAATTGTGAACGAAAACAAGTGAATAAGCTCCCTTGATAACACAGTGTGAATCAATTAATCTCAGGTTAGTTGAAGCCAATTGCGCACAAAATATGTTGAGCTCATTTCTCACAAGAGAGGAATAAGAAAGCAAACAGAATGATAGTTTTGGTACTAAAGGGCCAACAATACTAATTAAATGTGATTTGATTCACCCGCTCAGAGTGATTACTCATACAGCACGTGTTTGTTATTTGTTTTCATGTTTGTTTTCATTGTTATGACGACTGACCACATTTTACACAGCATCCTGTGTGGCCATTTTGTTATAAAACAAGTAAAAAACTACCTGACACATATCAATGAGGGATTGGGAGACTATTAGGACAACTAGATGATGTGGCTTGTTTTATTCCTGATTGAATTATGAATCATTGACATAAAGCGTCTTAAATTAAATCCATTGTTTGTGTTCCAAACACCCATGTTTACTCAGTTGTGGTAAGGAGGCTTGGAGAACAACTGGCATAACGCACTCAAATAAACAGGAGCAGAGAGAATGTCACACCTTGACTGCATCACCTGACCAATAGCCAGGCTGCCTTGCTCTCGAATTGCATGAAGATAAACATTGGGCTACTTTGCCAGCATATCAACACCAAATAAAACGTCTGTAGCCAATATGGCCTACAGTAGCAATTGTGTCATTGTGCACAGTTGTGTATTATCACATGGTTGTTAACAGTTTGTCAAATTATTCCTTAATTGAAAAACGGTACGCGCCCAGTTTCACCAGCAAACTTGGACAAAATAAAAAACCTCTCCGAAAAATATTCTGCCAGATAATCTCCACAAACACTTTAGAGTGGATTATTACTCAGTTTCTTTGTTGCACTGATCATTTATTTATCTAGTTCTTATCTAAATTCGAAAGTTACCTAACGAACACAGATGTGCAATACAAGTTGAACTTTCACCTGTTAGGCTACAACACAATTTCTTGAGAGGAGTTCCGCACGCACATTCATCATACCATGATATGCGCCTCGCGCTGGCTAACGGTTTGATAGAATAAACTCACATTCCAATTTGCGTTTGACTTAGGCTACACGCTACATGATTCCGTATAACATTTGTTATAGCCTACATGCAAATGATGTTAATAATACAGCCTTTAAGATGTTATGTTAAAAACATTGTGCAATGTTGAAGAAAATAAATGATCTAGCGTATTCGAGTTCTCGCTTGACTCCCAGGAGGGGGTTGGACCCAGCCTGTTGATTCAATATATATATATAGGAGAAAGGGTCAAAAAACACCAATAACAAAGTAAATATTATATTAACAATATACTCAATCAATATTGTAAACTGGAAAAATATATATTTGTAGCTTCACATGTGGTATTGTCGGTGACATTATAACCACGCTTGGCTAGCGTAAAAGACGGCAGATCCGCACAACTCTAAACATAGTTTGTTTACAAAGCGCTGTCAGAACATTCTTTCGCAATAGAAACCGTCTGCACGAAATATGCTTGTCCAAAATCTTCTCGAAGCTGACATAGTTAACAAACCTACCTTGACGGGACGATCAAATGAGTTGTCTTTTTGCATAAAAGTAAGGGAAAGCTCCGCAACGTACGTACGACCCAGAAAAGGAACCTCTCCCGTCTCTTTCTAACTGTTCGCTACGCAGTTTTTTTCATTCTCTCTCTCGTGTCTTTCGCTTGCTCTCCCCTCTATGATCGGTCAGTGCTATCCGGGATCCTTGGGACGTCCATATCCTAAACCCTAACCTTAACCTAAACTAACTACCCTTACCCAAACATCTAACATAACCCTTACCTAACCCCAACCTTTGTCCTTACCTTAACCATTTTAAATGTCAACTTCAATGTTGGGGGGGGGGGGGGGGGACTTCCCAAGGATCCCAGATAGCAGAAACGGTCTATGTTCTCTCCCTCTCTAACCGCCCACTTCCGGGGTTTTCTGTTTGACAGGCGAATATTGTCATATGAAAACATGAACATGTGCAATATATTGTCCCTACTTCAGTAAGTTAATTTACCACCATCATATAGCATAACCTAACAAATGTAAGGCAATTAAATGATCAAATTATCCAATTCTGTATTGATGATGAAATAACAACAATAATAATAATAAGATGGAGACATAGTTTATTCTTATTTTCCTACATATTATCATGTTATATTCTATTGTTATTTTCATCATTAGAAGTAGTCTTGTAGTAACTGAAGTAGCCTTTGTAAGAGCAATGTGATCTATTTCTAAATAGCACTACAGTACATATGTGTAGTCAGTACATAGACTATTGACGAACCACATAACAGGTGTTCACAAGAATAGGCCAACATGTGCACATGTTTCCTTCAATGTGTCTCAATGGGAAGAAAGTGGAGAAAACTAATGGGAAGTTGAAGAGATGGAGAAGCCCAGCTCTAGGAAGCAGCAAGGCCAAGTGAGAAACTTTTCTCAGATTTGTAGGCCTTTGTACCCTCTTTGTTCTGCTATGCACTCATATAGCCACTGACAGACAGACCATCAACACATAGCTAAGGGTCTGTCAGGTCAGATGGAAAATAGCATCTATTTTAAAGGTACTTTGTTTGCGAACAAAATAGGCAGTGGCTTTTGTCTCATTTGACTAAAAGCAGAGCACTTTCTAGTCAAATGCAAGGTGGAGTGAATGAAAGATTAAATGAAAGTGATTCATCTTTTGCTAGGTCCTTGCAGGCAGTAGATTTAAGCACAGCATCCTTCTCCCTGCACATTAATATAATGTTTAAGCTGCAGACAGCACCAGAGCCCGATAGGTGTTAGCAGAGAGAGGGTGTGTGTCACTTCCCAGAGGGAGTCTTTTTCTCTGCCCTTTCCAACTGTAAATAAGTTAAATGGTCAAATCTGTGCTACACGCAATTCACACAGATTTACAGATCCACACACACCAACTGCAAAAAAAATCCTGTATGGTAGATTACAAAAACCTTTTCGATTGACTGTAAAACATCCCGTTGTTATTAGTCCTCAACGTGATCATGTATTGATATGATCATCATGGATACTCAAACTTTAAAATGCTGTGCATTGTAATATTGACATACTCTCTAGCTGGAGGCGCATAGTGACATCTGGTGGTAGAGGAATAGACAGGGTTAAAGTGGATATGTTTTGGATCTCATTTAGCATACCAGATTTGTCATAACAGAGTAATAGTTGGCCCTAAAACTTCATCCAGCAATCTCTCATTGAGCATACAATGAGTGCTGGCAGTGACATCATCAGGCAGAACAACTAAAGATGAAAAAAAAAAAAAAGATTTAAAGAAAATGTTTGAGCGTACACATGCACGTGTGCTTTTCTAATAGAGATAGAGTGAGAAAGAGGTGAAACTGAGTTATTTGGGAGAGGGCCAGCAGCAGCCGTCTACCAGCTTTACAGGCAGACTGAACAAAACAACCACAGAATGGTCCCCTCCGAGGGAGATGCATAGTAAGACTGACATGGAGTAGAAGAGACAGAGACGTGTGTGTGTCATACCTTAGATCCGTGTATGCCTCAGGCTCTGGTAACCTTTACACACAAAAGCAGGTTTTGGTAGTTATGTGCGTGTATGTTTGTACATAGCTAAGTATATGGCTGGAGACAAAAAAACAATCAGGAAATATGAATCTCATTGAATAACCTCCATTACAGATAGAAAGGCCTACATGCACCCAATCCCAGCAGTGTTGGTCCCTAGAGACAAAACAGTAAATTACATGTTAACTTGTGTGATTGATACTGCATAAACATATAAGCGATTCATATGCTAAAGACTAATTTATGAACCAGAATTTGGTCCACAGTCCATTTTCCTCCTCTGTAAGTGTAATTTGGTACGCTGCTAGGCATTTTAAATATGAGAGTTTTCAGACTTAATGACCGTCACTTGGCCAAACGCAGCAGCTGGAAGTGGAAGTGTTATGGGAAAGCCAACATTTCTCAAGACAAATAAGGCATGGCAAAAGTATGAACACATTATAATTATTTCTAACTTCCGTTTCACATACAAAAAACGTTAAGGAAACAACAGAAAACACACTCCACTAGGCCCTCTGTACACACACACACAACCCCAGCCATACATCAGGCCACTTCACAGCACACCGTTAAAATGGAATCGATTCTCCAAACGGATTGGTTGCTGGCCAGGCAGGCTGGAGGGGTGACATTTTGCTTTCAGAAACTGCTGAGTCAGCAGCTGCTGATGTTAATTAAAAGGCAACGCTCCCAGTCTCCCTCTCTACGCGTAGCAGGATAGGGGGAAGGCTAGTTCCTATCAGAGACCGATAAAAAAGAGACATAGACAGACAGCAATAAAGTATGTGAGGAGACTAGAATGATACGAAAAATACTATATTTCACATCTGCCATCTCAGACCAGTTTATATCAAGGAGTGACTCAACGGGACAACTATAGACAACGTAACGTTAAATAAGTGAAACAACGGTGGAAACCCCAGACCTGTGTGCATACAGTGTGCTACTATGCAGTGAATGTGAGATACCGTAGCAGATGGGTTTCCTCAGGGTAGGGAAGCAGCACGCACATGTTCAACGTGCCGTCATATTATGGGATTTCCAGTTTCACCACATACATAAAGGCAATGGAAGACCACTCAGTATCGTTTTGAAAGATTGAGTCAAAACTCAGAGGAATTGACAAATAACATTCCAAAGCATTTACATTTTATGCAGAATTTCTATCCCATAGACAAAGTCAGTCAGTTGTGTTTTTTGTCTGAGACTTTGCTAGTCTCACAGCTATAGATTAAAGCCCAGGGTTAAGGCAGAGCGGCAGACATCCCTGATTAATTGCCTATTGATCCAACATACTATCACTCATACAAGTGTTTTCTGATCAACTCAGGCGTTAGCATGCTTCAGTTCAGTTCGGCTAACACCGAACCGAACGAGCGCACTCGCATGCTCCCTTAAAATACATTCGCGTGAGAAACGAGAAAAAGCGGCAATAGTAGTGTTTGTCCATTTTGAGACGCTGTAGCCACTTCCTCAAAATAGTCCGAATTAATCTAAGGTAATTCCAGAAATGTGTCATTAATGTTAACGTTTTAAATGTAGAGTTCTTAGTAGCGCAATTTTACATCTTACCAAGATGTTTGGTGCAGTTATCTTAAATGAAAAAATGTGCAAACGAGTCGTCTCTCGTTGAATGACAACAAATACTTTATTGAAGAATAACTACTGTTGACCAATTACCGACGAAGGGGCGTAGATTCCGGCTCCGAACTTCGGTTTGCCTCCCCCCAAAATGTTGTGCCCAAACAGCCGAAAAATCTCTCACCGAAGTCCAAAACATCACAAAATGTAATCGTCATAATATGCACGAACTCTACCGACCGTGAATCGTGCGGGCGCGTTAAGCAATATGTGTTTTAATAGTTAGGTAAATACTCAGAGGATATGCAGTCAGGAGACGAATGATGTGTAGATAAATAATTGTCCTTGTGCATATTCATGTTCCGTTTTGGATTGATGTCCAACTGAGCATTCCACTCAATGCCTCGTCAATGAGCACCGATGAAGATTCTGTCAAGTGCATTACAGTTGCTTTGAAATACAACGACATTCAAAATAATTAGTAGGAAAACCTTTTGTCATCATTGTGATGTCCCCAGAATGACTAGATGCAATATAACGTTAGCTAGCTAAAGTTGAAGGGAGACACCGGATTTTAGCTAGCTAACATTACCATTGTTGTTAGCCATTTTTGACTAACTGCTAGCAAATGATAACACTGCCTAAAGTAAAATTGACATGATAATGCTTGCAGTTGTTTCTTACTAAATATGACTACTTCAGCAATGTCATCTTATTTCCAGACACTATAGCGTAGTTCAGACTAAACAGTAGTTAAGGTCAGTCCTTCTGGACGGAGGCTATCGCCACTCTAGAGCATCAAAGATTTTTTACAACTAAACCAAGATAGACCAGCATGTCGTTTCCAATTGGAACAAATGAGCCAGCGGGCAAAACAAGCAAGGTGGGCAGAGCTAAGCACGAGCTAGTGAGATCCTATTGGCGCGTTCTAGCATTATCTGCATATTTCCGTTAGGGAACGCCTACTTTGAAGTGCGCGTGTGCAGAACTCAATTCGCCTTTGCACTCTTCCTAAATTTTTGCGACTTTTGCAAAAGTTTTAAAATGGTAAAAAGTCTACAAACCTTAGTCCACTCAAAACATATTCTAGTTTTAGTAACATTAAACTGTATTGAGATCAAATATTTAATCGATGAGAAAATTTGCAAAATTTCGCCCAAAAATCCATCTCCTCCACTGCCCGCCAGTGGGCTTCACCTCACTACCATATTCGACAGTGACGGAGGTGCAACCTATGAATAGGTTGTTTGCAAACGCATATGTACAGATACATTTAAGCTATGCAACTGGCTCACCGGTAAAAAAAAGACCTCAAACATGGAAAATCGCATAACAAGATAGGCAAACATGAGTCCATGAGAGATACATTTTTTTTTCTTTTTATGATTTTTAAACAAATATAAGATTAGTTGCAGCATAATTTACAGATAGCTTTTTTTCAAATAACATCTACAGAGTGAACTCAATTACCGATTCAACTGAGCACTTAACTCAGGAAGTGATGGACAAGTGTTGGGTTGTTTATGATGTGGCATCACATGATACCCATATACAGTCAAACAGAATAGTGAAATATCATTAGAAACTGATACTAACAATATGCAAACTGCAAAAAAACCCAGGTCAACACATACAAGTGTTAGCTTAAAATAAATCATTAATACGGTATGAGATAGGCACTACCTTAACCATTTAGGCACAGACTAGTGCAGTACTGTTGCAATGATAATCTGATTTTTGATGGTTTAATGAAAACAACAAGTGGTATTCTCATTATGACAAACTATGAAGGACAAGGGGGTGTGTATGAATTCAAAACACCAAAGAATAATGTACATTTCTATCTACAATAGCAGGTTGGCATTCATTGTCATCAATCTTGCCCTGGAGCCAGCTCTGCAGTGGTCACTAGCTGGCACAGCCACAGTCATAAAATTGTATTTTAAACCCAAACCTAACCCACACTGCTAACCATAATGCCTAACCCTAACCTTAAATTAAAAGGAAAAAAGTAAATGTTTACATCGCCAATTTTAAATTTGCAGCTGGTCCAGCTAGCGGAAATTGCTCAGGGCAATATTCATGACAAACATCAACGTGCTCTACAATCCAGGGAAGGAATCAGTATTTTCCCTTCAACTGAGACATGCTGCCTGCCAGCTGAGAGCGGGGTTGAGCCCAGGCTGAGAAGAGAGAAGGTAAGAGAAATATCCTGTCATTATCAATGCCATTTCAGACACCTAAAACAAAAACCAGCACCATTCACATAAATTACCTATATGAATGAATGTTCAATTAACAAATTCACCAGTGACCTTGGTTCTCATCTTGTTTTTTACAAACACATCATATTACTGACTCATTGTGTCACAGTGAGATTCTAGATACAGGTTTTTTGTAATAAGGAATAAGATACAACCGGAAAGAATGGACCAGGATATTTCTCAATCAAATAAAAATAAAGATACAGGTGTCCCCTTCAATAGAGAATGACATGGGACACAAACAGACAGACGGACTACCAAAAAGTTTATCATAGAATAGGTAATTGAGAACTATGACGCTAACAAATAATAACTTATTATCTTTGAAAAGCTAGACTGCAATCTTCCTTTTTAGGCATTCTTATAAAAACAAAAGCGCTGGTTCATAAATGAAGGTTGAGATCAAAACCATTTTAAAAGAAAGTCAAGGAAACAAAAATATACTTTTGTATTAAAAAAAATCTACAATTTAAATAAGGTACTTTGTGAAACACCCACAGGGACTGAGACGTGGCTTTTCAAAAACATTGACACCAACGCCTCGATCACACCGATAGCGTCATTGCATCTTGGTACACCAAAAGTACATTCATTTCCAATGGAACGCTGCATTTGCCTTCATCTAAAGTATGCATAAAACTATGCGTCGACGGCTTGACAGAAAAGGTAGCAGAAGGTGAATGTTGAACATTTGTTGCACACATATCCAGATGATGCTGCGTACCATTTAGCACAATGACACTGTAGGTGTGTTTGAGGCGTAAAGGTGAAAGGTAAAGAATGTAATGTATCTTGTTCCCTTTCACAATATGGGACAGAGGTAACTGTGGATTATATATTTTTTTAAGAAAACGGGGAGTTAAAATATTTAAAATTGGTCTGGTTCATTAGTCTCTTCACATGGGTGACGCCACGTCAGAACTCAACTCCATGTCCAGAGTGAGGGAGTCTGGGAAGACAGAAAGCAAGAGGGCTGCCATTAAAACAAGTTAAACCTTGCTTCGCATGCAAGCACAGTACGAGTATGTGCATGTGTGTGTGCGCGTGTGTATTAGTGTCTGTCAGGACTTACCCAGCGGGCCAGGGTTGGCCTCAGCCTCGTTGTGCATCAGAGAGTCCAGGGTGCGAGGGGACATGGGAAACAGATCACTGGTGTTACCAGAGTTGGTGCTGCAACAAGACAATACAGGATAAGAGGGAGAAAACCAAGACTATATGTTAACACACATACAGACGTCATAGTGATTAGATCTCTATGTCCTTTTTACCACAAACGATAAGCTAACTGTCAAGTCTACTGCCAGTGCGCAAGTTATTTTCATCATTATCACTGCTGTTATGTCACCATAGATGAGGACAATACTCCACATTATTACATGTACACACAGTATTACAAGTTTAAATACATGATTCAAGCAGTTCAGTGTTGACTGGGTCGGATTAGTGACAGGTTAGGACAGTTCAGCCACTATGTGTCAATGTGCTTCCTTTTGAACAACGAATGACTGAAGTTAGACGACAGTAGCAGAAAGAAAGGGGGAAAGGAGAGCAGTTAGTTAGTGGGAATGTTAATGACAAGTATTCTAGACAATCTAGTTTGTTAGAGCAGGCCAGTGGGCAGAAACACACCAAAACCCTCTACACCCGACCGACATTCTATTCTAAGAAGTGCATGACGTCTCACAACAACCTACTACTGTAGTCATATGTGGAGAACAGTGTAGGAGGGGAGGACGGCTCATAATAATGGCTGGAACGGAGCGAATGGAGTGGCATCAAACCATGCGTTTGATGTATTTAATACCATTCCACTGAGTACGCTCCAGCCATTACCACGAGCCTGTCCTCCCCAATTAAGGGGACACCAACTTCCCGCGGTGGAGAACTAAAGGAAGGACCAACTTTAGGGCTTTAGGAGTTCATCTCCACTGAAGGCACTTCTAATGAGCCCTTCAGTCTACAGCCTATCAATCCACAGCCTCTTCTCCCCTCCTGCTGTTCTAGCCCGTTCATAATGGACTGAAGTGGGGACCGTTTTGATACCATTATCAAGCTGTAAACTACACATGGCCAGTGTGGACTGATTGTAATGGAGTGGTCATGACACCAGTACGTAGACTTACAGGGAGTTTGAAAGGTGAATGATCTATTGAGGATGTGATTGGGAAAGGGAAGCCATCTTCAAGTAGGATGAACCCAACTCAATATGTCTGAATACAATATGACTGGAAGCTGCTCTGGTGTTAGAACCAAGGAGAGTGGCAGTGAGTTGGAAACAAAACGGGAGGGGGGTCTAAATGAGGAGGCTGAGAGACTTATTACTCCATTCCTTGTCTGAGTCTCACCCACCCTCACACACACACGTAGAGAAACACACACACACAGCCCTACATGCCCCCCCACTGCCTACCCAGGGAATATCCCGTTCCCAAGCAGCTCGCTGTCCGGAAAGTCCATGAACACGGAAGGGCACCTACGGAGACAGGTCAGGATCTCACTGAGCAATTCTCTCCAACACCCCCCCTCCACCCCAACAGACACCTCTACCTATGTAGTACACATACTCATCTAATCCTACAGAGACAGGTCAGGTTCTCACTGAGCAAACCTCTCCAACGCTGCTACACCCCCCGAAAACAGTACCTCCACCTCTGGGTTAGCCAGTATACACACCCTTCTGATCCCTCTGCTAAACTCATACACACCCTCTCCGTCCCGGAATAGAGAGCACTGCATGGGCTTCAGAACACCTCACACACACTCTGTCTGTTCCCTTAGATGTGCAAGGAAAGCTCTCTCTTTGGTTCTATTAGTGGTGTTGTGTTGAGCGATTCGTATCAGTGATCTGTATGCTTGTCTGGGGATCGTTACTTGCTTCCTCCACTCTGCTTTGTCTAGAGAGATGTGTACACTTTGCTCCTGCCTGCCTACAGTCCTGTGCTTCCTGTTCTACTGTCCCCAGGCCAGACCAACGACTGTATAAATAAGGGAAAGACACTGACTAATAGTGAATCCGTCAGTCAGTTTGTTGGTGATGACTATATAGGAACGATCTGGGAACCACTCTTCCAGGGTAAAACTCCCACCCGCCCCCCCTTACACGAAGCCAACAAGGGGATGTTGTGGAGGACACTCAAACATTTCGTAGAAAAAAAGAAAAAAAAATCTAAATTTTGCAATATGACTGTCCCAGTTTCCATTACACAACCTAGTGTGAAGTCACTTAGGAGCATTAACTAACTCCTATGAGGGAATTGAACACTAACAGCTCTCAAGGAAAGTGGATACTTACGGGGTTACACAGATGAACTTTGTCTTTAAGTATGGTTGAATGGCTGTGGGAGAAAACCAGAACACGTTTTAACTTACACACAGATCAAAATATTCCCCATGTCACAAAGCACCAACCTCCAAAACGGTAAAGAAGTATTYATTATGGAGGTACTTCCAGATCCTCTTCCATTAACTCATCCCACAGTTTTCATGACAATATGTTCAACTTCCTGATTGACTTACTACTACACGGGTCYCCGAGTTCAGCCTCTGGAGCAGCTTCCGGTCGGCAGTACTTCCCGAAGGCGTCCTCCTTGGGGATCTCTGGGAAGAGGTAGACCAGCGGAGACACCAGGATGTTGGTGGCGTCCATGATCTTGTATCCCATAATGATCTCCGCAAAGGACATGCTGTTGAGCTGCTGCTTGGTGTAAGGCTCCACCGACTGGATCTGAGTCTTCCCTACAGACACACAGAGAGAATGAGAGAGATATGAAACCATGTCACAAGAGCAATAATGAGATTAAACTAAATAATGTGCAACATAGACAAAGACCAAATGACATGCACAATAGAAAAGCGACAAAGACAGACAGAGCGCCAGCCAGCCCAACACACTGTCCTCTTACCACTGATGTCCTTCTCCACCCAGGTGAAGGTGATGCCTCCCTCCTTACTGCTCTCACTGAAGCGCAGCAGGAAGGTGCCAGGAGGCTTAGGGCTCAGGATGGCCCTCTCCCTCTCCTTACTGATGAAACCCAGAATATACCTGCACAGACCGAAAGAGAGCAGAGAGAAAAATATGCCGTTTTTTCTAATGGTCACTTACACCGGATAGGATAGAGAAAGACTGAAAGGGAGACAATTTAACTCCATTAAACTTGACACTTGTGCATTAAGCCTAAAACCTGTACTCCTCCTCAATCCAGTTTCCCGCTATCTAGGGTTCAACGGCTCAGTATTACAGTTCTCAGCAGTGCTCATATGAACTCAATGTCATGAACTCAACTCCCTCCAACTTGGATTTTGCCCAGCTGTTCCAGTAACAAGTCGGTWAACAAACAGAAGCGACCTCTCACCCTTCATTCCACAAAGCCAGGATGTACTTCTTGACCAGGTCRATGATGTTGTCCAGCCATACCCAGAAAGAGAAGCCTTTACCCGCCATGTTCTCCTGAAGGACAAAGGAGGAACTAATCAATTCAAACTGTGAAGCTGTTTACGACAGATAGATAGCTATAACAACACATCAATAGAGACTGATTGGGCAAGGACATACTTTGCAGAACTTGGCCCAGGTGATCTGGCATCCAGAGTAGTTCACACACGGCCCTAGACGAACAACACAAACACATTTAGTAGGCATTGACGCCATACAGACCATCCATAGAAATATATTTACTGGAGTTGGACACTCATTCCGACTCTCATTCAATGTTCTGTGATAGACATCATTCTATTSCTWTGGAGCCATCYAWTCCAGATGAAGGTARAGTTGCAGACAGAAAGGTTCCTCRCCTAGTAGTTTCTCAGCCAGGGTGGTGAGCTGCTCGATGGTCAGGCCTCTCTTAGTGGTGGAGGAGAACTGCCAGCTCAGCACCTCCGCTACCTGATCCCACGTCCCCACCGGAGGCTTGGTGAAGAAGTTCACATTCTATAGGACATGACAACAGGAAGAGGAGGTCAAGCTGGATTTCACACACATTTTAACCCTCTTCATGACAGATGCCAATGCAAAGAAGGCATGCCACAGTAAAGATGATATCAATGAGACTGTATTTGGGGGMCAGAAGTTACAGGACAGCGGTCTGACGCGAGGTGGCGCTAGCCGTCTTACCTTGGGGTGGTTGGTCAGCATGTTGTACCACAGGATGGAGGCCCAGGCGTTGGGCATCTGGCAGATGTTGGAGATGACCACCACTGGTAGAGAATGGGTCTAATGGACCATAGAGAAAACGCATGAAGAATGGTTAACCTGGACGTAGGCTCAATTAGGATATACGTATGGAGCAGAAGCACCTTTTGCCAGGCTTTCAAAACTAACCTAGGTTGTTCGGTCATTCTATTCAAGTCTGACATGAAATGCCATTTAATACATTCATTTAATACTATTATTCTTTGGATTGCTGTGACAAAGTAGGTCGGCCGTACGGGAGGAAAAGCTGTCCGTGTCCTGAGTGAGATGGCAGAGACATGGAGTGCTTAGTCCCTCACTCAGAATTAAGTCTTCAATCACACAGCAGCACCCCTCGCCTCGCTAAATGGTGTCGTTTATAGAAGACGGAGTGTTGTGATCAATTATTTCACAACGTGGGAGTGYCAAACCCTCTCACTCAAACGCACGCACGCTAATTTCCCTCCATTTCTCAATGCTAATGTGTTAATTATCCTGGCTAATGCATTTTCACACTGCTGTGTTCAGGGTGGGGCATCGCCGCAGTGTTGAGCTCAACACAAAGCACTAAGCCCTGCAGGACATAACCATTAGATGAATGATTCCTGTGTCCCAGCAGGGGGCTTGGACTAGCTACGGTGATATCAGAGGGAGGAACCATGGTGGTGGTAAGGGAGGTGTAGAGCAGGTCAGAGACGGATTACCCCTGGACACGCTCCACCGGCCGGGGGTTGAGGGGAGGGATGATGGGGCGAGGAGAAGCAACAGTAGGGAAAGCATGGAGAACAAGTGTGATTACTGAATCAGCTCATTGGTATTCTGTGCATGGGGAGAGCAGAGCCAGGCCCCTGGAAGCCTAGGGCACCATCAAGCTAATGATAATGACTATTTTTGTCTATTGGCTCGCGTGTGTGGCAGAGCTAACTCGTGGCCTTAAATATCTAATCTCCATGCAATTACTGCTGACGTAGGATTAAGGTGGAGTTAGGGGACTACATGCTGAGTGTTTGGTGTCGCCATAATGAGACTTGACAAAGACCACCTGGGAGTCAGGAAGCACAACAGCAACTCCCCAAGCAGCCCGTGTGCACACGGGTAGAGAGCTGAGCTAGGTCTCACCTCCAGGTCGATCTTCAAGCCCTGGTGGTAGACCTCKGTCTCAAAGGTGATGAGGTGGAGCTCCTCTGTAACGATCAGGGAGGCCTGGGGAGGAACAGGACAGTCAGGGTTATAGGTCGATTTGATGCTACTGCTACTATCAATACTGATGACAATGGGTACTATCAATTCCCCAAATGATAAGTTTAAGTTAACAGTATAGCCACATCAGTCACCATAAGAAAAGGAGCATTCAAGATTGAGTGTGGGACTCACATCACTGTTGGTCCTGCCACCATTGCCACACCTCTGTTCCCTCAGGGTCTGAAAGAGAAGGGCAGTTATCAGTCAAGGCACATACTGTACAGTACCACACTAGACTCACCACTATACTGACAGACAGCCACTCACCAGGTGTTTGAACTCTGCTGACAGACTGCCGTTGTTGGACTCCTCCATGTTCATCACCTTGGTGTTGGTACCTAGGATGTTGAACTTTCGGGACCTGGGAGAAGCAGGGTAGAGCAGGTGGGGCAAGTTATTCACAGGCTCCATGGCAAAAGTGACATTCTAAGATTGATAGCTTAGGAGACAGAGGGTACGTAACATAAAAAAGTCACTTACCCTCGAATGGCAGCCACGTCCCCAGATTCCCTGAGAAACAAACAACAGAGGTCAATTCACCTTCCCTGGGACTGAGTCGATCGTGGTGTTCCACGCAAATCGGACATGATCGTGGGAGTGATGGACGCAAGGCATGCAAAACTCACTTRTCAATAATAACTTTGATCTTCAGCTGGTAATTCAATTCTGGAAACTTCACCAGTAATCTGAAAAGAGAGAAAAGATTTGGAAAATAACATTTGGTGAGAGCACATAAAGCAAACGCCAAAGACATCAAATAAGGCAGTTTTGTATTCAACATCGTCATCAACTGGTGGCATTGAGTCCCGCAGCTCCTCTTACCTGACTTTGTTGGTGAACTGCACACCTGTCTTGATGACCAGTGGTCTGTCTGGATGCATGGGCATACAAGGCTGCCTTTCCACCACGAACGCACTGCAACACAAYGACCAGATAAGAGGCGGTGCATTAGAGCACAATGGTGGAAGTCTGTGATAGACAAAACTCTGAAGCCTCATCTAATGCCCATCATAATAAAATGTCAAAATATCTCCATATTTGCCAAAGGCTATGCCATGTATCCAAAACATCTGAATATTATGCAAATTCAATCCTATAATAAATATCCAAACGATCTGGAGAAGCTCCCCACCTCTTCATGAGGGTYCTGAACAAGTCCACTATCTTCTCCTCCAGAGCGGGCCGGTGCTGGATGATGGGGTCTCCCTTATAGGACACCTTCTGCTGGAGCTCCTCCAGCTTCTTGATCTGCTGGCGGATCTGCAGCTGAGACTCAGCCAGGGAAGTAATCCTAGAGGTCACAAAGGTTAATCTAGGTCCCTCATTATGGCAGTGCTACTTTGTTTGTTAAACACTTTTGGAACTACAATTTAATCTTATGGTGTCTTGTATTGACTACCAATAACAGCAACTTCTCCTTCTTCGCCACTCTGACGTTTACTCTACATGAGTGTTGGGGGAGATGGTGTACGGTCATGAGGAGGGCACATAAAATCATTTTAACGTGGAAAGTAAAGGCTACTAATGGTAACTGACCATGTCTCCAAGCGGTCCAGGCAAATGTTGGGTGGTCCTCCGATGCAGGCAATCTGCTGCCTCCTCTTCCAGTCAGCCAGCTCGTCATCTGTCAGGTTCTTCTGGACAAAGTCCATGGCTGACAGCAGCCCTGCCATTTCAGTCACAATTTGCTACAACAGAGGGACAACAGCACATCCTTCAGACACTGATATAACCAGTGTTAAAGTGCTATTCAGGGGGCTCTGGAATTACTTTTAAGATATATTTTATTCATCCACACGAGATGGACATCAGCCACAGTGCAGCACCCAATGAGCAGTTTTTCCTTGCACCGGAGATATTGATTGCCAGCAACCCTCCGGTTGCCATCTCACTCCACACCAGCACTAGGATTCGAACCGACAACCCTCCGGTTGCTGGCCCGGTTCTCGAACGTCGAAGGTACGATTATACCTCGCGCATGATTCTTAGGATGATTATCATGTTAGACAACATGATTAGTGAATTTGTTTTACAATTTTGAACTCTGGGAAATGTTTAACTAAATACTCTCCGGCCCCACATTCTCCAAAATTTGACAGCTATTACCACCCTCCTCATCTCGCTCATAAATATCTAGTGCCTGACAGCAGCATGAATATTAATTTAACTCAATTGAAAATGAATGATCGAGCACACATTAATATCAACACACATACAGATCTCTGCATGTGTAGTGAAAGGTACTGCTGCTGAGTCCAAACGTTTATGTCGGGGCTGCAACGGATAGGGAAGCAGGCCTGCTTGGGGCAGACAGTTTGAGCTTGCTGCTGAGAATTAGAGAATGACTAACCCAATTCTACAGCTTACCATTCAACAAACATGTAAATAGGCAGGTTTATGTAATTTATTGCACACACGTATGAGGTTCGAGCAGAATGTCAACTAGCTTAGCCTACTTATCGCAGACTATCCTGATTCAGGGTATTAGGATCCTCCAAGAAGGGGTGTACGATGTAGGGTCAGATGGACACTAAGGAGGGGTGAATAAGAGGCCTACCCTCCTGAGCTGGTCCAGAGCACTCAGCATCTGTTCCAGCTGAGACATCTTCTGCCTGGTGGCTGCCGCCTGGCTGTTCCCATTCATGTCCTGGGACAACTCTGAGCAAATAGGAGAGGAGTTGGGTGGGTTATCTGTAGATTTAAGAGTCAGTGATATTTGGTAGTATTTGATGGCGGCCCAGAGTTTCAAAACAAGAACAAGCAAAATAAATAGTAGTAGTAGAGTATAAAATTAGAGCCTCTAACAGATTCATATCCTATCCATAAATTCCGATAGAATTCTATAAAAAGAAATCTAGAATTGTATGTAATATTAAAAGTGAAACTTACCACCCTGACTTTTAAGGGTCTTGTAGTTGAAGTCAAAATCATCCTGGAGATTCTCAAGCATCTTCATCTTTTGTTCCATATCCTATAGCAAAGTAAAAAAGCAAAGCATGTAAATCAAATGAGGTATTAAATAACATGCCTGTGTAAAACCACATATTCTTTGGACTAAACATGCAGTCTCACCTGCACCCTCTTCCTGATGTCCTGCAGGTTGTGCTCCAGGATCTGTTGTTTCTCCGTCACCACAGTGCCAGACGGGTGAGACGTCGTTCCGTCCTGTGCGGCGGTGGTGGCGGTCTGCAGCAGCCTCTGCTCTTCCCAGAGGCAGCGGGCCACAATGCGGGCGATCTCCATAGGTTTCTCCAGGTACTTGGACTGCAGGTGCTGCTTAATGCGYCGCAGGTTGTGCTGGTARAGCACRTTGTTCTCCTGCAGGAAGCGGCTGTACTGCTGGTCAATCTCCCCCAGCAGGTTGTGGAACACCAGCGTGGCGTGGGACTCCTTGTTCGCTGCGTACGCCCTGCATAGCGCATATAGAGAGTGGTTTAGCGAAAGCTTATGCCTTTTTTCTTTTATTATCTTTATTTAATTAACCAGGTAGGGTATTGAGAACAACCTATAGTATAACCTAGCCTCTAATACATGTTCATATCTCTAGTTATTACTCAAACACATTGTAAAAAATAAATCCACAGATAAGATATGATATGCTTTCCGAACGCAGTGTATACAGACCACTTGACTTTTCCCACATTGTTACGTTACAGCCGTACTCTAAAATGGATTCAATTGTTTTTCCCCCCCTCAATCTACACACAATAGCCCATAATGACAAAGCAAAAACTGGTTTTTAAAAAGGTTTGCAAAAGTATATATTTTTTTTTACTGAAATATCACATTTACATAAGTATTCAGACCCTTTACTCAGTACTTTGTTGAAGCACCTTTGGCTGTGATTTCAGCCTTGGGTCTTCTTGGGTATGATGCTACAACCTTAGCACACCTGTATGTGGGGAGCTTCTCAAATTCTTCTCTGCAGATCCTCTCAAGCTCTGTCAGGTTGAATGGGGAGCATCACTGCACAGCTATTTTAGGTCTCTCCAGAGATGTTTGTTAGGGGTCAAGTCCGGGCTCTGGCTGGGCCACTCAAGGACATTCCGAGACATGTCCCGAATCCACTCCTGCGTTGTCTTGGCTGTGTGCTTAGGGTCGTTGTCCTGTTGGAAGGTGAACCTTCGCCCCAGTCTGAGGTCCTGAGTAGGTTATCAAGAATCTCTCTGTACTTTGCTCCGCTCATGTTTCCTTCGATCCGGAGTAGTCTCCCAGTCCCTGAAAAACATCCCCACAGCATGATGCTGCCACCACCATGCTTCACTGTCGGGATGGCGCCTGTTTTTTCCCCCAGACGTGACGCTTGGCATTCAGTCCAAAGAGTTTAATCTTGGTTTCATCAGACCAGAGAATCTTGTTTCTCATGGTCTGACAGTCCTTTAGATTCCTTTTGGCAAACTCCAAGCGGGCTGTCATGTGCCTTTTACGGAGGAGTGGCTTCCATCTGGCCACTGTACCACAAAGAACTGATTGGTGGAGTGCTGCAGAGATGGTTGTCCTTTTGGAAGGTTCTCCCATCTCCACAGATAAACTCTAGAGCTCTGTCAGAGTGAACGTCAGGTTCTTGGTCACCTCCCTGACCAAGGCCCTTCTTTGCCGATTGTTCAGTTTGGCCAGGAGGCCAGCTCCTGGAAGAGTTGGTGGTTCCAAACTTTGTTGATTTAAGAATGGAGGACACCGTATTCTTGGGGACCTTCAATGCCGCAGACATTTTTTAGTACCCTTCCCCAGATCTGTGCCTCGACACAATCCTTTCTCGGAGTTCTACGGACAATTCCTTTAACCTCATGACTTGGTTTTTGCTCTGACATGCACTGTCAATTTTGAGTCTCATAGCAAAGGGTCTGAATACTAATGTTAAGGTATTTCAGTTTTATTTATTTTATAATAAGCGACCATTTCTAAAAATCTACTTTGTCATTATGGGGTATTGTGTGTAGATTGATGAGGAAATGTTTTAATGTAATCCATTTTAGAATAAGGCTGTAACGTAACAAAATGTGGAAGGGAAAGGGGCCGGACTACTTTCCGAATGCACTGATATCCATGATATATCTATACATCTCTATATCTATGACAATATGACCCACTGAATCTAATTTGCTTTGGTATGAAACTAAGAACCATTTGGCAGGAAAGATTGAAAGATATTTGCATAAGGAGCAGACTTTTACAGTAACAAGGAAGTTTGGGAACTGAAATAGCTTTTGGGTAAATCCACTTGAAGTCACTTTTTGACAGCATCACTTTTGCTTAAAACAAAACTTTCCATACATGTCTGCCAATGGAAGAAGCGGTCAGAAAGTGACTTTTTGGACCTGAATGCCAAAACAATGCCATAACATGCTCAAAGTTGAACCATTTGGCATGCCCCAGCACACCATGAGACATCCATGTCTTCATCACTGGAAAATATCAACGGTTGAGTTTGATATAAATTTAAAAAAGTGTTGTCAAACAATTGTTTATTATTTTATTTGTTTTATTAATAAAAACAATATATTTTTTTATCTTTAACATCAATTACCTAAAAACATGTGAACACTGATTTTTTTCATATTCACATACGTTGTAGCTTAGACCCTACTTTAGATCCTCTGAGGTTTTAGTGTTGTGCTGGCCATCGGTTGAGACACAACATGCTCTTGAATACAGGGTGAGTGTCATTTCAATCCTAGAAATAGAATTAATAGAATGGCCTGATCAACTCCATGCAAAGGAGAGGTGTCGCGCTGCATGAGGTAAATGCTGGTCACATCAAATACTGACTGGTTTTCTGATCCACGCCCCTACCTTTTTTTTAAGGTGTCTGTGACCAACAGATATATCACTATTCCCAGTCATGTGAAATCAATAAATTAGGGCCAAATGAATTTATTTCAATTGACTGATTTCCTTATATGAACTGTAACTCAGTAAAATCTTTGGAATTGTTGCATGTTGCGTTTATATTTTTGTTCAGTGTAATTACTACCACAAAGATGACTGCCGGTCCACCCACCAACGAATGTCAAAATGGTAATGTCTATTCTATTATGTATATTTCAATAGGTTTCTTATGGATGATTGACAGTATAATTTAAACATATTCCCATTAAGTCAAGATTCTCTGATGGGTGGACCTACAACTATCTTTATGGTACCATTTGAGCACATTTATCAGCCAAAACATGACACCCACCCTGTATTCAAGAGCATGTGTCTCAACCAATGGCGGCACAACGTAAAAACCTTAGGTTATGTAAAATATGTTCTTAGCCAAAACATATGCGAATATGAAAAAACACTGGAGTTTACGCGTTTTTTCATAATTGACGTTAAAGGTTAAAAAATGAAATGATAAAATAGTTTGACAACCCTGTTCGTAAGCTTTTAAATTAATCTCCGCCGTTTATCTTTTCCAGTGATGAAAACGTGTCTCATGGTATGGTGGGGTATGCAAAATAGGTCAACTTTGAGAACCTTAAAACCCCTTGAAGGTTTTGGCATTCAGGTCCAAAAAGTCACTTTCTGACCACTTCCACAATGTGCAAAATGTGTATGGAAGGTTTTGTTCGAATCGAAAGGGGTGCTATTAAAAAGAAATTGAATTCATATGGAAGTACCCTTTTTTCCTGGCAGAACTGACAACTTGCCATCATGAGATGCCAATGAGGTCAATCATTTCCTGTGTGTTGTTCCCTGACGTGTTCCCTGCTAACAGTCTAGCTAGAAAGTTGTTGATGCTACTTCAAAATAAATCAAAACGATTGTAGAACGCCACACTAATGACTAAAGTCAACATTTTTGAAAACAATGAGTGTGAGCGGATGACATATTTCCTTCCCCACTGTTAACAAACAGAACGAGCAAGCACCACAAACGAGCCACGTCATCCTGCCCGAGTGTTGCCAGCAGCAGTGCTGTTAGTGAACCGTAGGTACTAGGTACCCATTCTGTAGTGATGTTGTGAACAACAGGAACTAGGAAAATACACACCAGTCCTGGCTTTCGATCCAGGGGGCGAGGAACTGCCGGAGCTCCATGGGGAAGCTGTCGCTGTACAGGTGGTACAGCTGCTCCAGATACCTGGTCTCCAGCTGCTGCAACTGGTTCCACTGGGCCATGCTGCCGGCTGCCTCCACAACCCTGTATAGGACACACACAAGGAAACAGTTTGAGAGAGAAATGGAACGCAAGGAAGCTAGATACTAATGAGGGGAACAGCTGTGGTCTCGAGACAATGATCGGCTCTTGACAGCTAGCCAACGCAGGACGAAACCTTGAGGCCATCGTACAGTATGTCTCTACATTGAAACATTTCCAATACCTTGATCATTTGATTTGTTTTAACTCCGATTGTCTTGAATTTGACGAGAGCGTGTATAGACACGTCATATTCACCCTGACAGGAAAACCTCAGAAACCAAAGACAAAGGTATCTGATGGTACCTCAGCCAGCTTCCTATAAACACAGAGACATCCTGTTCAACTCAACACAGCCTTCACCGAGAAACATAGACCAAAATAAACCCTGGTGTTGGGCGAGGTGAGCCAGATAGAAACCCTTTGGTCTCCCTCCAGCCCAGGTCTGATGCTACCAGATTTATTCAGCATTACAAGAGAACTATTCAGACTTCAAAGTAAACAGGAATCACATCATTGATATTCATTCCCAGTTGAATATAATGTCACTGTTGTCATCGTCAACAAACCATTGAATTATGTAGGCCATGTAATGCAGATGACATCGTCTGCATGTTAGCACAAAAAGGTTTCTGCTCCACCTTCCTTCCATAACAGTGTAATTATATTTTCAAAGTGAAAGTGATTTTCCACTAACAGCGTCATGATTTCAGTGAGTTATTTGAGCAGCCATGCTAACCCAGGCCTGGTATTCTTCCTAAATGACAGTGTACTTCCTGAAAGCCTTGACAAAATCCTAATTACAACCAGCGAAAAGGTAGAGAACTACAGAGCATCCCCCAGCCCTGAGAGATCACACAGTCATCAGCAAACATCTGCCACCATTCTCATTTTACTGGACACAGGAAGGAACAGCGTTCTCCAAGTAGCTCAAATGCACAATAACTTGCAAGGTGGTGGTTAGGCTACAACTGTCCTGATCACAATTCCCTATACAGTAGCAAGACCATTTTGTACTGTAGGCTAGATGTAAGGAAATTGAGAAGAGAAACAGAGGAGCAAACTGTATAGTTAGGGTAACATTTTAAAATCATGGGATTTGATATTTCTTCCATGCTTTGCGTCCTCATATCTGATGTGCTCCATTGACAGATTCAGAGAACAGAACTTATCCAACCACAAAGACTCAATTCCTTGGATAACAGGTGAACAAACATGCTCCGACCGCATTTTGCTTGGCAGAGAAACCTAGGGTTGCGTCCTAAATGGCAAGATTGTCTTGTGCCTTGGTCAAAAGTAGTACACTATAGAGAATAGGTTGCCATTTGGGATGAATCCTCATTTATAAACATGTCACTTCCTCTTGTCCTACGCAGGTGAAACAATGAGTTGAAATTGCCTGTGACCTTTACTGCTTTTATTGGCAATTGGTAGATTTGATTGCAATCCTGGTTTACTTCCCCTCTACTTTCCTTACCCTGTCCACTTCCTGTCAGACTGGAATAAGGCCAACAAATAACATTTTATAATTCCAGTCGATTCCACAAATATGATGAAGTCAGTCAAATCATTTGTCTAATGCAAGCAGAGGTTTAGAGCCACAAGATCACACAAAAAAGCTTGTGATGGTGTACACTGGAGAGCACCAGTGATAAATTGCAAATGTTTGCCATTGTTTGTTATGTTGCTAGCGTGAACAAGCATATACAGTGGGGAGAACAAGTATTTGATACACTGCCGATTTTGCAGGTTTTCCTACTTACAAAGCATATAGAGGTCTGTAATTTTTATCATAGGTACACTTCAACTGTGAGAGACGGAATCTAAAACAAAAATCCAGAAAATCACATTGTATGATTTTTAAGTAATTAATTAGCATTTTATTGCATGACATAAGTATTTGAATAACATCAGAAAAGCAGAACTTAATATTTGGTACAGAAACCTTTGTTTGCAATTACAGAGATCATACGTTTCCTGTAGTTCTTGACCAGGTTTGTACACACTGCAGCAGGGATTTTGGCCCACTCCTCCTCCATACAGACCTTCTCCAGATCCTTTCAGGTTTCGGGGCTGTCGCTGGCAATACGGACTTTCAGCTCCCTCCAAAGATTTTCTATTGGGTTCAGGTCTGGAGACTGGCTAGGCCACTCCGGGACTTGAGATGCTTCTTACGGAGCCACTCCTTAGTTGCCCTGGCTGTGTGTTTCGGGTCGTTGTCATGCTGGAAGACCGGAGCCACGACCCATCTTCAATGCTCTTACTTAGGGAAGGAGGTGTTGGCCAAGATCTCGCGATACATGGCCCCATCCATCCTCCCCCTCAATACGGTGCAGTCGTCCTGTCCCCTTTGCAGAAAAGCATCCCCAAAGAATGATGTTTCCACCTCCATGCTTCACGGTTGGGATGGTGTTCTTGGGTTGTACTCATCCTTCTTCTTCCTCCAAACACGGCGAGTGGAGTTTAGACCAAAAAACTCAATTTTGTCTCATCAGACCACATGACCTTCTCCCATTCCTCCCTCTGGATAATCCAGATGGTCATTGGCAAACTTCAGACGGTCCTGGACATGCGCTGGCTTGAGCAGAGGGACCTGCGTGCACTGCAGGATTTTAATCCATGACGGCGTAGTGTGTTACTATTGGTTTTTCTTTGAGACTGTGGTCCAGCTCTCTTCAGGTCATTGACCAGGTCCTGCCGTGTAGTTCTGGGCTGATCCCTCACTTCCTCATGATCATTGATGCCCACGAGGTGAGATCTTGCATGGAGCCCCAGACCGAGGGTGATTGACCGTCATCTTGAACTTCTTCCATTTTCTAATAATTGCGCGCAACAGTTGTTGCCTTCTCACCAAGCTGCTTGGCTATTGTCCTGTAGCCCATCCCAGCCTTGTGCAGGTCTACAATTTGATCCCTGATGTCCTTACACAGCTCTCTGTCTTGGCCATTGTGGAGAGGTTGGAGTCTGTTTGATTGAGTGTGTGGACAGGTGTCTTTATACAGGTAACGAGTTCAAACAGGTGCAGTTAATACAGGTAATGAGTGGAGAACAGGAGGGCTTCTTAAAGAAAAACGAACAGGTCTGTGAGAGCCGGAATTCTTACTGGTTGGTAGGTGATCAAATACTTATGTCATGCAATAAAAATGCAAATTAATGACTTAAAAATCCATACAATGTGATTTTCTGGATTTTTGTTTTAGATTCCGTCTCTCACAGTTGAAGTGTACCTATGATAAAAATTACAGACCTTCTACAATGCTTTGTAAGTAGGAAAACCTGCAAAATCGGCAGTGTATCAAATACTTGTTCTCCCCACTGTACCTTTTGCTAAAGATTTTTTGTTGCTGTATTTTACCCCCTTCTTCTCCCCAAATTTGATCTTGTCTCATCGTTTTAACTCCCCAACGAGGCGAAGGTCGAGTCATGCGTCCTCCGAAACATGACCCGCCAAAATGCACTTATTAACACCCGCCCGCTTAACCCGGAAGCCAGCTGCACCAATATGTCGGAGGAAACACCGTCCAATTGACAACCGAAGTCAGCCTGCAGCCAATGCTTGCTAGTAGATATCCATAGACTTCCAGTCATTGCGCTAACGCTAGTTATCAATTGCGCTACAGCTAGTTAGCAACTTCCTTCAAACCGCACGCAGAGACATAATAATGGTATCCACGAGTTCATCTGACTCTGGAGAAGTAGATACATTGACAAAGTATCCTTTGAAGTCATACAAAAGTATTACTGTGCGTGAAGTTAAATGCATTCTGTCATTACCATTTATTTATTTTTTTACACACAGAACTGCTTTAACTCAGCGACATTTGAGAGTTTTCAAGCCCTGCCACAACATTTCAATTGGGATTAGGTCTGAACTTTGACTAGGCCATTCAAAAACTTCAAATTTGTTGCTTTTTAACCATTTTCATGTAGACTTGATTGTGTGTTTTGGATCATTGTCTTGCTGCATGACCCAGCTGCGCTTCAGCTTACAGACGGATGGACATTGTCCCGTAGAATTCTCTGATACAGAGCAGAATTCATGGTTCCTTCTATTAAGTCAAGTCGCCCAAGTGCTGAGGCTGCAAAGCATCGCCAAACCACATGAGGTTGAGGTTCTCACTGTGGAATGCTGTGTTTGGTTGAGACTCATCCAAAAAGTTGACTCAAGTTTTCCAAAAAGCATCTGGTTGATCATCAAGACTCTTGGAAGAATATTCTATGGACAGATGAGTCAAAAGTATAACCGTCTGTGAGCTGAAGCGCAGGTAGGGGCGAGGACAGGACAGGGACGAAAGCTATACTGTTGCACTTTAGTATTGCCAGTGTAAGAACATTCAATAGTCAAAGGTATACGAAATACAAATGGTATAGAGAGAAATAGACTTTTTTACATGGCACATATTGCACTTTAACTTTCTTCAACACTTTGTTTTTGCATTATTTAATCCAAATTGAACATGTTTCATTATTTATTTGAGGCTAAATTGATTTTATTGAACCATTGTATTAAGTTAAAATAAAAGTGTTCATTCAGTATTGTTGTAATTGTCATTATTACAAATAAATACATTCAATTCTAACCCCCCCCCCCCCCATAAAACTTACGATTAAAATCGTCCGATTAAATCGGTATAGGCTTTTTTGGGGTCCTCCAGTAAATCGGTATCGGCGTTGGGGAAAAAATCATAAATCGGTCGACCTCTAATGAAGACGGCTAAAAAGCAACACATTTGAAATGGCCTAGTCCAGACCTTATCCCAATTGAGATGTGGCAGGACTTGAAACGAGCAGTTCATGCATGAAAACCCACAAACGTCGCTGAGTTACAGCAGTTCTGCATGGAAGAGCGGGCCAGAATTCCTCCACAGCAACGTGAGAGACTGATCAACAACTACAGGAAGTATTTGGTTGGAGTCATTGCAGTTAAAAAGGTGGCACAACCAGTTACTGAGTGCAAGGTGGTAATTACATTTTCACACAGGACAACTTTTTTTTATGAAATAAATTAAATATGTAATTGTTGTGTTATTTGTTCACTCAGGTTCCCTTGATTTAATATTAGGTTTTGGTTGAAGATCTGATAACATTCAGTATCAAAAATATGCAAAAGTAGAGACAATTAGAAAGGGGGGGCAAATACTTTTTCACAGCACTGCGCCTGATTAAAACGTGAGCCACTTTCGTGGTACTGGTTATCTCGAGATGAACTTAGTTGACCAAAGTTCTTGCTAACTCCTCAAACCAGGTACGTAGTATAGGGCTCTGCACTCACCACCGCGGGTTCAGACTAGTGCGACAGGGTCGGTCACGTCTGCATATATACCTAGCAGGTTTGCATGCTCGGTAATTAGTATGTTCTATGTTGAGGGGCGTTTTCCTAATATCGCTATTGACTGTGTGTGATAAATATGTCCTGATATGTTAAGATGTATTATGTATTGGCCATTGATGTTTAAACTATTGAGATGTATTGATTATGGAGTGACATTCATATTGGTTGAATACCTGCTCCAGGGTTTGTTCAGGTGCTCATTTCGAGAGAGCTTAGGCTAGAGTGACATGTCGTCCCAGGGCTCTACTAAACTCTGCTGGGAGGGTCCACTACATTACAAGGTTATTTGAGAAAAGGAAAGCTAGGAAAGTTAGAGGGCACCCCTACTCATTTCACATGTTAGACATGTCACCTTTCCTCATTCCTCTTTCACTACACTGACGGAAACAGGTGCATCACCCTGCCTGGGGTGTATTCATTACGCTGATTCTGTTGCAAACACTTTTGGTTTGGTTTGCTTTGTTTGCTTCCGTTTGGTTCTTTAACGGTAAACGGTTTCCATTGCAAGGCGTAATGAATACACCCCTGGAGTGAGATTGTGCTACATACAAAAACAAGACTCAAACCACAACACAAAGCAGCTGAGCTGACTCATCATCAGTGTCAAAACCCAAACTGTCACCTTCCATTCAATTACTTGTTTTCTTTCAACTTCCTCAAGTCATACAAAGTGCATGGGTTTAAATGGATCCCATGTTAGTTAATCAACAGCTAAGCTTGTAATTTACAGTACCTCAAAACAACCAACTCTTTGGCAACAGGTGACAACCCAGTCAAAACCCATAAAATATAGGTCACAAGATAGATGAACAACTAAAAAGCAGAAACTTCCTTCGTTCAACCGGACCCTGCATCCATGGGTAGCTTCTGGCAATTTTGGGGGGGGATTTCTCATGTCTTACTCATTGGTAGGAAGAAGTTTGGTCCAAATCAGATGTTGGGTACTATATTTGACTATTATCTGAATCTTATAAAAAGTTTAAAAATGGCCAATTTGGGTGCGATCAATTAGCTTAATTTCTCAGAGATCAAATTAGACTAACAAAATTATTTTTTAGAAATACTAAACCGTATCTTTTACTAACTACAGAAAGGATTTCAGAATGATACTCAGTCACACTCAAGAGAATGAAAAGGAACCTATGACAACACCACTCGATTCAGATCATATTCAAAGTGGGCAGTACCAGTGCTTATAAAGATTGCTGGCTTCACTATAGTTCGCCATACACAACTAAAAAAGAGCAGAGCTTTTGTCTGAGCAGCACTTGTCCCATCATTCCCATTACAGAGTGGCGTGGAATGCACAGGCAGACGACAGAGCCACAGAAACACCGAGCTACACCAGGGTTAACAACACAGCTGTGTGAACAGTGGCACAACACCAGACAGGCCTGGGGATCTCTACAGCCTTGGCCTACAGAAGCAAGTCAACATGAACTGACTTTCACTGAGCCTGTGTTGAGAGAACTGTAGGTCTCAAGAACAGGAAACATTCCATACTGCAGCAAGGCAGCACTCATTTAAATCACCAGTATCTCTCTGCAGCCACTATGGGTAGGCTACACCATAAAAACATTTGTTGCATGTCTAAACACTGTCTAAAAGAGTGTGGTGTACTGTACACTGTACAGTACGGGAGGTGGGATCAGCCTTTAAAAGGAACCTAGTCTGCATTGTTCAGCTAAAGATAACAATTTTACTAGAAAGCGTCAGTCATGAGGGCCATGAAAGCAGCCACATGGTCATGGGCCTAGTACTTTCTATGTAACAGAACTAATGTTACTGTATCTTACTTTCTAAAAACTAGCATTGTCATTGTACCATTGTTGTGCGGTGAACTGTTAAACCCCATATTTCTCTAACTCAGGCAGAGAGAAGGTATGACAGATTTCTACACATCACTACAGTATCAAAGTCTGACTCAATGCAGTAAGCAGTTGCCTTTCTTTTAAGTCACCAGGGCCCAGCTTTTCCAGATCAAAATGATCCTGTGTTTTGCTCCCCCTTCAGATGTGGTCCGTCCTCATTTTTGGATGTAGTTTGAAGACAAAATGAAAGCAAATCTCTAACCACATCATATGCTACAACACAGATCATGTTATATGATACCATAACATTTGGCTGAAATATTGTCTTTGTGTCTTTTTAAACAGCGAACAAATTTGAAAATGGGGAAATTTGACAACACAGGATAATTTTGTTCTGGAATAAATGTTTAGATAAACTGGGCCCAGGTTTTTTTTTTATAAACCCAGCAATTTAAAACAATGATATTTAGACATAATATTCAGGAAACACCAAGAGAAAAACACCTTTGAGTTATCATAAAAGCACCCTCATAAAAACACCACAAAAGCTAAACGAGAACATTGAACAATGGAAACATTATTTGAGGAAGAGATTCCAGGAAAATGCATTACTTTATTCCGGTAAGTGTTTCCTGATGCAGTGTCATTAGAGCATGGGACAAGACAAGGAACAATATCAGTGACAACCTTACAGTTTTACATTCACTCGCCAATGCTATGTAAACAACTTAATGATGACAAATAGGACGATTGTATGCATGTAGGGACTTTTTCCCCACTAAGCCGTACTACATCCTATTTGGCACATGGTTTTTCTTACATGTGCTTCTTTCTGCCCAGTCCCCCATTCTGTGAGCAATGATGTCATGAGAACAGAGTGTGTGTGTGTGTGTGTGTGTGTGTGTGTGTGTGTGTGTGTGTGTGTGTGTGTGTGTGTGTAAAAACACTCGGGAAGCCAAGCCAGGAAAAAAGCCATATCACAACCTATGTGTTGTGATAATTGAGTTGTTTGCTCTATAACCTGTTAATTCATTTGCCTTGCGACCGTGATATGTAAACTACAAGTCAAAAGTTAACACCTACTCATTCCAGGGTTTTTAATTATTTTGACTATTTTCTACATTGTATAATTATAGTGAAGACATCAGAACTATGAAATAACACATACGGAATCATGTGGTAACCAAATAAAAGTGTGAAACAAATCAACATTTCTTTTATATTTTTCACAGTAGCCACCCTTTGCCTTGATGACAGCTTTGCACAATCTTGGCATTCTCTCAACCAGCTTCATGAGGAATGCTTTTCCAACAGTCTTGAAGAAGTCCCCACATATGCTGAGCACTTGTTGGCTGCTTTTCCTTCACTCTGCGGTCCAACTCATCCCAAACCATCTCAGTACCAGAGGTGTCCCTACAGGCCCTGGTTTGATCCCGGGCTGAATCACAACCGGCCGTGATCGGGAGTCGCATAGGCCGGCGCACAATTGGCTCAGCCATGTCCGGGTTAAGGGAGGGTTTGGCCGGGGTCAGCCGTCATTGCAAATAAGAATTTGATCTTAACTGATTTGCCAAGTTAAATAAAAGGTCAAATACATCTCAATTGGGTTGAAGTCAGGTGATTGTGGAGGTCAGGTAATTGATGCAGCCCGCCATCACTCTCCTTCTTGGTCAAATATCCCTTCCACAGCCTGGAGGTGTGTTGGGTCATTGTCCTGTTAAAAAAACAAAATGATAGTGGGACTAAGTGCAAACCAGACGGGATGGCGTATCGCTGCAGAATGCTGTGGTAGCCATGCTGGTTAAGTGTGCCTTGAATTCTAAATAAATCACTGACAGTGTCACCAGCAAAGCACCCCCACACCATCACACCACCTCCTCCATGCTTCACAGTGGGAACCACACATGCAGAGATCCTCCGTTCACCGACTCTGCGTCTCACAAAGTCACAGCGGTTGGAACCAAAAGTCTCAAATTTTGACTCATCAGACCAAAGGACAGATTTCCACCGGTCGAATGTCCATTGCTCGTGTTTCTTGGCCCAAGCAAGTCTCTTCTTATTATTGGTGTCCTTTAGTAGTGGTTTCTTTGCAGCAATTAGACCATGAAGGCCTGATTCACACAGTCTCCTCTGAACAGTTGATGTTGAGATGTGCCTGTTACTTGAACTCTGTGAGGTGCAATCTGAGGTGCAGTTAATTGCCAATTTCTGAGGCTGGCAACTCTAATGAACTTATCCTCTGCAGCAGAGGTAACTCTGTGTCTTCCTTTCCTGTGGCGGTCCTCATGAGAGCCAGTTTCATCATAGCGCTTGATGGTTTTTGCGATTGTACTTGAAGAAACTTTCCGGATTGACTGACCTTCATGTCTTAAAGTAATGATGGACTGTCACTTCTCTTTGCTTATTTGAGATGTTCTTGCCATAATATGGACTTGGTCTTTTATAGGGTTATCTTGTCACTACACAACTGATTGCCTCAAACGCATTAAGGAAAGAAATTCCACAAATTAACTTTTAACAAGGCACACCTGTTAATTTAAATGCATTCCAGGTGACTACCTCATGAAGCTGGTTGAGAGAATGGCAAGAGTGTGCAACGCTGTCATCAAGGCAAAGGGTGACTACTTTGAAGAATCTCAAATATAAAATATATTTTGATTTGTTTAACACTTTTTTGGTTACTACATGATTCCATATGTGTTATTTCATAGTTTTGATGTCTTCACTATTATTCTACAACGTAGAAAATGGTAAAAAATAAAGGAAAACCCTGGAATGAGTAGGTGTGTCCAAACTTTTGACTGGTACTGTAGGCCTAAAGGCCCGAGACAATAAGAAGACACAGTGGCAGAATAAATTCAACCACACCTTTGTTTTATCACAAAACCGGTTAGCTACCTCTGTCCAGTGAAATCCACAAAGCATATTGCATGTACAGTAACATGACCTACAGCATGGTCAAGCAAGTTAATGTTTCCGACATTTTCAGACCACTAAACAACTATTGATTTAAAACCAGTTACCGCAAATCACAAAGAAAACAGTAGCTGCCCCCACAATTCCAGCAACATTTCAACATCATCAGTGACAACTAAAAGATACCAAAAACAATTTAGTCCAATTAAAGTAAGCCGTCTATGGTTCTAATTTCTCTCTGTGTGTGTGTACACCTTCGTGCAAGTAGAAAAACATGTTGACTCACCCTCCTTCTAACGAAAGGGGGTGCGCCAGGACCATTCACAGTTGAACTCAACGCTGATTGGCTAATTGCTTATACTTTTTTTGTCAAGCGAGGCCAGACGCTGTTTTGATCGCTCTACGCATTCTTCCTGTTAGATTCAATTCGCAAGAGGCTGAACGTAGGAAAATTATGAAACAGAGACGAACTCAGTTGTTATGTTTGTTTTTTTATCAGTCATTTTTGGCCTTCCCTTGGCACCCATTAATACACGTCACTGGCTGTATGTGTTTGTAATCCCTCAAACTGTAGACTGGTTGTTGCAAACCTGGAGGCATGCATGGTTGACGTGACGACTTTCCCAAGCACCGTTTGATGGATCAAATGGCCGTGACATGCCCACATGAGTGGTCATCACGTCCTGCACCACTGGATGTGGCTTTGACCGAAGTCAGCATCCCATCATGGTTGCACTCGCAACTTCAGAAAATGTGCAATATCATCCTTGAAGAAATGGCCAGCACATCATCACAATAATTAGGCATAAACGGTCGGCGTATGCTATCCTTTGAAAGCAAACGTATAACCAACAACAGCTGCAACGACTGGTAGGCCTAATCTATTTGCGAAACAGTGTGATTAAACTTTTGGCGATTTATGTAATAGCATGGAGGACGTAGCTCCAGTTACTTTGTGTCGAGTGAGATTCTCAATCTGATAATACATTGATGCTGCTCGCCCACTACACACAACTATAATGTGTTGTGTAACACTTTTTTAAACTTTACTCTCAAGGCCCAACCACAATATGATGTATACATGATACAAAGCAAAGTGGTCTGCGACCGCCTACTTACCCTACTGTCCACGGGAAAGTGTCAGAAAAATGATCCCGTCAAATCGTAGCCAGCCACCACCCTTAAACCACCAGAACGAAATGTCTTATTGTACAGGACAATCGAGAACTTTTAACCAAACTGTATTTCTAACAATCACAACTACAGTAACTTTAGCCTACTTCAATGTCGCAGTACTGTACACACAGACCCTTAGTTTTCCAATTCCAACATGAGTGCTGACAAACGACAAGAAAGCGTTGATTGACATAACTAGGATGCAACAGAAGACGAGTACACAATTTCGTCCAATCTTTGTGTAGGATATTGCAAGAAGGCGGGATTAAAGCTAAAGGGAGGTTGTGGGTGTAGTGTCCATTGCGCGCGACATGGAGGCTGTTCCATGTAAATCACACTCCCTCCGTGCGTAGGGAAAATTGCATTTACAAGCATGACCTTGCAGCGGGAGAAGAAATTACCAAAAGAAGAGCTGAACTGGAAGTCATCTGAATTACTGGCAGTCTCTACGTCATCAGAAGTGTAATAAGAAGAAATGTGAACGGCGTTGATATTTATGTTTTACCCAAATCAATATGTATTCGCCATCGACAAATATTCTAACCAAGGCGTGAAAACAGTTTTATTCTAGTATTTGAAATATGACATATTCATTATTACATTGATCAAAATTGGGGGATATGGTCTGTGGTCTTCTTCATCATCATCATCTATGTAGGCTATAGCACAAACAGTTCAGCAATAATTCAATATTTGATCAACGTGTTTACTTGGTTTCATGGGACCTAAGAATTACAGGGTTCTATGCTCCTGAACTTTCACATTTTTCTTGTGCGGCATTGCCCATCAATTTGAGCGTGGCCATCTCTCAGGTAGCTAACATTATAGGCCTGGGTCATTATAGTGCATTGTGAGACCAATAGCATCATTTGAGTGTCCCTTTTCAGCAGGGAAATAACAAGAGTAGAAACATTACTGAGGTTATGAGAATCATAGCAAGTCAGGTCACATGCTGTGAAAACCAAAAACCAATTCAAAGAAAATGAATGGCCTGTTTATCCCGGGTGACTAATCTGAGTGTAGTAATGGTCTATAATACAGCTGTACTGTCTGCACTTCACATAGCATTGGGTTGAACTTTGACACATTCAATCATCACAGTGGTAAAGTCTGGTGTAAATCATATAGCTTTTATTGATATATAAGTGGTTAGACAAAAATAGTCATTCAACAGAAAAAGCAAGCTTCATTATTAGATCTGTCATAAGAATAGTGAGGAGCTATTATCATCTCAGTTCAGTTGAAAATGGCAGTGCTCAGGACATATGTACAGTATCCTGCATGGTTGACGTCAGTTGCATTTCAGTTCCAGACAATTCAGGAAGTACAGTGAAATTCCAATTATCTCAAATGCTTTTCAGTTAGGAACATTTGGAATTGGAATTTGGTTTACTTTCTGAATTTACTGGAATTTAAATGGAATTTGCTCCAACCCTGGTAGCCTAGTTTGTCTGATCATTTTACAAAGAGCTGCATATTGACTGACAATGCTGTGAGACTACACTACATGGCAAATAAATTAAACAGTTGAAAGATGAGCAGTCACTGTTTGTATCTCCACTCTCTCCTGAAGAAGGCAGGAAATGCTATTAATCTCCTCGGTTAGTTGGGGGAGATGAGGGGTGTTTAGAGATGGTGGTAAACTTAGCTCGTGTTTGACAAAAACTTGGTCAATCTTTAATGTATCTGTGTTTTCAGTATTTACCTTGGCATTTATGTCATGAGAATCCATTTCAGCCTTGTAAAAAAATGAAGTAAACACAAAATATGAACTGCACAAAGAGGAATACCTTTGGTTGCTTTTTGACTGTATCATCTCTCCTTCTCTCTGCACTGACCTCTCGCTCCACATGATCACCCCCCCCCCCCCYCTCTCACTCTCTGTCTCTCTCTCTATCTCTCTCTCACACACACACATCCTCTCTCTGTGTTCCGTCTCACTCTCCTCAGAGAAAGCACTCTCCTTCATCAGGATCCTGCCTCATTGATTATCCTAATGGTGTTCCACAGAGACCTCCCCTCCCTACCCCGGCCCCTTCATCAAGGTCGGTCAGACACAGAGAGCTATGGAGACACGTAGAAAAGCCTTCTGTAGCACTGTCTTTGAGCTAGGCCCTGTGTGCTTTCAGTCCTTCTGTACTTAGTCTCACTACTTTGTTTTCCAGAGGCATGTCTTGTAGGTAGAGAAAGAACACGAGACAACAGCTTTTAGCTTGTATTGCATTTACTGGTCTCACTTCACGTCAAACTCAAATAATCTATTCTAATCACCATCGTCTCCCTATATCAGACCCTTGCCAGACCACACAGGCACAAACAAGCTGACAAGTAATTCAAATAGACAGAGACTGAGGTCCAGGAACGGACATGTCCTTTTTTCTTTCACCTTTGTAACACTGCCATGTCATTCACAATCCCTTGTAATTTGCTGCCGGCACAAACAAAATTGGATAGCACTTACATTTCTATATGCCACTATAGACTTTCATTTAACTGTCACCTGGCACATTGACATGTGCTGGAGGGGTTCCTACAAGATTCTCTCCTTTTTCTCCCCACAATTACAGCACCCAATGCAGTGAAGTGCTGGATATATCCCGTCATTAGCTGTGGCCATGGTGATAGATTCAATAAGCAAGGCTCTGTCAATCTCAGACAGACTCCTCTTCCAGGAGAGAAGCCTCTGGAATAACAGTAATGTGGCAGGTTAACACAGTTATGTGTGTGCTTATTATAGCATATATGTACAGTACATGTATGATTCTTGTAGCACTGTGAGCATACATGCATACATTTGTACAATGTGTGTCAGTACAATTACATTTTTTTATGAACATTATCATGTAAGCACAGTGAGAGAAAAAACAGTGAAAAAAGTGAACTTCTACAGAACGATGGCACTAGGAACCTTTGATTAAAAGACGGCTCAAAATGTAATTCTCCTGTCATCAGTGACCAGCCTTAGTAACAACCAGGTAGTTTGGTCGTTACACTGGTAACTGAAAACTGAGAGAAATATAACTATTTTCCAGATATCACAATATAGTACAACTTAGAAACTTAATGAAACATTCTTTTAAAAAAAGGAAGGTAAAACTATGCAACTAAATTCAGATCTCTTTCCAGTCGTCACTAATCCTTCATCCTTCTCGTTCTCCATTTCAAAACAAAAAAATAGGATCGGTTGCAATCCTGTTTTTTACGTGAAAAACTTTAGAAATAATTAAAGAGAAGGATTACTTCACACGTCTGGCATCCATCAACCCCATGACATCATTTAAAGGTACACTAGTTTTTCCCTGATTGACTCAAGATTGCGGCAATAACATTACACACGCACAAAAAAAAATCCATTTATGCCAATCACTGAGTCTCTTCCTCTTCTTTTTTAATATTGCATTTGCCGTGACCCTCCCCCTCAGTCCTCCAAAATGAAAACAATCAACCATTAGGGTCACACTGTTGATCAGAAATAAAAGCTTCATAGTGCTCCTCTAAGAAAAGTGAAAACTATCTTAATCTTTATCATGTTCTTATCTATCTCCTCCTTTCAGAACCACGACGTGTTGACAGAGCGTGTATGCCCACACTTACAGTAGAAAGATGGCTGCTCAAAATGGCTGTGAGCATTTGTTTAACCGATCTGTAAACTCTTCAGTCAAGGAAAAGACGGGCCCCTGTGTCTCTCCCCATGCACGTTGAAACCATCTTTGGTGTATCCAGTGTTTGCTCTTGCTCTTCATTTGTCAAACCGTAATTTCTCTGACCTGCACATCACATGACCACTGATCATCAAATCAGAAAATCTCAAGATACCACCACAACTGGGCACACACTGGCTGAATCAACTTTGTTTCCACATCATTTCAATGAAATGACGTTGAACCAACGTGGAACAGATGTTGAATTGACGTCTGTGCCCAGTGGGGGATATTTCCATATACATTGTTATGTACTGTTTATCCTACGTTAGCAATTATTGTACATCAAATCACAATAGCAACTACAATTTATTCCCTTAGCATTGTGGTCATTCTATTTCAAAAACAACAACAAAATTATATCAACAAGCAATATCCCAGACTAGACCAACCAGAGTCATTCACAAACTAAAAGACAAGAAAATATGTAAGGAAGAAACAAATATGCGGGGTTAAACTTTTTTTTTTTTTGTCTAGAACAGCACATTCTACATTGAAAGTAATTCCTGATGCATATTTTTTTTGTCTCAAACAAGATGTATGTAGGCACGTTTGACTGTAAGTTGCTTTGGATAAAAGCATCTGCTAAATGGCATATTATGTCATTATAATTTTTATTATAAGATGAGTAGATTGTGAACATTGTCCCGACAGTCCTTATCATGCATGCTGTGTCACTGTCATCCAAATGTAGTATGTTTCTCTCCTCTTCTTTACTCTCCCCCTCTCTCTTCTCCTCTGTTTCCCCATCCCTCTATTGTATCATTCTTCTAATCCTGCTGGGCCCTGTAGACAGAGTTATTTGCTGGTTGTCTTCATGCTTGTCTTCACCACAGGGACCTTACTCTCCAGCCTGATCAGATGCTCTGCCACCTGGTCCTCAGCCACCTCCAGGAAAGCTGCCATCTCTGGGGTGTCTACTCTCACCAGCTCCTCCTCCTCTTCATCCAACTCCAGGACAGCAGCCATCTCTGGRGTGTCTACTACTCTCACCAGCTCCTCCACCTCCACGTCTCCCTCTCCCGCCTGCAGGGCCTCATTCTCGGCCACCTCCACCATCTCTGTGCCCTCTGTGTGCAMCACTTCCACGTCTCCATCMCGGAACTTCTTCACGTGGAAGGTGAAGGGCGGCACRCGGTACACGGTCGTCTTGGAGCGGGCGTAGACGGTGTGGTCGGGGGTCAGAGACTTCTTCAACATCTCCTTGGAGCCCTTTARCTTCTCCTTCCGCTCCATGTTRGGGGTCATCTTGTTGCCCAGCTTGCCCATCTTCTTYTCCAGGCTATGCTTGGTCTTCTCYAGCTTGTCGTGRGTCTTCTGCCKGGTCTTCTCCAGGTTATCCCTGGTCTTCTGCTTGGTCTTTTCCAGGTTGTCCTTGGTCTTCTGCGCTCTCTTCTCCCTCTGCTCTTTGGAGAAGGCCTTCTTGATGTTGTCCACGCGCGCCTTGCTGGAGCGTTTTATCTTCTCCGCCCGGGACTCTTCGATGATCTCCTCGATCTCCACCTCTTCGTCTGAGTTGAGGCCAGTGAGCGCCGCCTCGCCCCCCTCCTCAGGGATCTGCTCCAGCCCCCCTTCCACAGAGCAGCCCTCAGCTACATTCTCTGCCACCTTGGATGACTTTAGAGAGGCTTTAGCGGCCTTATTCTCATCCTGTGAAGACACAAAGGAGAGAGTGGATGAGGTTAGACAACAGGAAGAGTAAACATACAAGATAAGTATGAACGTTTATGTTTAAGGCTACAGTTAGGGTCAATAAAACAGCAGCAGATCTTGTTTTGCAGCCAGCTGAAAGACTAGGACAGTATTACATATTTTTTTTTATATTCTGTTTTATCATTTATATTTTATTCGTTTTCAAGCATAAGCTTGCAAAGACAGTATTAAATCTACCTCATTACATATTAGTACTCTGAGTGAGATAAGATGTTCCTATTCTAATGTGTTCATTCCCAGGGAACAATGTGTTCACAGAATGGGATTTGTCCAATATATACCCACATTTTCAAATTGACTGCATGATTATAGAGGTTATATTGTAGTGTCACGTAAAAGCCTGAGGCTGAGAAAATGAATGAATATCAATTCATATGAATGTGGGCTCTGAGATGGAAATGAAATTTAAAATGTATGTGTATGATAAATTATTCATCTTCATGGCTTGCCTCAGATACGTAACTTTACATTTATCAGTCGCATAAAAAAATATATGAAACATGCCTGCTACTGTTGGCCAACCCCATCTAGTGGTCATACAATACAAACTGACCAACACTCCAAAATCAGCACAGACAATGAAATACTGTCCAGCCAATAGCACAGACTTTCCATATGTACCCTAGAATGAATGACTATGATACTTTAAATAAAGTCTGCCTGAAACCTCTGTTTGTATGTGAACCAGCAGACTGTGACTGGTGTAACATTTAAGAGTGAGATACTTTAGTCAGATTGAAAGTCACACTTTGTAAGCAGTGGGTTGTGGGAAAATATGTTTAATGGTAGAGTCAAATGCCTAGTTATGTGTCTCCCTACCGGTTGTGTGATAACCACATCAAAGGGTTAGGTATTAGGTAATGTAATACGCTTACTGAGATGAGCTGTAAAGAGGTAGGACAACCAGTGACATTGACATATGAAAGGTTGTAGGTATCCATCCTTACACTCACTAAGACTGAAAAGCCTATTAGAGAGACACAGAGAGTATGTATGTATGAGGTACACCAGGAGAACATTTACCACAGTTATCGCAATGATTCAGCGAGGTAGGAGTGTGCAGTAAAGTACTTTACCAATAGCAGGAAATGCTTCTGGCTCTAGTTGGCTCAGTATGCTAGTTTCATTATTAGACACCATACAAACCTGTATGACATCCTCTTTAAGTCTTTCACAAGCTGCTTGTGATTACACTTATTCTGTGTAATGAACATTTACCAAGTAGTTTGGCTGAGAAGACCCTGACACTAGTTTCTAGTATAACCAAAATAACTGCAAATGTTCTCAATATTTCCAATGGACTGGTTCAGACAGTCTTGCACTCCATCTAGGGGACAAGAAAGTTCTAGCAGCCTGTAAGGGGACGCTACATCAGATATGGCATTGTCTGTTCATAAAACCAGTACTTCACACTGAGATTCACAAACTCACTCAACGTCCCAGTGATGATGTTTTCACAACGTTAGAGAAATGTTGTATTATTGGATATCCACTGAGGGAGACCAGGAATATGCAGAGGATGTTATCCATCAAATCCAATTTTGTTGGTCACATACACATGGTTAGCAGATGTTAATGCGAGTGTAGCGAAATGCTTGTGCTTCTAGTTCCGACCACGCAGTAATATCTAACAAGTAATCTAACAATTTCACAACTACCTTTTACACACAAGTGTAAAGGAATGAATAAGAATATGTACATATAAATATATGGATGAGCGATGGCCGAACGGCATAGACAAGATGCAGTAGATGGTATAGAGTACAGTATACATATGAGATGAGTAATATTGGGTATGTAAACATTATATAAAGTGGCATTGTTTAAAATGACTAGTGATACATTTATTACATCCAATTTTTAATTATTAAAGTGGCTAGAGATTTGAGTCAGTATGTTGGCAGCAGCCACTCAATGTTAGTGATGGCTGTTTAACAGTCTGATGACCTTGAGATAGAAGCTGTTTTTCAGTCTCTCGTCCCAGCTTTGATGCACCTGTACTGACCTCGCCTTCTGGATGATAGTGGGGTGAACAGGCAGTGGCTCGGGTGGTTGTCCTTGATGATCTTTTTGGCCTTCCTGTGACATCGGGTGGTGTAGGTGTCCTGGAGGGCAGGTAGTTTGCCCCCGGTGATGCGTTGTGCAGACCTTACTACCCTCTGGAGAGCCTTACGGTTGTGGGCGGAGCAATTGCCGTACCAGGCGGTGATACAGCCCGACAGGATGCTCTCGATTGTGCATCTGTAAAAGTTTGTTTGTGTTTTTGGTGACAAGCCAAATTTCTTCAGCCTCTTGAGGTTGAAGAGACACTGTTGCGCCTTCTTCACCACGCTGTCTGTGTGGGTGGACCATTTCAGTTTGTCCACCTTCTCCACTACTGTCCCGTCGATGTGGATATGGGGGTGCTCCCTCTGCTGTTTCCTGAAGTCCACGATCATCTCCTTTGTTCTGTTGACGTTGAGTGTGAGGTTATTTTCCTGACACCACACTCTGAGGGCCCTCACCTCCTCCCTGTAGGCCGTCTCGTCGTTGTTGGGAATCAAGCCTACCACTGGAGTGTCGTCTGCAAACATGATGATTGAGTTGGAGGTGTGCATGGCCACGCAGTCCTGGGTGAACAGGGAGTACAGGAGAGGGCTGAGAACGCACCCTTGTGGTGCCCCAGTGTTGAGGATCAGTGGGGTGGAGATGTTGTTTCCTACCCTCACCACCTGGGGGCATCCCGTCAGAAAGTCCAGGACCCAGTTGCACAGGGCAGGGTTCAGACCCAGGGCCTCAAGCTTAATGATGAGCTTGGAGGCTATTATGGTGTTGAATGCTGAGCTGTAGTCAATGAACAGCATTCTTACATAGGTATTCCTCTTGTCCAGGTGAGACAGGTCAGTGTGCAGTGTGATGGCGATTGCATCGTCTGTGGACCTATTGGGACGGTAAGCAAATTGGAGTGGGTCTAGGGTGTCAGGTAGGGTGGAGGTGATATGATCCTTGACTAGTCTCTCAAAGCACTTCATGATGACGGAAGTGAGTGCTACGGGGCGATAGTCATTTAGCTAAGTTACCTTAGCTTTCTTGGGAACAGGAACAATGGTGGCCCTCTTGAAGCATGTGGAAACAGCAGACTGGGTTAGGGATTGATTGAATATGTCCGTAAACACACCAGGCAGCTGGTCTGCGCATGCTCTGAGGACGCGGCTAGGGATGCTGTCTGGGCCGGCAGCCTTGCGAGGGTTAACACGTTTAAATGTTTTACTCACTTTGGCTGCGGCGAAGGAGAGCCGGCAGGTTTTGGTAGCGGGCCGTGTCGGTGGCACTGTATTGTCCTCAAACTGACCTCCTAATGCCCTATGCTAATCCTAGCATGCCCCTCTGACCCTGCATGCCATAGAGATAGCTATGTCTTTGTTGTCACTGCCCCGCCCTGTCCCATCATAGCACTGCGCACCTCACACATCACACATAACACATAACATTTACTCTATGCACACTCATAAGACTATATACAGTGGGGAGAACAAGTATTTGATACACTGCCGATTTTGCAGGTTTTCCTACTTACAAAGCATGTAGAGGTCTGTCCATTTTTAGATCATAGGTACACTTCAACTGTGAGAGACGGAATCTAAACAAAAATCCAGAAAATCACATTGTATGATTTTTAAGTAATTAATTTGCATTTTATGTCATGAACTAAGTATTTGATCACCTACCAACCAATAGAAATTCCGGCTCTCCAGACCTGTTAGTTTTCTTTAAGAAGCCTCCTGTTCTCCACTCATTACCTGTATTAACTGCACCTGTTTGAACTCGTTACCGTACTGTATAAAGACACCTGTCCACACACTCAATCAAACAGACTCCAACCTCTCCACAATGGCCAAGACCAGAGAGCTGTGTAAGGACATCAGGATAAATTGTAGACCTGTACAAGGCTGGGATGGGCTACAGACAATAGGCAAGCAGCTTGGTGAGAAGGCAACAACTGTTGGCACAATTATTAGAAAATGAAGAAGTTCAAGATGACGGTCAATCACCCTCGGTCTGGGGCTCCATGCAAGATCTCACCTCGGGGGCATCAATGATCATGAGGAATGTGAGGGATCAGCCCAGACTACCAACGGCAGGACCTGGTCAATGACCTGAAGAGAGCTGGGACCAACAGTCTCAAAGAAACCATTAGTACACACTAACGCCGTAATGGATTAAAATCCTGCAGCGCAGCAAGTCCCCCTGCTCAAGCCAGCGCATGTCCAGGCCGCGTCTGAAGTTTGCCAATGACATCTGGATGATCCAGAGGAGGAATGGGAGAAGGTCATGTGGTCTGATGAGACAAATAAGAGCTTTTTGCTCTAAACTCCACTCGCCGTGTTTGGAGGAAATAGAAGGATGAGTACAACCCCAAGAACACCATCCCAACCGTGAAGCTGAGGTGGAAACATCATCTTTTGGGGATGCTTTTCTGCAAAGGGGACAGGACGACTAGCACCGTCGTATGAAGGGGAGATGGACTGGATCGGGAGCGCCATGTATCGCGAAGATCTTGACCAACAACCTTCCTTCCTCGAGTCACAGAGCATTGATGAGTGGGTCGTGGCTGGGTCTTCCAGCATGACAACCGATCCGCCGGAACACCATCAGCCAGGGCAACTAAGAGTGGCTCCGTAAGAAGCATCTCAAGGTCTGGAGTGGCCTAGCCAGTCCTCCAGACCTGAACCCATAGAAAAACTCTTGGAGGGAGCCGAAGTCCGTATTGCCACGACGACAGCCCCGAGAACCTGAAGGATCTGGAGAAGGTCTGTATGGAGGAGTGGGCCAAAATCCCTGCTGCAGTGTGTGCAAACCTGGTCAAGACTACAGGAAACGTATGATCTCTGTAATTGCAAACTAAGGTTTCTGTACCAAATTTCAGTTCTGCTTTTCTGATGTATCAAATCTTATGTCATGCAATAAAATGCAAATTAATTACTTAAAATCATACAATGTGATTTTCTGGATTTTTGTTTTAGATTTCCTTCTCTCATAGTTGGATAGATGTACCTATGATAAAAATTACAGACCTCTACATGCTTTGTAAATAGGAAAACCTGCAAAATCAGCAGTGTATCAAATACTTGTTCTCCCCACTGTATACACTCACACACACACTACACTACACTACAGACCCCCACACACACACACCCTTTAACACTCAACATATGCTGTTGCTACTCTGTTCTTTAATTTAGTCTTATTATTATCTATCCCGATGCTTAGGCACTTTACCCTGCCTGCATGTACATACAGTTGAAGTCGGAAGTTTACATATACTTAGGTTGGAGTCATTAAAACTCGTTTCTTGTTTTAACAAACTATAGTTTTGGCAAGTCGGTTAGGACATCTACTTTGTGCATGACGCAAGTAATTTTTCCAACAATTGTTTACAGACAGATTATTTCACTTGTAATTCACTGTATCACAATTCCAGTGTGTCAGAAGTTTACATACACTAAGTTGACTGTGCCTTTAAACAGGCCTACCTTCAAACTCAGTGCCTCTTTGCTTGAAATCATGGGAAATTCAAAAGAAATCAGCCAAGACCTCAGAAAACAAATTGTAGACCTCCACAAGTCTGGTTCATCATTGGGAGCGATTTCCAAACGTCTGAAGGTACCACGTTCATCTGTACAAACAATAGTACGCAAGTATAAACACCATGGGAGCACGCAGCCGTCATACCGCTCAGGAAGGAGATGCTTTCTGTCTCTTAGAGATGAACATACTTTGGTGCGAAAAGTGCAAATCAATCCCAGAACAACAGCAAAGGACCTTGTGAAGATGCTGGAGGAAACAGGTACAAAAGTAACTATATCTACAGTAAAACGAGTCCTATATAAACATAACCTGAAAGGCCGCTCAGCAAGCAAGGAAGCCACTGCTCCAAAACCGCCATAAAAAAGCCAGACTACGGTTTGCAACTGCACATGGGGACAAAGATCGTACCTCCACAAGTCTGGTTCATCATTGGGAGCGGTTTCCAAACGTCTGAAGGTACCACGTTCAAACTAAACATGGCGGTGTTCACCTTAGCAATCTCACTAGGATAAAGACCTCCTCTATTCCTGCCATTATTGAAAGAGATCGTGATACCTCACATCTCAAAATAGGGCTACTTAATGTTAGATCCCTCACTTCAAAGGCAGTTATAGTCAATGAACTAATCACTGATCATAATCTTGATGTGATTGGCCTGACTGAAACATGGCTTAAGCCTGATGAATTTACTGTGTTAAATGAGGCCTCACCTCTTGGTTACACTAGTGACCATATCCCCCGTGCATCCCGCAAAGGCGGAGGTGTTGCTAACATTTACGATAGCAAATTTCAATTTACAAAAAAATAAATGACGTTTTCGTCTTTTGAGCTTCTAGTCATGAAATCTATGCAGCCTACTCAATCACTTTTTATAGCTACTGTTTACAGGCCTCCTGGGCCATATACACCGTTCCTCACTGAGTTCCCTGAATTCCTATCGGACCTTGTAGTCATAGCAGATAATATTCAAATTTTTGGTGATTTTAATATTCACATGGAAAAGTCCACAGACCCACTCCAAAAGGCTTTCGGAGCCATCATCGACTCAGTGGGTTTTGTCCAACATGTCTCTGGACCTACTCACTGCCACAGTCATACTCTGGACCTAGTTTTGTCACATGGAATAAATGTTGTAGATCTTAATGTTTTTCCTCATAATCCTGGACTATCGGACCACCATTTTATTACGTTTGCAATCGCAACAAATAATCTGCTCAGCACCCCAACCAAGGAGCATCAAAGTCTGGCTTATTCTCAGACAACACAAAGATCCCTTGATGCCTTCCAGATCCCTCTGCCTACCCAAGACGTCAAGGAAACTAAAAATCAGTTAAACCACCTAACTGAGGACTCAAATTTTAACCTTGTGCAATACCCTAGATGCTGCTGTTGCACCCCTAAACTAACACACATTTGTCATAAGAAACTAGCTCCTGGTATATCAGAAAATACCCGAGCTCTGAAGCAAGCTTCCAGCTAGTAAACTGCGAACCGGAGAACATGGGCGGCCACATCAACCAAAAGTGGTATGTGTGTATTGTCATAATACGTATTTCACTTCACACCACATTATATATGTATACGTACTTTCAGACTTAGCTATTCAACAGAAGAACATAACCAATGACATGATGATAACAACACAGATATTAGTAGCATCTCACATCGTCCTGCGTCGCAATTTAGCAGATGTTTCACTTATCCTAATGTATGATGTCCACACTTAATTCAAGGAAATAATATGAGAGAAACTAGAGCCTTGCTCCCAGAAAGAGTCAATAATTGACATGTTATTTGCGCAACACTCGTCGGCTAGGGCTGATTCCAAAGCCAAGCCAAACCTTAACAGCTTTACAAAAGGCCAAGCACACAAGCTATTCCTAACCCGCAGAGGTGAGGGAAGGCTTCTACAACTCTTCAGTGCCCAGGAAAGAAACAATTACCACTTCAGAGAACCACGTTTCACTCTAAGATAATATCATGACAATCAAAGATTGAAACTTAATGAAATCATGTAAATCAAATAATAATAAAGACAACGGATCTTCTCTGCTTGTATTAGATTTCTTGACACGATTATAAATCCCATAGAGAGGATAGTTCGTCTAGATCATGATACCTAGAACTCTCAAGTATCACACTTCGGCGTCACCAGGAGAAACTGATCCATAGGATCCAACAACCAGCATCATCATCAAATATACACTTGTGTTCTAAGTAACACTTTAGGATATATCCACCTCTTGCATCATATTCATGAGTATGCACCAGCCCACCAATAACTTCATTGCCTCAGAACAGCCTCAATTCATGCGACGTTCGCATATAAAGACCTTGCCACAATATAAGTGCTGGCATGTTGTATCCACCTATGGAGATGCCTCTACTCTCATTGACTCCAAAAGCTATACACCCAAACTGTGTAAAGTGGCTGAGGAGGAGTGCGACTGCTCTCTCACTGTGTGCCGAATGGGTCTCAGCTCTGTTTTCCTATCCATTCACTCACCACAAGCACTCGACAACACAAATTGGACTGGATATCCAGGACGTGTAATGTGACTACAGCGCCACGACCACTAGGACACAGATTAGTGCAGATAATTTCTCACTGAGTAGCCACTCTGTGTAATAAACGCACAAATATCTCGACATATGCCTTGAGCGCATCACATCCGAGACTAAAGTAAAAAAAAAATCTATTGCAGCAGGCTACCTCACTATGTCTAGCCATGAAAGGATGACATCCTGTATTTCGCACATTATTGCCATGCTTCAATATAAATAAGAACAGTTGTTCCAAGGCAGTGTGTCTACAAGCACATCTCCTTATCAGGGCGGCCCCATGAGATGCCGCGCTGACAAACAAACGTCCACCACACCTTCAGAAACCTAGCCTTGCCATCCGTGACACATTGAGACCATGGATGCACACCCAGAGAGTCAGTGAGCAAAGATTACTGTAAGAGGATATAATTATATAAAGAACTACTTTAGTAGGTATCATCGTTTATGTGAACACGATTGTGAAATAATGACCTTTGTTGACTAACTATTGTTATGTCGTCAGAAACTACACCCGCGAGAAGGAGAGTAATTGCAACTCTTTGTCACTCTCCATACATTCCCTGACACCCAAAGTAATTGGTTAAATTTTTATGAGTGCTCAGCCACGAAACTAGGAATTGAATCCATAGATCCAAGCAGTACTTGATCATACCGATTACATGCGAACCATCGAGCGTCATCCATATTGCGCTTTTCTGGAGAGCTGAGTTGCAGAGACTCACTACACAAATTGTCCATACACAAATGCTCAGTTCTGGAGCGTAAAAGTGTATCTGGGCTCTGGAGGTTGAGGAGTATTTGCTCTCTACCTGGCTAATCCGCGGATACAAGTATTATATCAAGTTTTTGTTCATAAGAGCAATAGTTGGTCCTGATCTTGGCTCTTTCTGGACTATAGTCTAACTTATTATGAATTTATTGAAATAACGATGTCACTCTTTCACGGTTTCTTGTTTACTTATTTGTGATACTTAAGTATATAACTAATTTTAATTCTTAACCAAAATCTAACTTATTACTTCAAAAGTATGTATATTTTAATGGCGTGTATCCTTCGGAGCATGTTCATTACTGACGTAAATATACATTGATTTAACAGTTTCGTACTAGAACTTACTTTGTCTGACTGATCGAAACGTAATGCAACGCAGTGTATAATTTCTCATCACCTAATGTGAGATCGACTTAGTGTGATCTTGCAATGGTTTGCCCTGCACTACACAATCTTAATCGCTTCCCCTACGCGGAAAACAGGCAGTGAGAAGACCCTGTGGTATTCTAAGCACCAGTACAAAGGGGCAAGAATATGGTGTCCAGTGTGGTCTTTTTTCAATATACCTATAGCACCAACTGCAACTCTTAACAGTTCTGGGTTTTTTATGATAGAAACAAGCACTAACATGGGGTTACTCACAGTAGTCAATCACTCAAGCGAAACCAAAAAACGACCATCTTTAAGCATGTTGCAATAAAGCGGCGAACTAATCAACCTGAGAGTTCACCGTTCAGGATCAGGTTGTGTTCAAAATGGGAAAGAGCACGTCATAGATTCACATTAAACACTTTGTTTGATTACAGCATCCAGTCTGTATGGCGCTGGCGATCTAGCCTTTCACTCGCACCCACTGATACAACACGCTCAGAGTGTGATCGAAGCATATACACGACAAGCGCTCTAAGTTCACCCATTCAGTATCTCCAGCGTGATGACGATGTTTTCTCTCCCACTACGAACGTGAGACATATTCTTATCGCCAATAATCCTTAGTAAAGTACGTTCTGTCACAAAAAGTGATGCTCCACAACACTACCAGAAAAACTAGAGTACAGAGTAGTACTCTGCGCACATGCCATGTAATAGTAAGCTTCTACAATTATGCTATATTAGACTAACATCGGCATCACTGCCACTCTATCTGCACAGGTTTCTCTTCACGCTGAGAAACACCATACGGAGATATAACAAAGACGACTATAATCTTACAACCTTCCTACTTATCATGTCTTAGATATATCCGAGTTCCACCGTTTTAAGCTGATACAGGAATCTAAGTGCTGACAAGAATCGTCCTAAAAATATTCTTAGTCTGATCTGAGTTACGAGACTTCTCTCCTTTTATGTATTACATTGGGTGTCTTTTAAATGGCCCAATCCTCTAGATAAGCACTCTTCCTCACACCGTAGCACGCGAGCTTGCCACTAGATAGAGCTTCTTTCTAGTGATGGGACTTAGTATTTCACAAAGGTTTTACTGCTAACGTTCATGTCGTTTTAAGTTGGCATCAGTACAAGAGGAGAACAATCGTCACCCACTGTGGACTAGCTACAGCTATAGGCGACTCTCTACCCTGTCTGTTGTGCCAGCGCGTATCTATATGTCGTGATACGCGGTCACGGCTACAGAGAATATCTCACGCCGACACTAAGCTCAGAGCTAGACTAGCGACGATTTAAAGGCTTCTCTGCGTCTCGTCAACGGTTCTATCGGCACTGAACTTTAGCCTAAGATTGATCTCGCTTATGAAAGTTCTACTTATACACACACAATACAGAAGAGAGGCAGGTGAGACTGGCTCCTCTTCCATCACTGTGTATGCTGTCCTCTAATATGAAATCTTTAATGGCTGAATTAGAAGGTTGTTTGTGAACACTTATCTCCATACACGATGATACGAAGACGACACGAGAGTCAATGCTTCTCGTGCCTGCTTATCGCTAATACGTTTATTGTAGTATGTTCTTAACTGTGCGCACACACGAGAGCTCACGCATCAGATAACACTGGCGTCCACATGATCTGGAGCTAGGAGATGTGATAAGGCTAGTCTCTCTGTAGTCTATATCATGGGTGACGTTTGTAAGTAGGAGTCGCCAAGCGCAAAGCATCTGAGAGAGAGATGCAACGAACCTCATTCTCCACACTATGTCAGGCTGAGGTACTCAAATGCGCTCTCTGCGCCGTGTGCCCACTACCGCCCACTCGTTCTTTTCTCACAGTTGTGGCAAATCATCATGCAGAGGACCAACTCCTGTCAAGCCACAGATTACTCCGAGGCTGAGAGGCACACCGAGGCGGTTAGTCTAGAGGGATGCTTCCTTTCATGTGCGCTGGTTCACCTTAAGTTCGGATAGGGTCGGGTTGCTAAGTGATGTGGCGGCTATGGATAGTGCAGCGGAAACACTTGCGCTGCACACGTTCGCGAGCCGCATATGCATGTGTGTAATTGGCTGTCGGTCTCCTGCTCGCCTGTGTTCTCCATGCAACTTTTAGCCTAGCTTGATGTTGTGAAAGCCATTTTACACAGCGAGCAGGGAACAGCTTCTCTGCTGTAATCCACTCTCTGATGAACTGTCTAGAGTCCTTCGGAATGTTGTGAAATCTCCCACACGTCATTATTGGAAATATTTTTCCCCTGTGTTAGTTTGTAGCCGATGTGTCTGACTTATTTCAGCTGTTTGCATATAGAACATTCGGAAAATCCCTGTCTCTCCACAGAGATGAGGGCAGGGTTGAAGACCTTGCATGTTAGGCTCTGAGTGAATTGGATTATCCTCGCGCTGTCCTCACTGGGTAGGTTGTGGAGGAGACACACCATGTTCTCGTGACATCTAGGCTAAGAGTCGTCGCTTGGTGATACAAATACTCATCTAAGCAGAGAATTATCCAGCTCCTTTGCCCTGTCCGGGGGTATCATAGGATGGGCCACAGTGTCTCCTGACCCCTCCTGTCTCAGCCTCCAGTATTTATGCTGCAGTAGTTTATGTGTTGGGGGGCTAGGGTCAGTTTGTTATATCTGGAGTACTTCTCCTGTTTATCCGGTGTCCTGTGTGAATTTAAGTATGCTCTCTCTAATTCTCTCTTTCTCTCTTTCTTTCTCTCTCTCGGAGGACCTGAGCCCTAGGACCATGCCTCAGGACTACCTGTCCACCTGGCCGTGCTGCTGCTCCAGTTTCAACTGTTCTGCCTGCGGCTATGAACCCTGACCTGTTCACCGGACGTGCTACCTGTCCCAGACCTGCTGTTTTCAACTCTCTAGAGACCGCAGGAGCGGTAAGATACTCTTAATGAAAAGCCAACTGACATTTACTCCTGAGGTGCTGACTTGCTGCACCCTCGACAACTACTGTGATTATTATTATTTGACCATGCTGGTCATTTATGAACATTTGAACATCTTGGCCATGTTCTGTTATAATCTCCACCCGGCACAGCCAGAAGAGGACTGGCCACCCTCATAGCCTGGTTCCTCTCTAGGTTTCTTCCTAGGTTTTGGCCTTTCTAGGGAGTTTTTCCTAGCCACCGTGCTTCTACACCTGCATTGCTTGCTGTTTGGGGTTTTAGGCTGGGTTTCTGTACAGCATTTTGAGATATCAGCTGATGTACGAAGGGCTATATAAATACATTTGATTTGATTTGATACTTTTTGTAGAAAAGTCCTCTGATCTGATGAAACAAAATAGAAGTGTTTGGGGATAATGACCATCGTTATGTTTGGAGGAAAAAGGGGGAGGCTTGCAAGCCAAAGAACACCATCCCAACCATGAAGCACTGGGGTGGCAGCATCATGTTGTGGGATGCTTTGCTGCAGAAGGGACTGGTGCACTTCACAAATCGATGGCATCATGAGGGTGGAAAATTATGTGGATATATTGAAGTAACATTTCAAGACATCAGTCAGGAAGTTAAATCTTGGTCGCAAATGGACAATGACCCCAAGCATGCTTTTCAAAGTTGTGGCAAAATGGCTTAAGGACAACAAAGTCAAGGTATTGGAGTGGCCATCACAAAGCCCTGACCTATAGAAAATGTGTGGGCAGAACTGAAAAAGCGTGTGCGAGCAAGGAGGCCTTACAAACCTGACTCAGTTACACCAGCTCTGTCAGGAGGAATGGGCCAAAATTATTGTGGAAGGCTACCTGAAATGTTTGACCCAAGTTAAATAATTTAATAGCAATGCTACCAAATACTAATTGAGTGTATGTAAACTTCTGACCCACTGGAAATGTGATGAAAGAAATAAAAGCTGAAATAAATCATTCTCTCTACTATTATTCTGACATTTCACATTCTTAAAATAAAGTGGTGATCCTAACTGACCTAAAACAGGGAATTTTTACCAGGATTAAGTCTCAGGAATTGTGAAAAATTTAGTTTAAATGTATTTCTCTAAGGTGTATGTAAACTTCCGACTTCAACTGTATCTACCTCAATTACCTTGTTGATCTGGTACTGGTAGTCCCTCTATATAGCTCCATTCTTGTGTATTTTATTTTATTCCTTGTGTTACTGTTCCTCGTGTTACCATGTGACTTATAACATTTTATTTAAATTTGACTTTCACGCATTATGAAAAATTATATAGTATCACTTATCTCGTCAGGTGTCTCTTGCTTCTCTCTCGCTCTCTCTCCGTCTCTCTCTCTCTCTCTAAACTCTTTCACCCTGTCTCTCTCAACAATCTCTCTCTCTCTCTCTCTAAACTCTTTCACCCTGTCTCTCTCAACAATCTCTCTGTCTCTGTACACACTGTCCAGATTTAATGTTGGGAAATTGGCCCAGTCCTGAGTGTCTGCGCTGAGTCACTTTTACCTCTCCTCTGCCGTGTGTGTGGGTGTGTGGGATCTCACATTGAGAGCATTGTAGGGAATGGGAATAGGTCGGCTTGTAATCAGGGAGTGAAACAATCACAACTGAGTCTGTGTTATGACACTGATGGTTGGTGAGCTCATCTCTGATGTGGTTTTATGAGGTGTGTGTGTGAGGTATGTTTGGTTTTTTTTTTTATTTAGAAAAATTGTTTTACCCCTTTTTCATGGTATCCAATTGATAGTTACAGTCTTGTATGGACTCGGGAGAGGCGGAGGTCGAGAGCCATGCGTCTTCTGAAACACGACCCAGCCGCACTGCTTCTTGACACAATGCCCACTTAACCCGGAAGCCAGCCGCACCAATGTGTTGGAGGAAACACCGTACACCTGGCGACCGTGTCAGCATGCACTGCGCCCGGCCCGCCACAGGAGTCGCTAGTGCGACCAAACCCTCCACTAACCCAGACGATGCTGGGCCAATTGTGCACCGCTCCCAAAGCAACATTCCCCTGACGCTTTCTATTTGTTTCATCATAGTTCAAACAAGCGGCTCGTGTTCACAGCTCATGCAAAGCCAAGGCTTTTTATGATGGCTTTCATTACTCTTGTACTGGGGGAGATGTGAGTGTTTTTTGCAATGATGAAATACATTTAAAAAGTAGTTGACTAGAGCAGCGCTGTTTAACAGGATAATGTGATGTTCAAGCCTGCAACATATGTCCTGGGACAAATCATTTGTGATTTTGAATTCCGTACTTTGGTTAATTCTGACATACTGAACATCATACCTCATCACTGCCAGGCAGATAGTATGTTCATACGTTTCATATACTGTATTTTTGCATCAGCATTAACCAATACCACACCCTCCCCACACCCTCACAATGGTGCAAGTGGAACCTATCATAAAATGACCATCGCTTCCTTATCTGGTGCTGTGTCCTACTCGGCCTGCAGTGTGTGTGTTTATTTCGGGCTCGCCTTTCCCTCTCTCCGGATTCCATCCACCATTCCCTGGCTACTAGCCACTGTAACATTCTGCCCCCTCCCCTCCTAGCCTCTCCTCCCAGTCCTCAACAGGGCAACAGATAAACATAGAATCATGTCACCACGGCAACAACCATTGTGGAACATCGCCCCTGGTGGGGTGTGAAGCTAAGCCTGATAAATGACTATGGAGGATGATGAACCCCCCCATGCGACACCATCGGAGGACCGACTGTACTACCACGCTACTGTTCTATGGGACAGATTAGATTCAGAACATAACTGTCGTCATCATACTATTATCAACAGTCTTGCTACAGCTAAACAGTACATTACATGACCCCTAAGCAGCATGTTGGCCCGGCCTACCACTGATTCCATTGGGGTGATGTAATAAGTTGATGGGTGCCTCGCCCACCTCGGTACAATGCCACATAGAAACGTAGAGAACAAATTGAGAGAGCAGAGTTCTCTGATGCCATGGGGCCTGGTCTATGTCTAGACCAGGCCCCATCAAAAAGCTCTTTCCCCCAACCAGCCCCTGGTTCTTCCAGAGTCAGACCCTGTTGACTCTCAGAACCTTCACTCAGAGCCTCACTGCAGAATAACAATCAGGAGCTGTGAAGTCTGGAACAGGAAGAGGCTGCAGCCAATGGAAAAACTGTTCAGCCGGGCATTCTGGGAAAGGCTGAAGTCATACAAACGTAGGATGTTACATCATTGAGGGCATCGCCATCTCCTGTGTCGGGGTGGTGCCCTGACGCAGCCTGATTAAAATCATGTAGGTAAGGAAATGCACGTCTTCGCGGCCATCAGTAGCTCTCCCTGTGTGTGATTAATGAGCGAGAGAGGGAACGGACCGAGGGAAAGAGTGAGGACGGAGATGGAAACTCCATGAGTGTCCCTGTGTTACCCTCCTCTCTCCTCCCACTCTAGCTGTGGAAAAGTCTGGTCTACATGTGAGTGTGTACGCTACTATGCTTGAAGGAGTGCCTGTGGAGAATGTGGTTGGTTGAGTGTGTGTGAGTCTTCACAGAAAGAAAGAGGGAGCTCTGTTTGTTAGTGTCTCTTTCTTTGCATCGAAAGGTAGAGAGGGTGGCCGGGGGGGGGGCTGAATTACAGCTCATGGAAAAGCTGGCAGATGGTGGAGATTTAGCACTGGTTTGTGTGTGTGTGTGTGTGTGTGTGTGTGTGTGTGTGTGTGTGTGTGTGTGTGTGTGTGTGTGTGTGTGTGTGTGTGTGTGTGTGTGTGTGTGTGTGTGTGTGTGTGTGTGGCACACGCCTGTTTGTGTGTATGTGGAACAAGAGTGTCTGTAAATCTCTATATGCATTACTGTGTGTGTTTGTGTACAGTGTGTGTTGGCTATGCCAGTGTATCCTATGCAGGGTGCTGAGTCCAGGCAAGTCGACATCTGTCTATTGCTCATGAGTCGTCTCTCTGAGGGAAACACTCCCTAGGAGGTATTCTGAAAATACACAAACCAGACTGAGGCCCAGAGAACACAGTAAACAAGTCATACATTCTACTGACTGAGAATGAAATAACAGAGAGAGTGTGTGTATGTGTGAGAGAGAGAGAGCAAGAGAGGAGAGAGAGAGTGAATGAGAGAGAGAGAGTGTGTGGATGTATGAGAGTGAGAGAGAGAGAGGTATGAGAAGAAAAGTAGAAGGTACAGTGGTAAACAGGCCTCTTAACATTTAAAGTCTTGCAGTCCCATCGATGCTACATGAAGCCTATCCTGTTTTGGCATATGAATGCAGCGTTTTACTATTAAAACCTTAAAAGGCTTTCTAGTTTGGTTATTTTTCTCTGAAGGTGAGTGTTCTGCCTCTGACTCATAGGCACTGGGGATCATTCTTAACCACACATTAGTTGCCATGGATGACGACAGAGCAAACAGTTGTCCAAACCACAGCTAAAAACTACAGCAGCTATGGCTATAAGGGCACTATGGTGTCTCTTTCTTCTCCTAGCCAGCCCAGGGCCCCTTTTCTGCAACACAAAGCCCCACTCTCAGACTCTATCTCCTTAGATATCAGTCACAGTCCTATGACATCAGCATTTTATAACGTCAATTAAATAAACCTAATATTAATGTCTGTCTGTCTTTCATGACCTATCAAAAATGTCATGTGGATTTGATAATTGTTGTAGATAAGGAATGCCACAGACCAAATTGTATTGTAAATTACCGTCCATGCCCTTTTGGATGGAACTGAAGGTTTTCACAACAAACGTTTGGGACATGTTCGATTAGGACATGTTTGGATGACATTAGGATTGATGCCAACCCTTTACTCTGGTACCCTCCCACATGCATCAGGTATTTCACAAGAACAGGAGAACAAGAGAGGAAGCCTAGTGAGGTAAGAAGAGCTACTTGGGTTTTACTAGACAATGGACGTCTACCTACAGATGTAGGATCTTATTATGAGCCAGTTCGCTACACCAGGAAAATAATCCTGCCGCAACAGTAAATGTGAATTATTATATGGATTATAATGAATTTACATTTTTTGTAGGGGTTGATACATTTTTCGTTAGGGAAAATCAAGTCTGACATTTTCAAATGAAAATTACAAGCCTTTTTAAACCTTGAATATACTACAAGTTTGCATTTCATGCTGCGCAGGAAAATTCTCAGTAACAAAAGAGCGATCAAATTAAGATCCTACATCTGTATAAATGACCTCTACTCCCATCTTAATCAGACGCCCGTGACCTCCCTCCATCGTTCCTCCTGGGGCACAGATGAGAGGCATGCCTTGTGAGTCACCCTGGCAGCTGTCTGATCCTGTCTAGCCCTAGTCTGCAGTATGCAGCTGTGCCTTCAGCTTTCACAATGACCCATCTGGGCCCCTTCTGGGACCGGAGCAGAGGGTGGAGGGGCCTGGCAGTTATAAACATGGTGCTAGCAGCTGACGTACTACAGTACATTTCCAATGCTTAAGCCTCTTTCTATGGGCATAGGTTTTTGGGGCTCAACACATTTAACACACTACTATAATGAGAATATTTATTTACAAGAAGCTATTACAGAAGGGGGTTGGGAGATAGTCTACGCATCCCAGCTCACTCTTTTCGTTCAATTAGACACAGCCAAGGCACAGAGATCGGGTTCTCGTTCCATCTACCTCGAGCATCCTGGGGAATCCTCATGACCACCACCCCTTCGCAGCGGAGGAGTATAAAGGGAATTCTGTGTAATGACCCACGGCATCTCTGATCTCACCATCCCACTATGGCAAGCAATGTAACATAGCCCAACTGTGATGGCTTCACATGAAATGAAGCAGTGGAAATACACTCTACACCTTTGCCACCAGGACCTCTCCCTTCCCAAACCGAATTCCAGACAGCAAGGTCGAAAAAGTTCCCTGTATTCTATTTGGACACAATTGTGGTGTAATGGTACATTCTGTTTGACACCGGAAGGGAGTTCCTCGGGGTTTCTTTCAGAGCTATGTGTGACCTCACCACACAGGAGTCTGGCGGGGATATATCCCTTTCCAGGGCTCAGCCAATCCCCTCACCCTCTCTCTATGACTACGACCACTGGAATCCCTACAACTACAACCACTGTCAACATGGCATCACCAGCCATCATGGAACCTTTGCTTTTCCACACGTTTTTCTGTATGATTGGCACGTCTAACTCTCTACCGTAGCGATTCTGTAATGTCTGCACTGAGATCTGCTCCCAACGTCTAACATTAACACCAGGTTGACAGTTTAGATATAAAGGCTGTATCAGATCGCATCGGGCTGATGATGATGATTAATGATTGGTGGAGCCATCATTCCTGCCTAATAACATGAGACACACATCAAGCCATTAATCCCATGTCACATCAGTCTGCCTTTTGTTGTAACTGTCTCCCCTGTGTAACTGATTCTGCTTTATCTAAAAAGGCACATCCCTGGGGGAGGGAGGGGGATGTTTTTATAGAAATAGTTTGACATTAGAGAGAGAGCTTTTGTTCTCGCTCTTGGTCTGCTCGTCAGGTGTGCAGCAGCCTCTGTTTGGGTTTACACGATCAGACTATCCCTGGAGTTTATTGGGACCAACACAATCCAACGGGTTCTCCTTCCCCTCATCCACCTCTGGTGGAGGTTTAGGCCACCTGAGACGACTGATTCATGTCCTATTATGAGATATGCCAGAGTTGTCCGAATCTCTACCGCTGAAGTTCATATCTCATAGTTGACATCAACATACCTGGGTGGGAGGCACTAGTTCTACTACCCGCACTTAAATGTCTTCCCTCTCAGGGAGAGAGGTGTTAAGTAGTTCCAGGCAGTGGTGTGTCTCAATAAGGGTGAAATATAGGAAGAGTAATAACAACTAAAGCCAGTGTCAAACCCTCCATCCACCCACGGAAGCTCCTTGATAAGAAACCATTTTCAAAGCTTGATCAGTCTAATGCCCTCTGTGTGCAGTCTGCTAGGTTAATAATCAGAGATATGAGTGGCCATAACCCACCCTGCCTAGATCTCAGTGACAGGATATAACTCACAGGCCAGTGCCAGGAACACATAGTCCGAGCAGCAGGCATCAGTATTGGGGACATGTCACCAGCTAACACAGCTGCACCTGGAACTGCAGGACACACTGTCTGAATACAAATATGTTATGCACTGTGTTTACATGTTGACATCAGAATAGCCACACACAATCGCAAAGACACAGGTGTGCACACACAGAGATACAGAAACACAGAGGCACATCCACACACATCCACATACACTGACACCATCGTTCTGTGCTGCTGCCGGTGGCTAAATCCAGTCTCACTCTATGAAACAGGACCCGCCGCCATTCCATTCCACATCGTTGCAAGAGTATTTATAATCAAATCACCAGAGCAGATTTTCTTTTACACGGTTTCTGAACAATTTGGCCGAGTTATTACTATCTTGGCAGTGGCCTGCTGAAGTAATGGCTAGAGCGTAGGCTACAACGTACAGTAAGTAACATGTTGCTCCAGCTCCCACAATTCTGTGGACTGGAATTGGAACAAAATATCTGTTGACCAACCCAGGAACGTTGAGTGGCGGATGGACAGGTGCCCTGACCTTTAGCTTGCCTGGCAAATCATGTCTTCTGTCGTGGGAGCGAGGTCTGTAAGCCAAGAGGGCAGTGGGTGGTTGAGCCCAGTGCAGACGTCTGGGACATACGAGTAGTCCATGTTTGTATATCTTAGTAAGTGCAGCTCACAGTGACTTCACTTGGTCCCCTTAATTCGAGTCCTCAAGTGCAAGAGTAGACTTTGACCCATACACACGCACAAAAGTACACACACATGCACTCATTGACAGGATGTGAGCTGAATTAGCAGGAAACAACAGTCTTGTGGGTCTGCGAGTCAGACGACACAACAACAAGTGATGCTGTTTCCCAACAGGACCCCACCTCTCGCTCCCAACAGCATCCAAATGAGCCCGGCGTGAACCATGCACATTGTTAACAATGCTGCCGGTGCTCCAGCTGTAAAGTCTACTGCTAATATATAAATAGGCATGGACAAAGAGACACACACTACAGTGGTTTCAGGTTAATATACTGAGTGTCCAGGTTGGCAGTGTCTGAGGGCCACTGGCCTTCAGCCTCAGGAATAGCAGGTGTCCTCTTTCTGCTGCACATATCCCACCGGCAGTGACAGAAAAGCCTGTACGCAAGAGTAACACTGTCTATCAGCCAATCTCTAATCAAGCCAGCACACAGCCATGGCACCCTGATGCTAGCTATGAGACAGATCTGTCAACCTTCATGAACCCATTGATCTTTGTAAAGAAATGATTAGAATGAGAATGGCTTTTCATTACCCTTTAGTATTTGTTGGGGGTGACTGGGACTGGGTGTGATAGGGTGGACCAGGGGTCTTCAACAGGCGGCCCATCTGTTTGGGATTCATTCTGTCAATTTGCAGTGTACAAATGATTATAATCCTGTTCCGTCCCACAGACCATCCACTCAGAATCTAGTTGGGGACTCTTACGGTAGAGGCAGGTGTAATGAAAGACAGAAGAGAGGTGGATGGAACCACCGCCGCTGGGGGGCATATGTAGTCGGGTTTTAGCGGCACGCGGCACGCGGATCTACCACCAGAACCAGACCACGGCAAAGCCCTCCTTGATCTGACACAACTGTGTAAGCAATATGTCTGAAACTCTACCAAGCTATTAGGTGGAGTTATTAGGTGGAGCTAAATGATTGAACCTATCCTGTCACATCTTTGTCTATCTGTTTCTATATCCGTGTCTTGTGTTAGGGGCCAGGGGTTGATTTGAAATCGGGCATACTTTGCATTCTTTAGGACATAAACTCGATGAATATTGTGACAAGAGAATATAAAAAACCTGAAAATAACTATTCTGTGATCTTGAAACATAAAGTTACAGGACAAAGCACGAAGAACCGTAACAAGGGAAGGCGTACACGCCTTTTGTCAAGAGTGGAACCACATTGTTAAAATAATACACAATCGTTTTACACACGTTAGATCAAATTGGCAGAGAGATTCCTTTCAAGCCAGGGAATGATACTGTGATGTGAAACCTATGCAAGCGCACCTTTCACAGCGCCTTTGGATCTTTCCCAAGTATAAAAAGGAAAGAAAAACTAAATTAATGACAGCTCAGTGCTCATGGCTGAGCTCCTCCTAAAGCCAGAACAGATATGAGAGAAGAGGGAGATAATCAGTAGAGGACCACAGACTGCTGCACTGTGCCAATAGATACAGTCCATGTAGCTAGCTGGCTCCAGGCTGTTCCAGTCTGATCCTGGGCCATGATAAAGATGGTGATGATGGGAGGGAGAGCCAACAGAAAGAACCTGTGGTTTGGAGTGGACTCAGGAAGTTCAAGGAAACTCCCACATCGGAGGAAAGAAGAGGAACATTTTATTTGACGCTAACCTACAAGAATGTAGGATCTCCTTGTCAAAGCGAGGGCTTCCCCTTTTTCCTGCCATGTTATGGCTGTGGTCTTCCTTCTGATCTGTCCATACAACTTTTAGGATCCCCTGAATAGTCAGGCAGACATCTTAGAACAAAAATAACAATAAAGTGAGTGGAATTAAGGTGAAAGGGCATGAAGGGATACACTTCAAATAAACTGTACATGAACGGCTTACCGGGCATGAAGGGATACACTTCAAATAAACTGTACATGAACGGCTTACCAAAACTGATATAATACAACTTCTAAATTTGCACTCAACATAGAACATAACACCATGCCAGTGTGTCATTCGGAAATGTGAAACAGTGAGGGAGAGGGGCAGTGAACTGACTTTTCACACACACAAACACTCATGCACCCTAGTATTGAATCTCTCGGCCAGTGTTCTACAGAAGAGCTGACACGCAACAGTGAAATGTAGAGCCTGCCAGACATCTCTCCACAAGCTGCAGGTACCAGAGGGTGGGGAGGGGGAGGGGGAGGGGAAGGAGGGAGGGAGGGAGGGGAGGAGAGGTTGGGGAGTGTAGGAGTGTGGATGACAGGAGAGGTTGACCCAGAGGGGGGCGAGAGACAGAGAGTGAGTGAGGGAAAGTGGGAGAATCCAAGGGGATGAATCAGCGTACTAATTTGGTGCTGCTGTCTATCTCTTCGTTCCTCTCTCTCTCCACCCTACTGTACGCCATCATCACACCCCTCCCCGGTTCCCCCACAGTGATCACAGTGCGTCTAGGAGGACAGGTTAGTCCCTGACTAGACCATAGAGGGGTCACAAGCTTGAGGTAATTGGTTCTGAAGTGCTGCCAGGTTTGCCTGGGGTTGGGGACTGAGACTGGGGGAGACAAGCTGTAACTGAGAAGTCGGATGTCCCCTGTGATAGAGTCAGAGACAGGACTGTCACTGTCCCCTGACTCCATGCCAGAGCAGTACAGGGATGCTGAAGAGACTTGTCCATCATAGACACACAGATCCTGAGTCTTCAATAACAGATGAATGAGTGGACTGACAGCTCGTGCCACACCCTCTTTGCAATGATCAGATGGGCGGGAGGCCTTGGTCCATAGATACCTCGGAAGCATCCCTGCGATGGGGAGGAGTGGAGGAGGAGGAGAGAGGATGATAGAAGATGGGTCAAGGGACATTTGTAGTTGAGAGAGGGCCGATGAGATGTGGCTTTGCCCTGGGCCTGCCACAACACTGTCAGCTGCTGCTGGGACTCTGGGACCCTCAGAGACTCTTCCTCCCTCGCACTCTCCTCCTCACACTCTCTTCCTCACACTCTCTCACAAGGACAGAGTGTTTGAGTGGCATGTGTTTCTCTCCAGGGAAAAACCTAAACAGGTTATAGCATAGGTTATGCACTAGATGGGAGAGGCCATTTATTTGACTTATCATGATTTCCTCTTCTAGAACAAATGTGAGATATGTCTTTGGGTGCCAGTGTCCAATAGTATTGCCACACCCTGCTGTTGCAAGGGGGTCGTGTGTTCTCCCGTCGCTCCAGGTTTAATTATAAAGCATCACTGTCAGAGTGTTTCCCTGATGCTAGCAATATGAAAGGATGTGGCTATTCTCAGAGAGCACTCACACGAGAGAAGAACAGCTGTGGTTGACGCCAGCACAAGCTGACACACGCAAACGCGGAACACGCACGGACAGAACATGGAACATGCACAAACGGAACATGGAACACGGAACATGCACAAATGGAAAACACACTCGCAGTAGATCACGAGTGCATCCACCTATGCAAACATACTCAGATAATCCTCTGACTTGCAGTAACTAACTCGTACTGTAACCCCCCACTTGACTTGACACTATCGGCAGTTGAAAACGTAAGGTTATTTGCGTAACCCCAGTTCTCTGATGATGTACATGAGATGTATCACATGTGGGGTTCGCTAGGACCGCCTACTCTCTCGAAAGTACCTATCAAATGCGTCTGTTGGGGACAAACAGGTAGAGTGGAAAATGTGGTGAGAGACCATAAAAGGAGCCAGTCTCCCACCATCTGGTTATTCTCAAGCATAATTGTCTTCCTCACACTCTTGCGAGCAGGGGAAACGCAATGATATAGTCACACAACTGCTCCACGACAAAAACGCACCAATTGTAAAAACATTGAGCGTGCATAAGTAGCTGGCAGGCCTGTTTTTTCTTCTCTCTCACTGGCTATGCCTCGCTCTCCAAGTGAGGATGGATAACTGCTATGTTATGCTTAGCCAGCTGCATACCAGCCTGCATCCAACTACTGGCTCGCTTCTGAAGCAAAGTAGGGTTGGTCCTGGTCAGTCCCTGGATGGGAGACCAGATGCTGCTGGAAGTGGTGTTGGAGGGCCAGTAGGAGGCACCCTTTCCTCTGGTCTAATATTCCCCAGCGCAGTGATTGGGGACATTGCCCTGTGTAGGGTGCTGTATTTTGGATGGGACATTAAACGGGTGTCCTGACTCTCTGTGGTCACTAAAGATCCCATGCCAATTATTGTAAGAGTAGGGGTGTTAACCATGGTGTCCCGGCTAAATTCCCATCTAGCCCTCATCCCATCATGGTCATCTAATCATCCCCAGCTTACAATTGGCTCATTCATCTCCCCTGTAACTATTCCCCATGTCATTGCTGTAAATGAGAATGTGTTTTCAGTCAATTTACCAGGTTAAATAAAAACATTTTTAAAAAGCCCTTCATGACGATAGCTGCCAGGACTAGTCATAAGCAGGATTGTAACTGCCGACTGGAAAATCACTGGTCATCAGGGGGCTCGAAGATGAGGAGGGAAAGGATTGGTGTCGCTCAGGCATCCAGGGGGTCCACTTTTTCTTTGCCTGTTAAGCTGGATATTCTCAGCCAAAGTGTAATTTCTCCCACCACCACTAGGCTCATGGTATAACCACATCCTTGGATGACACTACAGGAAGCACGGATGCTATGGTCTGTAATCCTACAGATCTCCTCCCAATCTGGGTCTAGGGTCTCCAAGTTCAAGTTCAGTTTCTTCCTCACCTCCAACAGTAACTCAGCCGGCTATTACTCAACAGTAAAGAGGTCACGTTGAGAGCTCTAAATGCTTGGGCCAAGACCATGTTCGTTTTCTGAAAAACGGAGGCAGTAAGGCGCTGGTATCGTTAATAACACAGCACATGGGGCTGGTGTGGTGAGCCAGTGACAGCTGCACCGTGGGAGAGTTGCCAAAACTATATTGTGTATGTCCAGGCTTGGGGTACCCTTAGCAAAAATCCTGCTAGTGAGGGTTTTTCCCCACAAGCCATTAGCCTCCCCGAGGCAAGCTGGTACCGCAGGGAGCAATTCCTTTATTGGGGCTGTATGTGACTGGAGTCTCTTTCTGTCGTATAGTTCCCTTGACGGGCCCTGAGCCCGCTTGCAGATACTAGATGAAGGAGCCCAAACTCTATTGGAGGAGGAGCAGCTCCACTGCTCTCGGGCCGTCAGGTCAGCAGACCTGAGAGGGCGGGAGAACGTGGTCGTAATCTCGAGGATCTCCGTGAGATTAATCCCATCGTCATCCTCATCATCCCCTAACTCAACCTCCCCCAACACTACGTCGTCGAACAGTGAGGGGAGGGAGTCAAGGCTATCCACCATGACCTCGCCCCAACTGGGCTTAGTTGCGGAGAGCTGAGCCTCAAGCTATCGCTGTTGGCTCGAAGGCAGTCTGCAGGGTCCTTGAGTCCTGTGAGCACTGTGAGCACTGGGCATGTTCCTACCCAAGCAATTGATGCATAGAGGATGGGAATCTTTCCTGCTTGACCTCACACACACACACACGCACACTAACGAGCTGAGAGCGTTTGCCACAGAGACAGTGAAAAGAGGTGAAACCTGACTCAGAGCCAGTGTTGATTCACCATGCTGTCACTCTCTGGCCGAGCTCCTCCGATATCCTTTAACCCGACACCATGCAGTCGCTGGCAATAAATAGAGCTTGGACTGAACCGTGTAGGACTACGGCAACATGAAAGCCACAGTTCATACGACTGACTACTGGTGGAGTCACAGTTCAGACAGTTACAGTGGTGTGGAGTGGAGTCACAGTTGACAGTTCAGACAGTAACAGCAGTGGCATTCAGTCAGTCACCATTCTGAAAGTCAGAAAGTACATTCAGTAACATAGGGGTCAAAGTTCATAGAGTAATATGGGAGTCAAGGTTAACACAGTCACAGTTCAACAGTAATATTAGTTAGTTGTTTTGAATGGCAAAGCACAGGTGATGGAGAGGATGAGGAACTAAATGTGACAGGAATTTTCAGCTCCATCTATGGCTTTGTTGGACCTTGCTTAAGCATGAATTTGGGGAAATGACAAGGCATCAGTAAACAGAGAAACCAAAAAGTGTTGTAATACTTTTCACTTCACATTAGGTTGCTCGCACGCACACAGACCGTAAAAGAAGTCAGAATGCCTCAGACAGAATCCAGGACAGGGCGATAGGAGCAGTGTGTCAAACAGCAGGGGGGCCCTCCTTTACTGAGGTAATTTATTAAGACCGGCCGTCTCTGATTGGGTTCCTGCTAAATGCCAATAGTGTAACCTAGTGCCACAGTGGACATTCCAGGAAGGGGATCTGAAAATAAGACCGCAAGCCAATGCAGACACTCTAGAATAAACTGATCAAGATGGCCTCCAACAGCCAGCTACCAGATATTGACGCACCTTTAACTCTCTTCTAGTTAATTATGTTCAGAAAAAGCAGATATGTCAATGTTTTATAAGGCATTATATTGACCTCTATAGGCATTTCTAAAGACTAAAAGACAAAATATATAATTTAGGCATTAGGCAAAAATAGATTTTCCAAATAGGTCCTTCCTCTGCTTTCTTCTCCTCTGGTTGATATACTGTACTGTAATCATGCCAGCTAATAAGAGCAGAACTGAGTTCAAATACAATTTAAAATATCTCAATTACTTTCAAATACATTCAAAGTAAGCATTCAGATATATTTTATTTGAAAAGACAAGTAGTTTAATATTTTAATGCATTTGGAAATATACTTGGAAAGTATTTGAAATACTGAAAAACACTTACTCAAAAACACTCCCATGCATTTAACACAGATATTTAAAAATAGTATTTGAAATAACTATTTGAAAACACTGTGAAATACAATTTGGCAGACTATTTGGTTTTTACAAATAACCATTAAAATACTCAAATAAAAGTACTTGTTTTGGTCTGTGTATCAGAAAATACTCACATACACAGAAAAAGTATTTGAAATACCAGATACTCAAAGGCACATGTATTTGTACCCAGGTCTGAATAGGAGACAAGACATCACAGAACTTGCCCCCAGCCAGGTTGCAAACTACCCAAAGTCTCGTCCTGTCATGAGGCTGCCAGCTGCAAGCCATTAGACAGACATTGCAGCACGCAGGGCTAAAAAAACACCAGCCCATTGAGTAGCAGGCTGCCACAGAGAGAGGGGCTGTTCAGACTCCCTTCCCTTTCCCTCACTCATCATAACGGAATCCCTCTGGTTGACTAGGACTTTATGTATGTACACTGGAGTGGTGTGACTGGGAGGTATACAGCCTGGTACTATGTAATTAGGCTACTCTGTATTGAGACACAGGGGAAAGGTACCCCCACTTGTTGCTATGGAGAAGGCAATACAAAGAGACAGCCATACAGTTGAAGTAGAATGTTTACATACACCTTAGACAAATACATTTAAACTCAGTTTTTCACAATTCCTGACATTTAATCAGAGTAAAAATTCCCGGTCTTAGGTCAGTTAGGATCACCACTTTATTTTAAAAATGTGAAATGTCAGAATAATAGTAGAGAGAATTATTTATTTCAGCATTTATTTCATCACATTCCCAGTGGGTCAGAAGTTTACATACACTCAATTAGTATTTGGTAGCATTACCTTTAAATTGTTTAACTTGGGTCAAACGTTTCGGGTAGCCTTCCACAAGCTTCCCACAGCTCTGTCAGGAGGAATGGGCCAGAGCTGGTGTAACTGAGTCAGGTTTGCAGGCCTCCTTGCTTGCACACAATTTTTCAGTTCTGCACACAAGTTTTATATAGGATTGAGGTCAGGGCTTTGTGATGGCCACTCCAATACCTTGACTTTGTTGTCCTTAAGCCATTTTGCCACAACTTTAGAAGTATGCTTGTGGTCATTGTCCATTTGGAAGACCCATTTGCGACCAAGCTTTAACTTCCTGACTGATGTCTTGAGATGTTGCTTCAATATATCCACATAATTTTCCATCCTCATGGTGACATCTATTTTGTGAAGTGCACCAGTCCCTCCTGCAGCAAAGCACCCCCACAACATGATGCTGCCACCCCCGTGCTTCACAGTTGGGATGGTGTTCTTCCGCTTGCAAGCCTCCTGCTTTTTCCTCCAAACATAACGATGGTCATTATGGCCAAACAGTTCTATTTTTGTTTCATCAGACCAGAGGACATTTCTCCAAAAAGTACGATCTTTGTCCCCACGTGCAGTTGCAAACTGGCTTTTTTATGGCGATTTTGGAGCAGCGCCTTCTTCCTTGCTGGGCGGCCTTTCAGGTTATGTCAATATAGGACTATTTTTTACTTTGGATATAGATACTTTTGTACCTGTTTTTTCCAGCAGCTTCACAAGGTCCTTTGCTGTTGTTCTGGCATTGATTTGCACTTTTCACACCGAAGTACGTTCATCTCTAGGAGACTGAACGCGTCTCCTTCCTGAGCGGTATGACGGCTGCGTGGTCCCATGGTGTTTATACTTGCATACTATTGTTTGTACAGATGAACGTGGTACCTTCAGGCGTTTGGAAACTTCTCCAAAGGATGAACCAGACCAATTTTATTTCTGAGGTCTTGGCTGATTTATTTTGATTTTCCCATGATGTCAAGCAAAGGGGCACTGAGTTTGAAGGTAGGCCTTGAAACATATCCACAGGTACACCTCCAATTGACTCAAATTATGTCAATTAGCCTATCAGAAGCTTCTAAAGCCATGGCATCATTTTCTGGAATTTTACAAGCTGTTTAAAGGCACAGTCAACTTAGTGTATGTAAACTTCTGACCCACTGGAATTGTGATACAGTGAATTACAAGTGAAATAATCTGTCTGTAAACAATTGTTGGAAAAATGACTTGTGTCATACACAAAGTAGATGTCCTAACCGACTTGCCAAAACTATAGTTTGTTAACAAGAAATTTGTGGAGTGGTTGAAAAACGAATTTTAATGATTCCAACCTAAGTGTATGTAAACTTCCGACTTCAACTGAAAGCAGCTTGGTTAGCCTTGCAAAGAGCATATAGTTGGAGGCTACAACTACTTATAGTAGAGTAGAGTTGACTCTTTCCACGGTTCTCTATTCACACAGCGTTGTTGTGGGTTTTCCAGCCAGATAGGCCATGATGAATAGACAGCATGGCACCGCTTCAGGACTAAAATTAAGTCTTCATCTTACACTGTGTTGAGGCTTTCAACTATCTGTCACAATCAGTCGTCATAGGTAGGGCGTTGGTTTAATCACATGTGGACCACCGGTACTACTGTGTTTATGGTCTTATGATTTCGTCCCACAGGTCTGGCTTTATATAGCATTAGCCGCATTTGTCAATCATGAGACACTATGGTCTGGGAAAGGTCAATGAACTCACTCCATGTATCATTCTTCATGCAAACTACCGCACCGGGCAGACGTCAATTCAACATGTATTCCACGTTGGTTCAACGTAATTTCATTGAAATGATGTGGAAACAATGTTGAGTCAACCAGTATGTGCCCAGTGGGGCTAAGATGAGAATCACTACTAACTAACTCACTTAACATAGATAGCCAATCTTTGCAATATCATTTCCTGTTGATTGACAGAAAGGGCTGAATCCTAAATTGGGATACATGCACGTAACTCCAATGTTGAAATCTTTGACATTATGTTTTACAAGAAAGTATACGTTACACACACATCCAAATGATAAATTACACCATCGCATCAGCATTCAGCTCTCAAGAAAGAGCTTCCTCTCCTGTAGTCTGAATCAGTGTTTCTCCACTCCAGTCCTCGAGTACCCCCTTACACATTTGTATTGTTGCCCCGGACAAGCACACCTGATTCAACTTGTCAACTAATCATCAAGCCCTCTAATGAGTTGAATCAGGTGTTTTTGTCCGGGCCTACAGCAAAAATGTGTACGGTTGGGGGTCCTCGAGGTCCTGAGCTGAGAAACACTGGTCTAAATAACCCACTGGTCTAAATACCTCACTGGTCTAAATAACTAATTGGTCTAAATACCCCACTGGTCTAAATACCCCACTGGTCTAAATACCCCACTGGTCTAAATACCTCACTGGTCTAAATACCCCACTGGTCGAAATACCCCACTGGTCGAAATACCCCACTGGTCTAAATAACTCACAGGTCTAAATAACTCCCTGGTCTAAATACCTCACTGGTCTAAGTAACTCACCGGTCCAAATACCTCACTGGTTAAATAACCACTGGTCTAAATACTTCACTGGTCTAAATATACTCACTGGTCTAAATACCTCACTGTTCAAAACCCACTGTCTAAATACCTCACTGGTCTATAAATACCTCACTGGTCTAAATACCTCACTGGTCTAAATAACTCACTGGTCTAAATACCTCACTGGTCTAAATAACTCACTGGTCAAATAACTCACTGGTCCAAATACCTCACTGGTCTAAAATAACTCACTGGTCCAAATAACTCACTGGTCTAAATACCTCACTGGTCTAAATCCTCAGTCTAAATACACTCACCGGTCTAAATACCTCACTCGTTTAAATACCTCATTGGTCTAAATAACTACCGGTCTAAATAACTCACCGGTCTAAAATAACTCACCGGTCTAAATAACTCACCGGTCATAAATACTCACTGGTCTAAAATAACTCACTGGTCCAAATAACTCACTGGTCTAAATACCTCACTGGTCTAAATACCTCACCGGTCTAAAATAACTCACCGGTCTAAATACCTCACTCGTCTAAATATTCATTGGTCTAAATAACTCACCGGTCTAAATAACTCACCGGTCTAAATAACTCACCGGTCTAAATACTCACTCGTCTAAAACCTCATTGGTCCAAATAACTCACTGGTCCAAATACTCACTGGTCCAAATACCTCACTGGTCTAAATAACTCACCGGTCTAAATAACTCACCGGTCTAAATACCTCACTCGTCTAAATACCTCATTGTCTCTAAATAACTCACCGGTCTAATAACTCACCGGTCTAAATACCTCACCGGTCTAAATACCTCACTGGTCTAAATACCTCACTGGTCTAAATAACTACCACCAGTCTAAATACCTCACTGGTCTAAATACCTCACTGGTCCAAATAACTCACTGGTCTAAATAACTCACCGGTCTAAATACACTCACCGGTCTAAATAACTCACCGGTCTAAATACCTCATTGGTCTAAATAACTCACGCGGTCTAAATAACTCACCGGTCTAAATAAACTCACCGTGTCTAAATACCTCACTGGTCTAAATAACTCACCGGTCTAAATAACTCACGGTCTAAATACCTCACTCGTCTAAATACCCCACTGGTCAAATAACTCATGTGTCCAAATAACTCACTGTGCTATAAATATCACCGGCTAAATAACTCTCACCGGTCTAAATACCTCACCGGTCTAAATAACTCACCGGTCTAAAATACCTCACTGGTCTAAATAACTCACTGGTCCAAATAACTCACCGGTCTAAATACCTCACTCGTCTAAATACCTCATTGGTCTAAATAACTCACCGGTCTAAATAACTCACCGGTCTAAATAACTCACCGGTCTAAATACCTCACTCGTCTAAATACTCATTGGTCCAAATAACTCACTGGTCCAAATACCTCACTGTGTCCAAATCTCACTGGTCTAAATAACTCACCGGTCTAAATAAACTCACCGGTCTAAATAACCTCACTCGTCTAAATACTCATTGGTCTAAATAACTCACCGGTCTAAATAACTCACCGGTCTAAATACCTCACCGGTCTAAATACCTCACTGGTCTAAATACCTCACTGGTCTAAATAACTCACCAGTCTAAATACCTCACTGGTCTAAATACCTCACTGGTCCAAATAACTCACTGGTCTAAATAACTCACCGGTCTAAATAACTCACGGTCTAAATAACTCACCGGTCTAAATACTCACTTGGTCTAAATAACTCACCGGTCTACATAACTCACCGGTCTAAATAACTCACCGGTCTAAATACCTCACTGGTCTAAATAACTCACCGGTCTAAATAACTCACCGGTCTAAATACCTCACTCGTCTAAATACCCCACTGGTCTAAATAACTCACTGGTCCAAATAACTCACTGGTCTAAATAACTCACCGGTCTAAAACTCACCGGTCTAAATACCTCACCGGTCTAAATACCTCACTGTCTAAATACCTCAGTGGTCTAAATAACTCACTGTCTAAATACCTCACTGGTCTAAATAACTCACTGGTCTAAATAACTCACTGGTCTAAATAACTCACCGGTCTAAATACCTCACTGGTCTAAATACCTCACTGGTCTAAATACCTCACTGGTCTAAATAACTCACCGGTCTAAATAACTCACTGGTCTAAATACTCACCGTCTAAATACCTCACTGGTCTAAATACTCACTGGTCTAAATACCTCACTGTCTAATATACCTCACTGGTCTAAGAACTCACCGGTCTAAATAACTCACTGGTCTAAGTAACTCACTGGTTTAAATACTTCACTGGTTTAAATACCTCACTCGTCTAAATACCTCATTGGTCTAAATACCACTCGGTCTAAATAACTCACGGTCTAAATACCTTCACCGGTCTAAATACCTCACTGGTCTAAATACCTCACTGGTCTAAATAACTCACCAGTCTAAATACCTCACTGGTCTAATACCTCACTGGCCAAATAACTCACTGGTCTAATAACTCACCGGTCTAAATACCTCACTGGTCTAAATAACTCACTGGTCTAAATACCTCACTGATCTAAATAACCCATGGTCTAAATACCTCACTGGTCTAAATACCTCACTGTCTAAATACCTCACTGGTCTAAATAACTCACTGGTTCTAAATACCTCACTGGTCTAAATAACTCACTGGTCCAAATAACTCACTGGTCCAAATACCTCACTGGTCAAATAACTCACTGGTCCAAATAACTCACTGGTCTAAATACCTCACTGGTCTAAATACCTCACCAGTCTAAATAACTCACCGTCTAAATACCTCACTCGTCTAAATACCTCATTGGTCTAAATAACTCACCGGTCTAAATAACTCACCGGTCTAAATAACTCACCGGTCTAAATAACTCACCGGTCTAAATACCTCACTGGTCTAAATAACTCACTGGTCCAAATAACTCACTGGTCTAAATCCTCACTGGTCTAAATACCTCACCGGTCTAAATATCACCGTCTAAAATACCTCACTCGTCTAAATACCTCATTGGTCTAAATAACTCACGTCTAAATAACTCACCGGTCTAAATAACTCACCGGTCTAAATACCTCACTCGTCTAAATACCTCATTGGTCCAAATAACTCACTGGTCCAAATACCTCACTGGTCCAAATACCTCACTGGTCTAAATAACTCACCGGTCTAAATAACTCACCGGTCTAAATACCTCACTCGTCTAAATACCTCATTGGTCTAAATAACTCACCGTCTAAATAACTCACCGGTCTAAATACCTCACCGGTCTAAATACTCACTGGTCTAATACCTCACTGGTCTAAATAACTCACCAGTCTAAATACCTCCTGGTCTAAATACCTCACTGGTCCAAATAACTCACTGGTCTAAATAACTCACCGGTCTAAATAACTCACCGGTCAAATCATTGTCTAAATAACTCACCGGTCTAAATACTCACCGGTCTAAATAACTCACCGGTCTAAATACCTCACTGGTCTAAATAACTCACCGGTCTAAATAACTCACCGGTCTAAATACCTCACTCGTCTAAATACCCCACTGGTCTAAATAACTCACTGGTCCAAATAACTCACTGGTCTAAATAACTCACCGGTCTAAATACTCACCGGTCTAAATACCTCACCGGTCTAAATACCTCACTGGTCTAAATACCTCATTGGTCTAAATAACTCACTGGTCTAAATAACTCACTGGTCTAAATAATCTCACTGGTCTAAATAACTCACTGGTCTAAATAACTCACCGTCTAAATACCTCACTGGTCTAAATAACTCACCGGTCTAAATAACTTCACCGGTCTAAATACCTCACTCGTCTAAATACCTCACTGGTCTAAGAAACTCACCGGTCTAAAATAACTCACACTGGTAAGTAAACTCACTGTTTAAATACTTCACTGTTTTAAATACCTCATTGGTCTAAATACCTCACCGGTCTAAATAACTCACTGGTCTAAGTACCTCACTGGTCTAAGAAACTCACCGGTCTAAATAACTCACTGGTCTAAGTAACTCACTGGTTTAAATACCTCACTGGTTTAAATACCTCACTCGTCTAAATACCTCATTGGTCTAAATAACTCACCGGTCATGGAAAGCCTGAGGCCTAATAGCTTTGGCCAAGTATACCAGCTAGAGCAATACCAGTTTAGGGTAAACTCATCCCTGAGTGAGGAGCCACTCACTCTGGTGAGAGAACGTTAAAACAGTTGCTGTAACTTTATAATAAAGTTCAGAGTGTATTTCACACCAGCTCATGATTTTCCCATGCATCATGGAGAATTCACCCAACCCTGTGATGGAATCTAGTGGTCTTGTACAAGGTTTCTCCACCTCACATCTGAAGCAGCCTACCGCAACCCACTGCTACAATCTACCATACACAAGTGGCTGTGTATCCATCTTTTGATCCACTCTAACACTGATACACTGCTAACACGTTCTAATAACTTTCATGGATAAGCATTACTAAACTACATATATGCTACCTTCATTTTATCACTCTGTTGCCGCAGAGAGTGTTCCTGCGCAGCAGAAAATGAAAATTGTATTGTATTCAAGGTTTAAAAAGGCTTCTAAAGTTTGTAATTTCCACTTAAAAAATGTCAGACTTGATTTATCCTAACAAAAAATGTATCAACCCCTACAAAAAATGTCCATTAATTATAATCCACTTATTATTTCACATTTCCTGTTCCAGCAGGATTATTTTCCTGCTGGAGCAAACTGGTCGAATAAAGATAGCACACTTGTATTCAGCCTGGCCTCAGAGCCTGTTGGTAAACATGTCTGAACACACACCCCTCCGTTTCCCACTCTCACCTGGTAGATGAGAACCTTGAAGTGCCGTCTCTTGAGCAGCTCGTTTTCGTTGCTCTCCAGCTTCTTGATCTGGCCAGCCTGCTTCTCCAGGTTGGTGCGGACCGTCTTCACGTTGACGCTGACCTTGCGCACCTTGCCCAGCATCTTGTTGACGGTGTTGGCCGTGTCAGTGTGGCTCTTGGACAGCTTGGACAGCTCTCCCTGGATGCAATAAACAGACTTCTCCATGTCCTGCTGTCTGGCCTCCAGCCCGTTCTGGGTCAGCTGGATCTGGTCCACCACCCCGATGATCTTGTCTAGCAGGGTCAGCACCATGACCCCGTTTACCTGCGCCTCACTCTTGGTGCCCGAGCCCGTGGCCAGCACCAGGTCCACTTCTTCTGAAATGTCGTCTTCATCGCTGTCGGTGGCGGGCTGGACCGCTGCGGCTACCAGGGACACCTCCTCGTCGTCGTCAGACACCTCGGTCAGAGCCACTCGCTCCTGCTGCAAGCCTGCTGGATCCGCCATGGCTGTCAAGTCCAAACACACACCACTCAGCTCTCACGCTCACTGAGGATAAAAATACACTACCGGGAGAACAAACTTTAAGGGGCCACCCTGACCAAAAGTCAAATCCAAATACTTTTCCTTTCTATGAAGGGACACTTACTCTTCCACTTCTTTGGAGCTTTTCCTCTTCCCACTTTCTAGTCTACTTGTCTTCTTGCTGTCTTTCTTTTCCTCCTTTTTCTCTTATTCTCAGTCCTCTCAGTCTCTCTCTCTCTCTCTCTGTCTTTGCATCTACCCTGGGATGCTGGCCAACCAACGGGAGTGGAGCCTCTCACTGCTGAGGCATGTGTGTCCTGACTCAAATGACGGGACTCCCTGTGATACCACCCAGTCAAACTTTTCCTTTCCTACAGCCGGCCCCCAGTCCAACCCACCCGCCCCCCTGCTCCTGGGGCTCCACCCCATCCCCTGCCCAGCCTGAGGGTATAACAACCCCAAGCCTCTGTCTCCACCCCCAGTGGTGGGGCAGAGCCTGGCAGACCCCGCCCCCATGGTAGGGACTTCCAGAGGGGAGGCAGGGGAAGGAGCCAAACATGCACACAATGGCACAAACTGGCACAGATTAAGTGCAAAGTTTAAAGGTCCAGTCACTTGCGTAATTAATTTAATCAAATCTGTCATTTCAAATATCAAACCACATGGTTTAGTCAGAATAGAGTTTTGGCTAGACATGTTCTATAACTGGGAATAGAGCCCGACAGTGGAGGTGTCATAATACCCATAAAACCTAGCGGTCAAACAGGGAAATGGTTCCAATTGTTTTTCCACCATACACTTTTAGAATATATTGATAAATTCACCTTGTCCGAGAGAGATATATATGGCTATCAAAACGTCACGCCAGGGTAAGCCTACACAAAACACAGCCCTTATTTTAAAATGTAAAAAAAATAAAAATAAAATAAAATAAATAAGGGCTGTGTTTTGTGTAGGCTTACCCTGGCGTGACGTTTTGATAGCCATATATATCTCTCTCGGACAAGGTGAATTTATCAATATATTCTATTTACTCTCAGATTTGAAAATGGTAATTAGTATCAAAGTGAACATCATGCAAGACTACAAATCCCTGCAAGCTCCTGCACGTCATCTCTAGCTGACATCTTTGCTAACAGGTATTGTGTCAATTTAAAACTTGCACAAGACAGTTCACAGAATTGTCAATATAAATACATTTTGCCAATTTATTCATTTTTAAACTTAGATAGTTAATCCAGAGATTCTTACCTTTGCCTTAATTCGGCAGTCTCGTTCAGATCATCATGGCATTCTGAAATGATAGTCACATATGATAGTCACATTAGCAGCTAATTAGCATTTCATTTTTGGGTGGGGGGGGGGGGGGGTAAACACAGGCAAATCTAGTGATAAAAGCAACCTTGTCTATCAAAACGTCACGCCAAGGTAAGCCTACACGAGGCACAGACCTTATTTCAAATGGTTCTAAAATCCCCATGGGAAAAATGAATGGTGGAAAAACGATTGGGACCATTTTCTTTTTTGACGCTAGGTTTTGGGTATTATGACTCATGCTGTGGTATTCTATAGTCAAAGTCCAACCTGTAAATGAGATAAATGTAAATGAGATAGAGAATAGGGAGAAAAACTCAGAGTGAGAATAAAAACATGGATTGTTTTATTTATTTAATATACCAGTACACACACACACACAAACACACACACACACACACACACACACCACACACACACACACACACACAACACACACACACACAACACACACACACACACACACACAACACACACAACACACACACACACACACACACACACACACACATACACAGAAGAGACTTTCAAACTCTCCCTGTCCGAGTCTGTAATACCAACATGTTTTAAGCAGACCACCTTAGTGCCTGTGCCCAAGAACACTAAGGTAACCTGCCTAAATGACTACCGACCCATAGCACTCACGTCTGTAGCCATGCAGTGTTTTGAAAGGCTGGTCATGGCCCACATCAACACCATCATCCCAGAAACCCTAGACCCACTCCAATTTGCATACCACCCCAACAGATCCACAGATGATGCAATCTCTATTGCACTCCTCACTGCCCTTTCCCACCTCGACAAAAGGAACACCTATGTGAGAATGCTATTCATTGACTACAGCTCAGCGTTCAACACCATAGTGCCCTCAAAGCTCATCACTAAGCTAAGGACCCTGGGACTAAACACCTCCCTCTGCAACTGGATCCTGGACATCCTCACGGGCCGCCCCCAGGTGGTAAGGGTAGGTAACAACACATCCGCCACACTGATCATCAACACGGGGGCCCCTCAGGGGTGCGTGCTCAGTCCCCTCCTATACTCCCTGTTCACTCATGACTGCACGGCCAGGCACGACTCCAACACCATCATTAAGTTTGCCGATGACACAACAGTGGTAGGCCTGATCACCGACAATGACGAGACAGCCTATAGGGAGGTGGTCAGAGACCTGGCCGTGTGTTGCTAGGACAACAACCTCTCCTTCAACGTGATCAAGACAAAGGAGATGATTGTGGACTACAGGAAAATGAGGACCGAGCACATCCCCATTCTCATCGATGGGGCTGCAGTGGAGCAGGTTGAGAGCTTCAGGTTCCTTGGTGTCCACATCACCAACAAACTAACATGGCCCAAGCACACCAAGACAGTCGTGAAGAGGGCATGACAAAACCTCCGACTGCAAGGCACTGCAGAGGGTAGTGCGAACGGCCCAGTACACCACTGGTGCCAAGCTTCCTGGCATCCAGGACCTCTATACCAGGCGGTGTCAGAGGAAGGCCCTAAAAGTTGTCAAAGACTCCAGCCACCCTAGTCAGAGACTGTTCTCTGCTACAGAACGGCAAGCTGTACCGGAGCGCCAAGTCTAGGTCCAAGAGGCTTCTAAACAGCTTCTACCCCCGAGCCATATGACTCCTGAATACCTAATCAAATGGCTACCCAGACAATTTGCATTGCCCCCCCCCCCACCCCCACCCTCTTTTACACCGCTGCTATTCTCTGTTGTTATCATCTATGCATATTCACTTTAGTAACTCTACACACATGTACATATTACCTCAAGTAACCGGTGCCCTTGCACATTGACTCTGTACCGATACCCCCCTGTATATAGTCTCGCTATTGTTATTTTACTGCTGCTCTTTAAATATTTGTTACCTTTTATTTCTTATTTTTATCTATATTTTTTAAAACTGCATTGTTGGTTAGGGGCTTGTAAGTAAGCATTTCACTGTAAGGTCTACACCTGTTGTATTCGGCGCATGTAACTAATACAATTTGATTTGATTTGATTTTATCTGCTATATTTGTCCAAGTGTTATTTATGTTTCTGCTGTAGGCGGTGGTAGACACATCAAACTGACCCCACCTGAATATCGTATCCTTATAGAAATCTGTTTGTAAGCAATGTGGACTCTCTTTTTTGGGATTCTACATGTCTTGCATGAAGAGGATGAAAAGAATGGTGATTTACACTGTCATTTAGATCTCCAGCAGAGGGCATATTGTCTTCATGGGCCCTCCACGTTGTGTAGTTGTACAATGTCATTTTTCAGCAATCAATTCCAATGAAAGTAAGCTAACACATTCTTGCCAGGTCAATACTAGTCAGTCACTCAAGTTTACATTCATGGCCATTCCTGTTTCCAAATATACATTTTCTTCATTACAGGGTTCGTAGTACATTTTTTGACCAGTCACAGTTAACCTGGCCAGCAATCTCACATGTACGGGCACACCGGAGACCAACTTACTCACACAGGACAGGCCCATCTACACACTCTAGCAACAAGCTGTTGAAATAGAAAAGGAAATATGTCAGTATCTAGTCTTGTAAGTGCACTTATTCAATTGAGGGCCACATCACAATCACAGACACTACTAGGTGTTGGTATAGTTGCCCCCAGAGCTATATATTTAGAATAAATACATGGCTCTGTTTGCCCCTAACCTCTGCTTTATGGTCAGATACAGTGCCTTCAGAAAGTATTCACACCCCTTGACTTTTTCCACATTTTGTTGTGTTACAACCTGAATGTAAAATGTATTACATTTAGATTTTTTTTGTCACTGGCCTACACACAATACCGCATAACGTAGGATGATGTTTTTAGATTTTTTTTTACAAATGAATGAAAAATGAAAAGCTGAAATGTCTTGAGTCAATAAGTATTCATCCCCTTTGTTATGGCAAGCCTAAATATGTAAAAATGTGCTTAACAAGTGACATAAGTTGCATGGACTCACTCTGTGTGCAATAATAGGGTTTACATGATTTTTGAATGACTACCTCATCATCTCTGAACCCCACATTTCAAACATAGATTCAACCACAAAGACCAGGGAAATGTTCCAATGCTTTGCAAAGAAGGCACATATTGGTAGATGGGTAAAAAAAGCAGACATTGAATATCCCTTTGAGCATGGTGAAGTTATTAATTACACTTTGGATGGTGTATCAATACACCCAGTCACTACAACAATACAGGCATCTCTCCTAACTCAGGGATTTCACCATGAGGCCGATGGTGACTTTCAAACAGTTACAGTGTTGAATGGCTGTGATAGGAGAAAATTGAGGATGGATCAACAACATTGTACTCCACAATACTAACCTAATATTCCAAAACATGCATCCTGTTTGCAATAAGGCACTAAAGTAAAACTGGGAAACACATTTCTAAAACAATAAATTTTTTGTCCTGAATACAAAGTGTTATGTATGGGGCAAATCCAATACAACACCTTACTGAGTACCATTCTCCAAATTTTCAAGCATAGTGAAGGACTGGGGAGTTTTTCAGGATAAAAAAGAAATGGAATGGAATTAAGCACAAGCAAAATCGTAGAGGAAAACCTGTTTCAGTCTGCTTTCTACCAGACACTGGGAGATGAATTCACCATTCAGCAGGACAATAACCTAAAACACAAATATACACAGGAGTTGCTTGCCAAGAGTCAGTGAATGTTAGTGGTCGAGTTACAATTTTGATTTAAATCTTCTTGAAAATCTATGGCAAGACCTGAAAATTATTGTCAAGCAATGATCAACAACAAATTTGACAGAGCTTGACAATTTTTTTAAAATAAAAATTCTGTAATTGCTGCCAAAGGTGCATTGACTCAGGGGTGTTCATACTTATGTAAATTAGATATTTCTGTATTCCATTTTCAATAAATTAGCAAAAATATCTAAAAACATTTGTCATTATGGGTTGTGTGTGTAGATGGGGGAGAAAAATTGTGAGAAAATAAGTCAAGGGGTATGGATACTTTCTGAAGTCATTATGTTTTATCCTTCCAATTTGGAGTTGACGAATCTGCACCCAGATCTGTGGCTTGGGCAATTGTAATTGTCAGGTAGCATAGCGGTTAACAGAGTTGGGCCAGTACCCGAAGGTCGCTAGTTTGAATCCTCGAGCCAACTAGGTGAAAAATCTGTCATTGTGCCCTTGAGCAAGGCATTTAACCCTAATTGCTCCTGTAAGTCGCTTTGGATAAGAGCGTCTGCTAAATATTTTTTTTTTTTATGTGAATGCCAACAACTAGATGTTATCTTCATATGAGTTGAGGTGTGCATCATCATGATCATCAATATCGTGCATAGGTGACGTCAGTAGCCAAGCCTCTGATCGTGAAGGCTGATCAGCTGATATTTCGTTGAGGGCTGTGTGTGGAATAGCGTTGAAAACTGGGAGCCAGGAGCGGAAGACCAGTAGCTAGCTACAACAATAGTAAGAAATTTATGGTTTGGTGACAGTATTCGCTATTCAATACCAGCATTGTTTCCAAAATATGTTTTTTTCCCCTGTAGCTAGTAAAGCAAACGTTACGGATGATTCGGTAACATCCACCTCACTGTGTAACTCGCTAAAGTTATCCGGTTACCGTAGCTAGGTTTAATTTGCTATGATTTAAGATTATCTAGATTTCTGTCAAATAACCTGAGTGTCAGTCGAGGAAAAACGTTAGCTAGTAATTTTGTACTGTAATATAACATTGTTTTTGCTGAGCAACGTTAGCCAGCGTACGTTACCAGAAAGTTTGAGGTCCAACAAGTGCTTCTCCTGCGCCCTGGCTAACTAGCTAGCTTGCTAGTAATGTTTGTTAGCTAGTTAGCTAAATTAGCCAGTTGGCCAGCTGTGCAATTAATTGTCAGTTCATATCGGTTTTGAATCGATATACGCTGACAATTAATTGTACCGCTGGCTACCGAAATTAAATTTATAACGAACTGCTTTGTTCTTATAATGTAACTAGTTAACGAGTAACTAACATTAGTGTTTGTGTGTTTTGACAGCTGATAAGACTCACTGCCTGACTCGAGCTGTCAAGGATGCAGACAAAAAATGGTCACGCAGATATTCTGAACAAGCAGTGACCCTACTAAAGAGATCCTCTTGCATGGACTTTAACGATATAGTTTGCTAAATGTATCCCCACTTGTTCAACCGTTGTAGTTGGCGTTAATATTGAAGATTTAATCCTGCTTGATTGCTAAATCAGATCACATGATGCGGTTTAATCCATAGCTAGCTAGCTAAACCTATTATGCCACTCGAGGCATTTGCACTTCAAGAACATATGAATATGTGTGTTTAACTTACTTCTAATGAATATAGTGTGAACCTGTTGTCTGTCCTGAGTCAGTTTGCACCCTAGACTGAGAAACTCAAAGGCTTGGCTAGAAATTCTGTAATTGATTGTACAAGATGATCCTATTGTGAGATGAAACTAAATGAGGATTTTACTGGCACATATGATGGTACTTTTACATGTATTATTGTTCTTGAAGCGTGTCTCCCCAGTTTCATGACAAAATAATGACTAATGAGCCAAACTGAATTCCTTCAACGATTATGGGGGCTAGATGTCAAGATTCTTTCAGTCTCACGCCTGCTTCTGGCTTAAGTATAAACTATCACACCACTACTACAGAATGTTCATTACTGCTGTACAATTCGGGTCATCCTTACAACACACACATTAGAAGAGGGTGCAGGTCTATGCCAGTATCCTTTTCTCTGAAATTACACTTCAAATAAAGAAGTTAAGGCTATTGTAGTGTGAAAGAAAACAACACAAGGGATCTCCGTTGGCAATGTAGGCCTATGTATTCTCAGTTGGCTGTCTTTTTGACGACATTGGAGGCTCATCCCTTCTGGTGGAACTCCGCTTCTCCTGTTTACTGTGCAGGTGATGTTTTCAATCTCTTTGTCCCTAGCTAGATATCCAGGAGAATCCCATTGATCGCTGTGCTGAGCAGGTGCACCACACTACGCCATCATGGGGGAACTCTTCAGAAGTGAGGAGATGACCCTGGCCCAGCTCTACCTCCAATCAGAGTCTGCCTACTGCTGCGTCAGCGAATTGGGMGAGATCGGAATGGTGCAATTCCGTGATGTRAGTYGTCCAGGCTTYTCTTCYWYYMYTCMTYRTKSTGMTSYYYYWRRRSYWRRMYWYKSTKMTTRTCTCTCCTTTCCTATTTTRAGTGCTATTCTGTCTGTCAATCCATCTTMAGGCTATATAGGTCTAGARCAGTGTAATGTATGRCTGTTAACAAAGGACAAACTCMGGAAKAAGGTAGATGAATATGGTAGTCTGTTGTAGTAACATCGAATCAGTCAGATGGTTGTGAAAGCACATACCTTGGCGTCTGCAACATTTTCATCATGTGCACATAGCTGACCCTTTAGGCTGAGCATGGGAAAGCTCACACGTGACATCCCTCCAGGGATCATATGGCGTTGGGGATAACTAAGGCAGTGTTTCCCATATCCGCCGCTGCTAAATCGTTGCCGCCCCACTTAATTATTATACATTTTTGGGATGGCATAATGTTTTCATTTTAAACATAAATGACTGAAACCTGAAGAAGTATGTAGGAAATACAATGGACCTAAACATTTATTTTTATAAGATCATATTTGAGAACTAAAAATCACCAAAATAAAAATGACAGTTGGAGAATTTCCAAGAAGAAAAAAAAAAAAAGCCATGGGGCCCCCATTTGATTATTTTATATATTTTTAAATCACTCAGCATAAGAACACTGCAGAATGTGTAGAATTGCAGGAACACTTTTTTAGCCAAGAGGGCCTCAAATGTTCTGTTGGAGATCGCGCTATTGACCACGTACACACTCACCACCTAAGCCCCATTTTGTTCCAGAAAAAAACCCTGAAGTTACAATGTACACTGAGTGTACAAAACATTAGGAACACCTTCCTAATATTGAGTTGCGCCCCATTTTGCCCTCTGAACAGCCTCAATTTGTTGGGGCAGGGACTCTACAAGGTGTCAGGTGTTCCACAGGGATGCTGGACAGTGTAGAATACAATGCGTCCCACAGTTGTGTGAAGTTGGCTGAGTGTCCTTTGGGTGGTGGACCATTCTTGATACATGGCGCTTACTACCATACCCTGTTCAAAGGCACTTAAATATTTTGTCTTGCCAATTCAACCTCTGAATTGCGCACATACACAGTCCATAGTCAATTGTCCCTACTTTAGCCTGTCTCCTCCACTTCATCTCTACACTGATTGAAGTGGGTTTAACAGGTGGCATCAATAAGGGATCATAGCATTCACCTGGTCAGTCTGTTATGGAAAGAGCAGGTGATCCTAATGTTTTGTACACTCGGTGTATATTTGTAGCATTTGACTCATTGAGTCTTTGGTGTTTTTCAATGAGGTAAATACAGATGGGCAATGCCATGTTTCAGCCAATGTATTTGAAGCTGCTATGCTGCATCAGTTAGGCTATAGTGCTTTTAAAGGGAAATTATATTTCAGATGGTGTCAACATAATTTAACGTTAATGCATTTTGCCGTAGAATGTCCTTTTTTGAAAAAGTCACCAGAAGTGAATTTCTCAGTCGTTCTCCCCCAAAAAACTCACTGGTGTGCATTCCCCCAGACTGCCCCAGCATAAGGACATTCTCCCCATCCCCCACACCAACTTTGCCACACGTTCTGAAAAAGATCCTAGGGGAAACACTGAAAGGGACTAGCTGTTGTACCCAGTATGCTGTTATTATACCCTTTATGTGGTTGTATTACCTCTCCTCATTCATAAGACCAAATGATAGCTAACTGGTGTCCGCACTGTTTTCAGAAGATATTAGCAATGCTGTTTTCGCTCTGAGRTTTCCTGGATAAGTTATTGCATTTTTATAGAAGTWGCCTAAGCTAYAATTTCTTTGAATGCATCTTAGTGTTACAACACAATGTTTGTCTCTAATTGTATATGACAGATAATGGCAAATAGATTGAAGGCATTTTTATCTCTGCGATGGCAAAAGGTTTTGAATAGTTTGCATGTTTGCATTTCAGTTGAACCCAGACGTGAACGTGTTTCAGCGCAAGTTTGTCAACGAAGTGCGTCGATGTGAGGAGATGGACCGCAAGCTTCGTGAGTGAGCTCAAGTGTTTAACCCATTGCTTCACTGATTATTCTCCCCCATATTTACGACACCATCACTGCTATTAGTTATCCCTACTCATACCCAGTCATCTCGCTCTCTCACAGGGTTTGTGGAGAAGGAGATCAAGAAAGCCAACATTCCAATGGTGGACACGGGAGAGAACCCAGAGGTCCCCCTCCCTAGGGACATGATTGACCTGGAGGTAACTTCTCTCTAAGAATCCACTCTGGTTACAAAGTGTTCAACTCACCATGTCCCCAGCTCACTAACTCCCCCATCACCCTCTGTCTGTTTCTATAGGCCACTTTTGAGAAGCTGGAGAATGAGCTGAAGGAGATCAACACCAACCAGGAGGCCCTGAAGAAGAACTTCCTGGAGTTGACGGAGCTCAAGCACATCCTGCGCCGCACCCAGCAATTCTTCGACGAGGTCAACTCCACTGTACACAAACCGATTCACTACTTACTCAGTGTTTCTGTGCCTGCCTTATTGACTAGGCCCCTTGAGGACTTCATAATGGATCCTAGGATCATGTTAACTTAGTATGGGTCAGATGTCTGCATCCTGTGTACAGTATATGGTAGCATAAGGCTTGTGTATTTATAACGGCTAGGTAATTACATCCCCAACCCCAGACCAGTTATTCAAGTTTAATGATGCAACTAGGTTACATAGCAGAGTAATACGCCATACACAGATAGTCATTCGCATATGACAGAGACGAGACTACCTACTGTCTGTACCTTTGACCTGCATCAAATCCACTCCACTGAGTTTGTAAGCAAAGCTACTTGAACTTAGAATGTTATCACCTATTTTACGAGCGCTTATGAGGTTGCACGGGGGTAAATCATTCAGCTGAATGTGTAGCCTTTTTTGCCAATCATTTACTGTTCATATAAACCCCAGCTCGCTGTTTACTATGTTTTATGAAGAGCCTGGCCTGTGTTCAATACCATGCTCCTGCCCAGAGCTCAAGCCACTGATCTGTCAAACCTTCCCAGGGTGTAACTAGTTCCCCAACAAAGCAAGCCAGTTGTTCCTGAAAACAGGGATGCATTTCTGAATGTGCTGTCATACGTCTAATTGGCTGAAAATCTCTTGGTCTACATGTAATGGTTGTCATTCTCTCCACCCCGCTGCAGATGGAGGACCCCAACCTGCTGGAGGAGTCGTCTACCCTGATGGATCCCACTGAAGCAGGGACCCGTGCTCCTCTCAGACTGGGGTGAGTCTGAGTCCTTGGTCCACTCTATTAAGGAAGGATTAGCCATATCCTCGAGACTTAAAGGTCAATGAAAAGACTGTCATTGCATTAAACCATCGGTTCTTCCTGGAGGTGGAGTCAGTGTAACACCTAAATGGTTTGGCCCACACTAGCTCAGGCTGTCAGATTAGTCGGGCCACTAAGGTCACTTGACGGAGTGTGTGCGGCGGTGCTCTGTGTCTCTCTGCGTACTCAGTCCCTAAGCTGACAGCCCACATGCTCTGTCAGTATCGGTGGACAATTGTTTCCTAATGACTTTTAATGGTTGGTAAGAGGCCAGTAYTACTACTACTACAGGTGCTACCACTCTAGCCTGTTGCTTGGCAGTAAGATGTAGCTCTGTTTATCAGGGTTCTGTCTTCAGTAGTGGAGAGAGTGAGCAGATAGRCAAATCACAGACTGATGATAAGCAGTTYACAGAGCATGCAAACACCAGCAACACAAAATTGATACATGGACACACATTGTAGAAGAGGGGGGACTTCAAAGGTTGTAATCTATTTGCAGACAAAGAAAAGAGATTTGATTTAAATGTCATAAAGAGTAAGCAAATCGGGGACAATTTCAACAGAAAATGGGGAGAAAAAATCACTCTCAGAAAACGGTAACTAAAATAGCTCAATACTGTGGATGTGGCAAAGCTTAGTGCTCATTTGGTAATGGATTGCTTGGTACGGATGCAGTGCCCCAAGGCCCTAGGGCTTTCCATCTGATGTCTGTTTGATGCTACTCCATGGCTTTTGCAGCTGTTGAGCAACATGTGAGCTGTGATCCATGCCCTCAGCTACCATTCCGATGTCCACCACTATCCAGAGAGGATGCTTTCATCACCAGTGTGAACAAACAAAATCAATGACCTCTGTCCTTATGTGCCCGGGTTTCATTCTGTAATACCATTACGGACTGATCTTGGACCAGCTCCAACTTGAGCTGCCATTTAGGGACCTAACTCATTGCAAATATCAAACACCTTGTTTTGAGATGAGGGATATACATTTGGTAGCTATTCTACTGTAAATGCTGATCCATGCCTTATCGTCTTCCTGTAGGTTTGTTGCCGGGGTGATCAGCAGGGAGCGCATTCCCACGTTTGAGAGGATGCTGTGGAGGGTTTGCCGTGGTAACGTGTTCCTGAGGCAGGCAGACATTGAAGACTCGCTGGAGGACCCTGCCACGGTCAGTAACTATTCACTGATACTAGTATAATAATCTGGAGGATTTAGGGGAACAAAAACTGTGCAGGATTTTGTGTGACCTATTCAGTGGGATACTGTTGTACCATGACCGCTTGGTGGCATTGTGTGATTGTCATATGAGTGGCATTGATGTCCTTATTCATGCGACCTCAGCCATACACTTTATGATAGTGCAGAAGTATCACTATCAGGAAAGGTTTTGTCTTCTCTTCACTTAACTCATGTTTATATGCTTCCCCTACAGGGTGACCAGGTCTATAAGTCTGTCTTCATCATATTCTTCCAAGGAGATCAGCTGAAGACTCGGGTTAAGAAGATATGTGAAGGGTACGGGGCTATGATTGGTTGAGAAATTCAAGAAACACTAACTAATCTAGACAGAGGAATGTTGTAGTTGGTTTTCTGTTCCGCTCCAGGCACTCTGGGTTGATCAACCCCTCTCTCCTTCACCTCTCAGGTTCCGAGCATCACTGTACCCCTGTCCAGAGACCCCCCAGGAGAGGAAGGAGATGGCTGCAGGGGTGGCCACCCGTATCGATGACCTGCAGATGGTACGACCTGCCTGGCCTATTGTAACACAGACAGGGAGTCCACCCACAGTCAGCCAGCCAGCCAGCCAAAACTAACAGATATTTACATCATGTCTTGTTACATAAATTAAATCTAACAGATCCTTACATTTTTCAAGTGAATTAGTCTTTCAATATTTCATCTGTTTTCATTGTGAACTTGATCTGGGCTCTATCATAGCTTCTGATCAGTGATCTGTTTTCCCTGTAACTGTATACTCCGCTGCCAGAGGCTGTGGTGGAGGGGAGTGGTAGGTGACCACATGAGGTATGTGGCTAATTCAAAGGCGGTTTTAGTCAATCGTTTGAGGAACGAAATTTGATGTGCTTTTTGGATGGACTCTTATTTAACTTTCTGCTAACGTTAGACTTTTGCGTCCTCAGGTTTCCTGCTCTGCGTCTTGCTGATGCAATGTCCGCGGAAGTTTCAGGTCCTCTTTCTGCCGTTTCCTCTGTACTGAGCCGTCAAGCCCTCAGCCAAATTATGATGAAGTGGAGGGAAAGACTGATACTAGATTAGTTCCCCCATCAGTGTTGCCGTAATAGATATTTTATCTATCACACAACACCACAGAGGAAATGTTTGTTGATCACATTAGGGAGGCCTTCAAATTGAGTTAACTTCTGTCTGTTTGCAGTGTTCATATCTCAAACGTTCTGGCTTCAGTTTCTAACTCACTCAATCTCTTTGGTGGTAGTGGGCGTCAGCATCAATGGGCTGGGTGCGAAAAAGCTACAGGGAGAGGTCAGAAACGGTTGTCACTCGTGCCGTGCCAGGCCCATGAGGTGGCTGAACTGGATCTGCCTCTGCCAGTGGATATACTCTCCTGCCTACACACACACTGGCCTGGCTTTGGGAGAGCACCTCTAAACCTGGCACAGTGACTCACTGCTCTAAAACGGGGCAAAAACAGGCACGGGACTGGGAGTGAAGGCCAATCCCAACACACACACCACCTCTGTCTCCTTATGCCAACTGTGTCTGGTGACCCAGGAACAATGCCTGTCTCAGTGTTTTCAGTTTTTTTTCTGGTTGAGCAACATGTGAGCTGTGGTCTTTAGAAGTCCAGGCCGCACAGACAGAACTTCAGTTTAGCCTTCCATGGAACAGCAGCAGCGTATGGTGCAACACCATCCCTATACGAAGAGAAACCCAATACTCCCTCTGGGAATACCCACTTCTGTTGTTGTGTTCTGCTCCAAAGCCCTACGTAGTCTGGTGGTGCAGATGGTTTGCACTTGGATGGACAGAAGGCTCCCTTTCCTTGTTTGGCTAGCTGATCATCAGGGTGGTTTACACTGAGTTCAGCCAATTAGCCACCTACTCCACCCACACTCTCACCCACACTCACATAGTGACCACATTTACTACTCGCATTCTCAGGAATGGGCTTAGCTTGAAGTTAAAAAAATAGTCACTCGCATACCACTTCTCTCTGATAGACAGACACCCAGTGGTGTGTGTGTGTTTCAGTGGTGTGTGTTGAGAATCTCTGCGGTTCAGGAACAGTTACAGCCCCCAGTGTGGACGGAGAGCTTAGGAGAGAGCGAGAGACTCTGAATTACGTTTGGCAGGCCCCCTGTCTGCCAGAAATGTTAACAACCTCTCATTGCCAGTAAGTGCCTGGGAATGCTTGCCTCGCTGTTTGAGGGGTCACTGTTATGCCCGTCGCTACGGGGGCGGGATAGTCGTCGTCAAGAGAGAAGGGCGAGGGTGGAGGGGAAATGCCCGGCCCGCTAGTTTGGGAGTGAACCGTGTGTGTTTGTGGGCGTGAGAGGGTCTCGACAACGTGGGCGAGAGTGGGTGTAGGGTAGCGGCATGTTAGCAATCCGCTGATCATAAGACATTAACTTGATATGAGTCAGTGCTGTATACCTGAGAACACCTCTGCTGGCTCTTCTGGGAAACCCAGCTATGCTGGGTCTGATATAACCCCTAATCAAACTTGATCACATAGTGCACACTGCCCAGCAAAGCCTTCTATTAATGTGAACCACCTCCACAAATAAGAAGGGGAACATGATTCATTGTAACAGCACTTGCTGTTCTGGACATGGAGGGAAGGCACACTATGCAGACCAATGCCACGCCCCACACAATTCTAGCGTTGAGTGGAAACGACTAGAGGATTGTCCTGATGCCACACACTCCGGCAGTGGCCTGCATCTGTTAGTTTTCCATTTGAGGTCGGTTTAGTTATGCGCATACCTTTTTTTTGTTTAAATGCTGAGTGCGAATGTGTTAATTGAGAACTGCCTGCACACTTTGTCAGACACATGAACAGCCGGTAGACTGTCTAGGACAGAGCACCTGAGCTAGTTACACAGCTGGATATGTTCTGTACCCAGCCACGCAAGGTTTCAACTACAGTAGCATCCTAGTCGCATCTTGTCTCCATATCTCAAACCCTGATCTCCTTCTCCGCTGCAGGTGCTGAACCAGACGGAGGACCACAGACAGCGGGTCCTGCAGGCTGCAGCCAAGACCGTCAGGGTGTGGTTCATCAAGGTGAGGAAGATGAAGGCCATCTACCACACCCTGAACCTGTGCAACATCGATGTCACCCAGAAGTGTCTGATCGCTGAGGTGTGGTGCCCCGTGTCAGACATGGACTCAATCCAGTTCGCCCTGCGGAGAGGCACGGTGAGTCGAGTGGACACCCGTCTTGACTAGAGGCATGGGGGAGGTACAGGAAGTTTTAAGTTGCTTCCCAAATAGCACCCTATTACCTTTTTGGAGTCCATAGGGCTCTGGTTGAAAATAGTGGGAATGGGTTCATTCCATATCTATTTAATGGGACATTTCTATCATACTGTTTAGGTCAAGTTCTTTGATGGAAGACACTGTAGCATTAAGACATTAAGAACCAGCGTAAGACTATGAAGCTCGCTTCATAGTCACCAGTTAACCCAGCTTTGAGGTCATTATGCCTAGCCTGTGTTAGGCCGTTAAGTCATAACAGATCCAGACTGAGAGACAGTGCTAACAGGGCGTGGAGAGGCACTGCGTGAGTGCTGGGTATGTGAGGATTTTACACATGAGGCTAGATTCCAGCGGTATCAGGACGTCATTCTGTTCTGTAATCCTGTCTTCTTCTGTAGTCCTGTTCTGTAGTCCTGTTCATGCCAGTAAGGGCTTAACCCTGTCACGCACAGCATTCAGTCTCCATGCTGCATTTATCCCACCAGGCTATTTTTACCCCACATGTCTGGTTGAGAAACACGGGGACATACTGCCCTCAATACACACAACGATTCTGCTTCTATCTCAGCCATCAAACCATCCCTTGGACAAGCTGTTGTCCTTCACACACAGCAGGCGTGGGAGATCAGATGTAGTGTGATAGATTAATCTCTAAACCAGCTGTGGAAATGAATCTGTCATATTCATCTGATTTATTGAAGACGTTGTTGCAGATCTTTGTGAGTGATGGAGGTATGGAAGGTCCCAGTGCCCAGTCTACAGACTAATGGGGAAAGCAGGAGGATTCCTCTCATTCCTGAGTGCTGAGGAGATCCCAGGGCAGCTGACAGTCAGACTCTGGCTGGAACAACACAACATCCCTTTGTTAGACACATTCATGGGAGATTGAGCTTGCAGGGCAACTCCTGCTGTTCTCAATGCCTTGTAGGGCTGAATACCTCAACTCCCTGTAGAGGTTAACAGAGTGGTATTGTTGTGTCCTCCTGACCATYCTCTGAGCGCGTTTCTCTGRCCGTCTTTCTGTCTTGGTCTTCAGGAGAAGAGTGGTTCCACCGTCCCCTCCATCCTCAACAGGATGCAGACCAAGCAGACCCCGCCCACCTTCAACAAGACCAACAAGTTCACCTCGGGCTTCCAGAACATCGTAGATGCCTACGGTATCGGCAACTACCGCGAGATGAACCCAGGTAACCACATCTGACACCATCAACCTCGTCGCTCTCTCCATCATTCAACTACCAATTGTTCAAATACTAGGCATTGTTGTTTCATGTACCTCACTAGGCAGCAGACTTTTATTTTGTAGGGATCTCATAACTCACATAGTGTCTATGTATCCAGCTGGCTAGATCACTGAGCCAAAGCAGGTGATAAATGTTCACCCCCGGTGCCAAGTCTATTTCCCCCATTATCACCCCATCACTGTCGATCATGCTGTGTTGTGTATCACTGGTACGTGTGTCAGTGTGAGCTTGGGTTGGTTCACTCTCCCATTCCTCAATGTGTACGCTCATGAGTCCTCCCTGTCCCCAGCCCCATACACCATCATCACCTTCCCCTTCCTATTCGCTGTCATGTTTGGGGACCTGGGCCACGGGGTGCTCATGACCTGCGCTGCCCTCTACCTGGTCCTGAGAGAGAGCCGCCTGGTCGCCCAGAAGAACGACAACGAGGTAGGGACATCACTACCCCTGCCATCAGCCCATCAGCTCCATCCCTCGCCCCTTATCCAGCCTCTAGCTGCATTACTGGGGACTAAACAGGGCTTGGTTGCCTCTCTGCTTTAGACAGATTCTATGGTTCTAACACTGTAGTGGCATCATGATGGCCAGTTTAACATTCAAGTTGGTGCTTTTTGAGTGTGAATAAATAACCAAATCCTCTATGGCTAAAACAAAATGTAACTGAGACCAGATTCTAACAGTGTAAAGTATCACTTCTGGTCTGTGTGGATGTTTGCCGTGGTGCGCGTTCAGCAGGACGCAATATTTTGGAACGTTCAGATTAGAATATTCTATGTAGAACAAACATGCCTCTGACATGTAGAATAAGGAATCACTTCGGCTCTATTCATGTTTTTTTCTGTCTGCAACGTTCTACAGCGTTTGGCAACAGAACGTGGCCGTAGTTTGATTCTAACAGTGTAACGTGTCACTTCCTGTCTGCGACTGTAGATGTTCAACATGGTGTTAGATTCAAACAGTGTCACTTCCTGTCTGTGTAGATGTTCAGCATGGTGTTTGCTGGGCGCTACATCATCCTACTGATGGGCGTCTTCTCGATCTACACTGGCATCATCTACAACGACTGTTTCTCCAAGTCCCTCAACCTGTTTGGGTCTGGCTGGAGCGTCAGGCCCATGTTCGACCCCCGCGCTAACAACCTCACCTGGTCGTAAGTATCCACCTCTGTCTGTCTCATACTGTCTGTGGATTGGATTAGTTTACCTCCTGTACCTTGTTGGCAGTGCCCTCTGTGAAGTGATGATTCATGCCATGTTTGATGTTCTCCTCAGGTTTCAGACACTTGATGAAAACAAGGTTTTACAGTTGGACCCCGCGGTAAGAGGAGTCTTCAATGGACCTTACCCCATTGGCATTGACCCAGTGAGTACTCAGTCTCTGTGAAAACAAGCTAAAATCCCCTTTGAATAAAGATGGAATGTGAGCTAAAAAGTGTTATTTTGATAAATGTAATGTTACATTTCTATCATCTGGATTTCATTGTCTTATAACTGTTTGACTGTTCTTCAGATCTGGAACATCGCCACCAACAAGCTGACCTTCCTCAACTCCTTCAAGATGAAGATGTCAGTGATCCTGGGGGTCATCCACATGCTGTTTGGAGTGTCTCTCAGTCTCTTCAACCATCTGTGAGTCACGCTTAAGCTACAGTCCTTGTATAAGGGGCACTGTCTATGATTTTGAAAGGGTTTATATTTCACCAGCCTTATCCCTCTGCTGTCTACCAAAGCAAGTGGTGGGGTGATTTTTTATTTATTTATGTTTTTTATCCCAGACTAACTTTAAGCAACCATGACAGTTTGTTTCCTGTCTGTACCAGGACTGGTTTATCCGATTAGTAAACATGTCTTGTTCTTTTCTGAAGGTATTTCAAGAAACCCCTGAATATCTACCTGGGCTTCATYCCAGAGATTGTGTTCATGGCCAGTYTGTTTGGGTACCTRGTCATCCTGGTCTTCTATAAGTGGTTGGCCTACGACGCTCACACCTCCAGAAATGCTCCCAGTCTTCTCATCGCCTTCATCAACATGTTCCTGTTCAACTATAGCGACCCCACCAACCAACCCCTCTACAGAGGACAGGTGATCATTCCATCCATCCTTTCATCTGTCAATCTGCCCTTTTTTTTAATTGAGCGAGCCATTTTATGGTGGGATAATGTGTGACGCTCCATACGCATCTAACATCCCTCGTTCTCTCGTYCTTCCCCTCCACAGATGGTTATTCAGACGCTGCTGGTGTTGATAGCCCTGGCGTGTGTTCCCTGTATGTTGATAGTGAAAACCCTGGTTATGCGGCGACAGTACCTCTGGCAGAAGAACTTGGTACTGTACTAACATCTGCCCTCCCACACACATTTGTTCCGTTGAGTACCATTGGGATCTGGAGTGTAGCGTTCGTCACCCCAGCAATAACCCCTGTCGTCCTCTTGTCTGTTCCTCCAGGGCACCCAGAACTTTGGGGGGATCCGGGTGGGAAACGGCCCCACGGAGGACCAGGCTGAGATCATCCAGCATGACCAACTCTCCCAGCACTCGGAGAACGACGAGCATGAGGTGAGAAACCAGGATGCCCCCAGCCTCCACTCTGTTGGCCTAGCATATATGAAGTATGTGACCAGAGTAGTCTATTATAATCTTGGCCCAAGACTTAATAGCGGATCCCTTTGGACACGGCTGTAGGCAATATGATCCAGACCTAGCCCAGATGGAATAACCTTGAATAATGAAGTCGTCAGCCAAATAGAAATCCAACCCATTTACTTTACCAGAGCTCTCATATTCCCTGCTTCACTAACAGCAGCATAGAATACGTATTCATTATAGAAGTGTTATCTGGCAGGAGCAAATGAAACTGACCACAAAGCTAATCCAGCAGCTCTTTTTTTACTCAACATGTGCGTTATTGTAATACCTACAGAAATGTAGTTTTACATTTTTAGAGTTGATTCAGTGTGACGGTAAACCGTCTGTGGGATTGTTCTGTGTTCTCTCCCTTTTCCGGAGTTTCTGATAAACATATGAAACGATACAACAGGCTCCTGTGAACCTCAAACCGGACAAGCTGTCAGTTTGTTTCTGTAGCTCTCAGGAATCGGTTATGGCTGTTTACAGACAGTTTGCTCTTTTATGGTTCCAGGACCGAAGATTTATAGAGCAGCTTTCAAARCGCCTCACACAGATTCCTCTCCTCTCTCATTGTTGACATTTTGAAGTGGAGAGGAATTTTATTTGATTGGAGGTTACTTTATTTAGCAATGTTAGTCTCTACAGTCCATGCCACTATAAACTCTATGGCCTTGGACGAGACGAGATCTCGATGTGATTCAGTGGACAGGGCATACTAATCTTTTAATTCTAGTATGTTGTATTCATTTCCAAGACGTTTTAGAGCTGTGTCACATCGCATGTTGATAATGTGAGCTCTGGCTCATTAACAAAAGGCTGGATGGATTGGAGTGGTTGCATGTATCACCATGCAATCCGCTTCAAGCCATTTTTATTCATTGCATAGTGTGTTTCCAGTTCACTGACCAGACTGCGTTTTGTGTTATGTGTTTAGAGTTGTGCGGCTCCTCCCTCTGGCTAGCAGGTGTTCAGGCAGGCAGGGTGCTAAGTAACTAACACAGTAAATATAGCATTTCTGTTTTAACATGAAGCAACTCATTTTCACAGGCCACCTTTACAGAATTCTTGCCTATAAACTACTCCGGTCAAGTATCCAAATTAGTCTAACCGTGTTAATCCTCAACGACAGAATTTAATTCATTAATTTGTGTTAAATTGGGAAATACCATCTTTGGTCTTAGATATGGTAAATAGCTATACTACCGTTAACTAGGCTACTACCGTTAACTAGGCTAAAGCTATAGTTAGCTTTTTCCTAACCAGCCTCTCTGAATAGCTGAGCAGGGTGTAACCCAAACAGCCCAGTCCCACCTGCTGTCACTGTCAGAAGTGGGTCACCAACCCCATTGCTCACTACATTCCCCATCACTGTCTCCCCTAGCAACCACAGACACAAACTCGGCAACAATATGCCAAAGGCCTATAGATATATCTGGAAATGTCACAGTAGAATGTTGTCACAATACTAAGCATGCTCAAATGCATGCTTTTGGAGGAATGGTTATGCATCCCCTAGATTCCAGTGCCATAATGTTTTTATGCTGCCCCTTAAACTTTGTCAGTAGTTTTGATCCAGTGCCTGTGACGACTGCAACACCTAATCACCTTCTGTATATTATACATCTCCGTTTCCTATGTTTTAATGTCATTGTTTTCTCTCACTGTGTTCTGTTGTCCTGTCACCTGTCACTAACAAACCTAACTTGTTGTCAATTGCTTTCAAGGCCCCCGAGGAGGAAGTGGTAAGCCAGGCACTCATGCCCCTCCCCCACCCCATCCCCTTACCCAAAGCGCATGTCTTGCTAGTCTGTCTCTGAGCCTCTGCGTGCGTGTGATAGTGTGTATCTCTGTCCTGCATGTGTGTGTTCTGAGGCTGTTGACTGTGTGGGGTCTGAGTTTTTGCTGTCTCTGGGTGTTCAAGGGATTCTTCTAACGCGCAGCAGCACACTGAGACTAGTAGTACTTACTGTCTGCCCCGATCATGAGGTGGTACTACCATTACCAGCATGGCATATCCTGCACAGCTCCTCATTTGTCTGCTTCATGGGTCGTAGGGAAGGAGCTTCTTGGGAGACCTCTGCTACAGAGGTCTGACTAGTGGGTCAGGCTGCTGTTTCTGGAGCTGTTTTTAATCTAGTGAATGTCTTCCTCAATGTGGTACCGTTTAGCCATGAACTTTACTGTCGTTAGAGATTGCCCCGGACCTCATTTGGACCAGTCTCCCGGTCCCTGTACTGCTGTGTACTTGTCACCTAGGGGTTCATACTGGATGTGTGTTCTCTCTCCCTCCTCCAGTTTAACTTTGGGGACGTGGCTGTGCACCAGGCCATCCACACCATAGAATACTGTCTGGGCTGCATCTCCAACACAGCTTCCTACCTACGCCTATGGGCCCTCAGCCTGGCCCACGCACGTGAGTACATAAACCTTTCTCATGTTCTCCTCTCTCGCTGCGTCTCGCTCTCTACCCTTTTTGGTTTCTCTTTGAAAGGGTACAGTAAAACAGTTGATTTCCTTCTCTTCCTCTGTGATCCAACAGAGCTGTCAGAGGTTCTGTGGACCATGGTGATGCACCTTGGCCTGTCCTCCAGGAGCTTTGGGGGTTTCGTTGCCCTGTCCATCATCTTCGGGGCCTTCGCCGTCCTCACTGTCTGCATCCTGCTCATCATGGAGGGCCTGTCTGCCTTCCTGCACGCACTGCGTCTGCACTGGTGAGAAACACACACTGTGGAGTCTCAAACTAAGGTCTCTAGAACCTTCCCTGCACTTAACAGCCACTGTAAGCTGTGGAGGGCTCCATCTTCTGCTAGTCTGGAGTCCTCATTGACTTGGGTCAAATCACGTTTTATTGGTCACATACACATGGTTAGCAGATGTTATTGCGAGTGTAGCGAAATGCTTTTTGCTTCTAGATCCGACAGTACAGCAGTATCTAACAGGTAATATCTAACAACTCCACAACAAAATCTAATGCACACAATCTAGTAAAGGAATGGGATGAGAATATATAAATATATGGATGATCAGTGACAGAGCGGCTAAGATGCGGTAGATAGAGTAGTATAGTATACAGTACATGCATATGAGATGTAATGCGAGATATGTAAACATTCTTAGTGGCATTATTAAAGTGACTAGTGTTCCAGTTATTAGAATGGCCAATGATTTCAAGTCTGTATGTTGGCAGCAGCCTCTCTGTGCTAATGATGGCTGTTTAACAATCTGATGGCCTTGAGATGGAAGCTGTTTTTCAGTCTCTCGGTCCCAGCTTTGATGCACCTGTACTGACCTAGCCTTCTGGATGATAGCAGGGTGAACAGGCAGTGGCTCGGGTGGTTGTTGTCCTTGATGATCTTTTTGGCCTTCCGGTGACATCGGGTGGTGTAGGTGTCCTGGAGGGCAGGTAGTTTGCCCCCGGTGCTGTGCAGACCTCAGTACCCTCTGGAGAGCCCTGCGGTTATGGGCGGGACAGTTGCCGTACCAGGCTGTGATACAGCCCGACAGGATGCTCTCGATTGTGCACTTGTAATAGTTAGTGAGTGTTTTCGGTGACAAACCACTTTTTTTTTTTTTTGCCTCCTGAGGTTGAAGAGGCACTGCTGCACCTTCTTCACCACACTGTCTGCATAAGTGGACCATTTCAGTTTGTCTGTGATGAGTCCACCGAGGAACTTAACTTTCCACTTTCTCTGCTGTCCCATCGATGTGGATAGGTTGGTGCTCCCTTTGCTGTTTCCTGAAGTCCACGATAATTTATTTTGTTTTTCTGACATTGAGTGAGAGGTTATTTTCCTGACACCACACTCTGAGGGACCTCACCTCCTCCCTGTAGGATGTCTCATCGTTGTTGGTAATCAAAGCTACCACTTGTCGTCTGCAAACTTGTCCATCTTGAAACATGTGGGGACAGCAGACTGGGATAGGGAGAGATTGAATATGTCCGTAAACACACCAGGCAGCTGGTCTGCGCATTCTCTGAGGACGCGGCTAGGGATGCCGCGGGGCCGGCAGCCTTGCGAGGGTTAACACGTTTAAATGTTTTACTCACGTTGGCCACGGAGGAGAGCCCACAGTCCTTGGTAGCGGGACACGTTGGTGCCACTGTATTGTCCTCAAAGCGCGCAAAGAAGTTGTTTTGATTTGTTTGGAAGCAAGACGCCCGCGACCGGGCTGGTTTTGTTTTTGTAATCCGTGATTGTCTGTAGACTCTAAAGGAAGGAGCATGTCTTCAATAGTTTCCTCCTCTGTCAGAGGGCATGGAGGTGTAGCTCAGCCCTGTAGCTCCCCCTGCTGGTGAAACTATGGTAACAGACGTTTTAGCTCTAGTTCCTCGGGGCCTCGTCTGAGCCCTCAACCGTGTGTGTGTGTGTCTCAATGGAAACAGGGCGTGTCTCTCCGTCCCACTGGTATTAAGCAGAACGGTGCTACTGGGGAGCTGTGGATTTCCAGCTCTCACCTCCAGCTCTTTCCTGGCCAGGAACCTGGAATCTCTCTGCATCCCATAAAGCAGTGGAGGATATCATGGAGAAACTTCTGGTGTCTCGGAACAGCCCTGTTGGACTGGAAGTGATCATCCACTGGCACCCTCGCACAGCACTGACACAGACCCTCATCACTGTATTTCCCCAGCACATTGGAATCTAATGCTCCACTCACTGAAAGGCCCTTAGGGAAGGGCAAACAGGACATGAGGCCTTCTTTTTTTCTTATTTTGCTTAGTGGCCGCTATCTAACACAGTTGTAAATGTGATTTTGAACTGCCACAGTAATGTCAGGCGTCTGTAAAATGTATAGCAGTAGTACATGTTGATCAAGCTGTGGCCAACATGCATACGTACTCGCTCCTATTCCAAAACCATTTGATCCAGCCAGAGATTCCTCCAGTAGCTGAGAGAGGAGTCATCCCTTAAACACTTCTTGGTCTATTTTAGATTCTGCCATTTTTAGCTTCAATCAAATTCTGCCTCTGTACTCCAGCACTTTGGATTTGAAAGGATACAATGACTGTAGTTAAAGTGCAAACTGTCAACTTTAATTTGATGGTATTTTCATCCGTATCAGGTGAAACGTTTTAGAAATTACAGCACTTTTTGTACATAGCCCCCCTTCCACCTTTAGGGGACCAAAAGTATTGGGACAAATTCACTTGTGTATTAAAGTAGTCAAAAGTTTGGTATTTGGACCCATATTCCTAGTACACAATGGCTACATCAAGCTTGTGACTCTAAAAACTTGTTGGATGCATTTGCTGTTTGTTTTGGTTGTTTCGGATTATTTTGTGCCCAATAGAATTGAATGGTAAATATTGTTTTGTCATTTTTGGAATCACTTTTATTGTAAATAAGAATAGAATATGTTTCTAAACACTACATTAATGTGGATGCTACCATAATTATGGATAATCCTGAATGAATCGTGAATAATGATGATCGAGAAAGTTAGACGCACAAATATCATACCCCCAAGACATGCTAGCCTCTCACCATTACAATAACAGGGTGAGGTTAGCATTTTGTGGAGGGTATCACATTTGTGTGTATCATTTCAAATCCAAAATGCTAGAGTGCAGAGCCAAAATATCAAAACATTTGTCACTGTCCCAATACTATTGGAGCTCACTGTAAATCCGTTTTCAGTCTAGGGCGCAATTACGATCTCAGATTCATAGAAACACAAAGCCTATCACTTTTCCTTTGTTGCCTTAAATGTTCTGAAGGAAAGTAGTGTTAGTTGACTACATCAAACATAATGCCACTAAGTTTGACCTTTTCTTTGTAAGTGTATTCTAGAGCCTCAGCCTACCCAGATGAACTTACCTCCAGACGTAGGGAGGAATGGCAAGCATGTCTGCTTCCTCCACTGAAAGGTTATCCAGCCGTTAGTTTGCAGGGAGATTTTATAAATGGGGAGATGGGAAGAGGGTTGTGTTTCGCTTCTGAGGACCAGGCCTAGGCCCTACCGTGGGTGTGTTAAAGTGGGTTACACAGGGAGGTTGTGGAATGGAGAGCAGGGGTCATCTCATCTTGCCGTCATCTCTGTCTGGCTTTGGCTTGATACAATCATTAAGGGCTACCTATATTGCACCTCAAAGACACTCCAGTTTAAAGGGACTCCTCAGGTTTACTTTCAAAAGATTTTTGTATATATGTCTGTGTAGCATTGATCTTTGCGTTGATTCTTGTTGTAATATGCCTGATGTTAACTGTTGCCTCTCTTGTTCTCTCTAGGGTGGAATTCCAGAATAAGTTCTACGTAGGCCAGGGCTTCAAGTTCCTCCCGTTCACCTTTGAAAGCATTCTGGAGGGAAGGTTTGAGGACTGAACACTGTCCTGACCACTGCTCCTATAACCTCACTCTGTTCCTCTTGACAGCCAATGTGATGTTGGTGTAAGGTAGACTCCACCCACCCTGGGTGTTGCCATAGGAACCCATGTGATTAACTCTGAGCTCACTGGTCAGGATCTTGGGTAAAATAGCTCTTTCTGAAAATCTGAAGTTAATGACGTCGTTATTTCACAACCTGGTGCCGTGATTGTTTTGTTTTGTTCGATAAATTATTTAATGTGTTTTTGTTGTGAAACCTGTCCAATGATGTGTTTGAACCTCACTGTGAGAATTGCACTTCTGATCATTGTAAACAAGGACTAGCTTTCGGGTAGTCTAAATTGAGTTAATCTACAGATTGTCATTGATACAGTAGATGTCCATGGAAAATGAGAGAAAATGGCACCAGGCTCAGATCCAGTAAAGGAGATTACTGGAGGGATTTAAGTGTGTTTTGTTTTTTAGTTGTCCCTTGTCCTTACCAACATCTCCCTCTCACATCGCTGCTCATATTAATACACAGAACACATAGAAAAATGTTGACCCACACATTCTCTGAAGCACGTAAAATCAGACCGACCTCTACTGTAAAAAAGTCTAAAGGGAATGAATTCTACCATTATACTCATGATAGCAGTTTCTTCTCTGTGATGCAGTGAATTGAATCTCATGTATCAGAGGTAGATCTTGACACACGTCCTATAATTTTCTGCTGTTTTTGACCTGATGTGTTCTATACTGACGGCACCGTTTTCGACTACATGTTACCCAGTGAACTATGGGTAACATGTCTGTCACGTGTCATATTAGTGTGGAGTATTTCAATAGTGTAGAAAGTAGCTGGATTTTCTGTGATAATCCGTGACTGAGATTATTGGTCATTGTGTGTTTTGTTTTTGTTCCACACCTGTTTTAATGAATTGTTCACACCGTGACTGTAGGCCTGTGTGAGGGGAGAGGGAAGGGCAGACCACACAACAGGAATATGTAAAGGAGATCAGTGTATTGTCATAAATATGAGACATCAACTAAATCTGAATAGGAGGGTAGTTGCATTGAGAATCTGTATGTGTTTGTCATTAAACGTGAAAGAGCTGGTTAAACAACTTATTACAATTCTTCTGGCTGGGATTGGTGGAGGGTCATGTGTTTCAAGTGAGCAGTTAACAGATCAAGTAAATGTTGGGTTTTGAGTGTGGTAAAATGCCATTAAGTGGATAATAATTAATTTAATGCTAGCACCACACTTTATTTATTACATTTAATTCCAACACTTTTTGGGGGGGTATTATGGAAAACGGTTAATGCATTATGCATGCTTTCAAAATCCATTCTCAAACACCAAGGTCTAAGCCTGTGCTGAAACTGAAACTTTGGCTATATGAATACAGGGTTGACAAAAGCCAAGCCAAGGGCACTTTCTGGTGGTTACTGAGTGTAGTGCAGGTATGGTTTTAGTATCTAGTTTCTCAGGAGTCCCCATGAGGGAGCTATTGGACTGGAGTTATCACTGGTCAAGCAGCCAAATGCTTATTCACTTGAATCATTCTAGTAATGTAAATGTTATTCAGTAGACAGTGCTCTGTTCTTCAAAACTAGCTGTCAACGGAAGGAAGCTTTATTTGCACCGTAAGGGAGCTTTTCCTTGGCTGTCCTACCAGAATCCGATATGTGTAAAAAGGTCTTAATAACATCAGCTAAAATGTCTCGGTGACACATCAATTATTTGAATGACCTGCTCTACATGTGTACTTTGTGGCTGGAATGTGATATATTAAAGCTCCGTGCAAACCAAAATGAAATGAGTCCAGAAACGTCTGAGCCCTTACTGTAACACTCATCCGCTCTCACATAATGGCTCTTTCTTATAGTAAAACCACTTTTCATTGCATAATGGATTGACCTGATTTAAGACTTATTATGGCAGGGGATTGTGTTATGATATTATTACTCCAAACATCTTAAGTGCACACTAGATATTTCTCCTGCTGCACAGCTAGCTCAGTCACATTGACCCTCTTATCCGGTGGAAGACAGCTTGAAAAAAAAGCCCCCCCCCCCCCCCATCCCTTAATTAAACCTGACCTGGTTTATCTCAAGGAATAACAAGGACAACACAAGGGAAGGCATGTCGAGGGGCTCCTCAATTTAACTATGTCTATGGGGTCTCTGTCTACATGGTGTGGTTCTGATCCATGTGTTACTGTAAAGTGCCCTTTTAAACAGTAGTCCTCAGACATTGGGAGAAAGAGGGAACACTGTTCTTCTCCAGACAAATTCTTTTTTCTAGGGCCCTCAACACTAGGCCACCATCTGCCGTATCGGCACAAAGTAATAATAGTTTATTTATCGTATATATTTTTTTTTAGACAACTTTTATTGCCCGACGTGTCATGGATAAGCAGCAGTATGAGCTGGCTTGCGTAAGAGGCCTACAATCCCCACTGTGTTTACATCACCAGCCCCCCCCCCCCCCTGTTGGTCATGTTTCAAAGCAGAAAGTAAGGATGAGTTTATTATTCTCCTTTACCTAATTAAAATATACAGTGTTCTTTAACTGACCACAAATAATCTCCTTTGGAATGTTCTTTTTCTAGTATGGTTACAAGAGATTTCTCCTGGGTCAAAATATGCTTTTACAGCTGTTGTACTGGCTCTGCTTCTCAAATCTTCACATCCACTGATCCAGGTACAGTAAGATATAGGGACTTACAGGCTCAAGATGTGATATTAATCAATTAGGTACAAATATGTGCGCAGTCACCACCCCCCACCCCACCACAGAGCTGTGGKGGGATGGGGGGGGGGGGGGGTGATACCTATTTCAAAGTCCAATCCTTATCCATTGACGGTATTTTGTTGAATAACAGTATTTGCATAGTCTATTTTTATACACTTGTGTGTACTGTACACTGCCTGTCTGTGTGTGGCCTGTATGTACAGTACACAGGTCTATAGGGACGTCAGTGTACTCTAGCATGGAATTGGAACAGTGTGTACCTTGCTAAACTCATTAGCCTGATTCTAACACTCCTTTAACATCCTCTTGACAGGCTTACGGAAGCGTTTTTTTTCGTTTACCACAATCTGTGACTCAGAATTCGATCGATCATATGCTTTTCTTTAGGTCGGCACTTTTTTTCCCCCTCCCACAATTAGGGCCAATGAACCTTGGATGTGACAACCCCAGTGCTCAGCCAACCACAAGGTTCTTAGAGGTGACAAACTGGCGGCACACATATCCAATCATTTCTAGCCCCAGTTATTGTTTAGTTATTCCAATGTGCATCTGCTTCTACTGTCTGAGTTGCAGGCACATTGAAATGATGGAGAAATCCTCTTCTAGCTTTAATCCAAGGCACCGCTATAAACCACAGCCATTACTCGGTAACGGGAGTAAAATGATCTGTGAATTACAGGATCATTAATGACCCCGACTGTGGAACATGGCCTAACCATAGCATGTTACCCATTTTGACCAGGATGACTGACCCATTCTCAGAAGATGTATCTTTCAAGTAAAATATCTGACTTAAAAACAGAAATCAACTTTGATTGAAGAAATCAAGTCTCTCCTGTTTGTTTGCCATGTAATAACAGAGGAGGAAAGACGAGACAATTTGTCCTGGGAGTTGTAGGACTTGTTACCTCTTGACATTCCTCTGAAGGCCCCCCTCTTTCCCCACAGCAGTAGCTACCTCTTAAGCTTAAATAATGTACCATCTGTCAGTTTATCCTGAGACAGGTTAAAGAAAAAACTCCTTAAACCTAAATTGGCACAGCTGACAGATAGTGTAAGAAGGTAGAGTCGGAGAGACTGATGAGATGATAAGCGTTAGACACTTGAGTGACAGGTACATTAGGTATGTTAAACGCTCAGGTGAGGCCGGGACGGAGAAACCCCCTATTCCGAGGGCTAGGGCTGTTCCTCACGATAGTGTTATTACTGCTAAGAGCGCTGATAACATTGTTACAGAAACACTTTTCCACGACCTGTCTGGCCTCGCCATTGTTTTCAGCGGGGTTTGTTGTGCACAGCGATATGGCCGATTACATCAGGAAGTTTCTCACAATATGAGAATCTGACTCTAATGACGGCATTACACACGCATACACAAACACACCTCTGTGTGAGTGAGTTACATAACACCAAGGAGGGAAGGAGGAGGAGTGGAGGAAGAAGAAGCTACAGACACACAAATTAAACGATGACAGCCTTTCTTCTCGTTAACGTGTCCTGTGCTCCCCCGAGCAACCTTGAAAGTATTCTTTGAGGGTTCCATCAAGTTCTTCCATGGTATCCTGATACATCAGCTGGTCCTAAACTGAAAGAACACAAATGTATTGGTTTCCCTGCCTCCTCATCAACACACCTGCCAGAACAGAACCAGTAATACCAGCTGCCATGGCCATCATATCATCACACAGCACAACGTTGTCACCATTCTCCTTCACACACACACAAAATGACAGTTATGTCACCAAACGAGAACCAAAAACAGCCAATGCCAGCCACCAGATAAAACCATCATGGTAAATAGTCTTTGATCCTCAACTCACATGGGCACACCAAGTGGCAGTTATGTCGCGTCACTGAAGAATCGCAAGTCTTAGCTTGCAATTAAATCCAGGAGGCCTGAGTTTTGTTCCCTTCCTCTTTGACAACTACAAGCGTGGCAGAGTAGAAGTCACAGGGTAGAGAGGTATTGAGAAAGGCCGGGAGAGGAGGGAAAGACCAACCGTATCAGCCTATCGCAGCTAGAGAGCGTGTTGTGTACTTGACTGTTCCCCAACCCCAGAACTCCAGAGCTGAAGTGAACAGTGTGCATGTTGTGATTGGGATGGAAATGACTAAGAGCTCTGAATGATCCAGACCACCAGATTCAGTTCTGTTCCCCCTCACTCTGAAACACTGGACTCCCTTACGCACTAGCAGAGTCACAATGAGCCCACAGAGTTCACTGTGGGTGCCTGCGTGTATTTGCGTTAGTGTTCGTGTGTGTGTGCATGTACAGTACTCCAGTTCAAACAACTGTTTGGCAGTATTTTTATTGCTGTCAGTGAGGTTACCCACCACACAGAAAATGAACCCTATAAGGACTGGCTTAGCTGTGCCTCTTGTTTTGATTGGGCCTTTTCGAAGGTATTGAGTTGAAGTTGAGAAGTTCACCCTGAGTGGAGTATCACCAAGTTCAATAATATCCTTTCTGTCAATGCTGCCTGCCTCTTCCATGTTGTGGCAGGATACAGTTGCCACAGACGGAGAAAAAACAGACATCAGCCATCTGACCTGGCAACTTTTTGTTTAGAATGCTTTTGTGTTCTTAGGATTTTTCCAGGGAAAGAATAAATAGCTGTGCTTAACCAATGGCATTCAATGTCTTGTCTGAGAATGCCTCGTCATGAGAAACATATTACCCGTGGTTAGGATAGGCTTTGTGCTCTCCGAACAATTTATTTTTTTCTCTCTTCAAAGCGTGACTAACTTGTGACGACAATTTTCTCTTAGTTAGTTGATATCTATAGAGGACACAAGCAGAACGTCACTGCACATTAGAGGAACAGTATTTGCACGTGCCGTGGTTGGTCTTGTTATCAATAGGAAACACTACTGGCCATGAAACACAAAGACATGAACCTCTGGGTCTTTTCTCAGTGAGTGAACTGTGAACTGTGAACTGCACTTGAAGACATGAGATACTTGAGGTCAATGCTGGAATGTAACACAACAAGTCAACTAATTGGAGAGGGCCAGACAAACAGGCACATACCAGGTTAATTGGTATGTCAATGAACTGTCAATGTTGTAGGCTACACTTACAACATTTTCTGGAACGCTGTTGGATCATTTGTCTGGGCCTGGGGAATGGAATGCCATGTGTTGAGGGGTTGATAGATTGACAGGCTTGCCTATTGAACAACATGGCACAGAAAGTTCACTGGAATCTAATTGCTGTACCATTAACAATGCTGTTAATCATTTTTCACATGCGAAGCTTGTCAAACGGATACAAGTTCTGATATTTAAAAGGTGAGCAGGTCCTGAGAGAGAGGAGAGTAAAGGGGGTGGGGTGGAGAGAGGGAGGGAGTATCCTAAGGCAGCCGAACCTCCTACCCCCTCCAAGGCCCTGAGCAGGGATTGTTTTGTGATCCCCCCCCCTCTTGACTACTCTGACATCAACATGATCACACCATAATGAAACTTTAATCAGGAACATAAGCATCAAATCATTTCCCCGTTATGTAAGGTGTGAGGGAGCAGCTTCTAGGAGATTGAAGAGAACGGGGCGAATGAAAGAGCACCAGAGAAACGCGACGGATAAAGACAAACAGAAAAGAGAGAAAAAAAATAAAGTAGGCAGGGGTATAAACAAAAAGTCTGGGAGATTTTATTCCCATGGTGTCAGCTGCTAAATGTCCTTAAGTATTGAAATAGAGCATGGTAAGGCCGTGTGTTGGCTTGGTCTTTCATACAAACAGCCTTCACACTAATCTCATAAGGAAGATCTCTCATGACATCCTATCGATACGATCTTATGGAAACAAAGTCCAACATTCTATTTGCATAGTATTTGCCCTACGCTCCAACAATTCAAATGAACACCGGTCCAGATCCCTAATTCCAACCGGTTGTCAAACATGGTCAATCTTGGTTTTGTAACTGGGGATGTTGAGTTCAGTCAATGGAGTCTATATGGGAAGACAAAAGATTCCTCCTCTTCCCCACGTTCTGCTTTTCTGATTCCCTGTTACATTTTCAACTCAGGGATCAAGGTTGTGACAACTTCTGCTCTTTTAGGACGCTTGGTTACCAGGGAACAAAAAGCTCGCTGGCTGCTTTAAGCAGGAACGATTTAGCATCCAGACGTCTGACATTTTCAAACAGAACGGCCACATTTTGTTTTGTACATCAGCAACACAGTTCACAGAGTACTACTAACATCATGGCTGGAGATGTGAGGGCGAAGGTCAATGGGGATGAGTTAGTTGCTGGAACAGATCATTGAATCAATTTGGTATGTCCTGCTTTGGTAGAAAGAGATGGCCAGGACTGCTAAACCAAAGGAAAACCTCTACGCCAAAGCCTTTGCATCTGCTTCTCCTCCAGAGAGCAGGTTATCTTAGTGTCTATGGAAGCTTTGCTTTATTCTTTTCATTTGTATTGGTCCAGTGGTTTTGAGCTGTAGTTCTTCCGTGAAGGCTTTGGTCTTGACAGAACTACACCCGAATTAATTTAAAAAAACTCACAATGGCTGTCTTCCAGATATCAGGACAATTTTCCCGCAACTGTGTGAAACCCAGCAACATAGGCTATGACTATCATCTCTGTCATGGTTTGCATAATGTGTGCGTGCGAGGGTGTGAATGGGGTTGGTAGGTGTGAAGATATAGCCATGGTGCAAAACAGAGCCACTCCTGCCGAGAAAACAAAGGCTATATTAACACGGGTGAATAAAGGGAGAGGGAAAGTTACTAACATTTCTTGCATTCCAAAGGTCTAAGGAGCAGGATATTCAAGGGAAACAGTCACTCCAGGCAGGGCCCGTCTGTCCGTCAGTCCAGAGCTCAACACGGCCTGAGTGGAGCTAGCTGGACTGGGCCCAGTGCCGACCCTCAGCGGAAGAGCACATTAAAGCAAGAATCCAGAACATTGGCATGCAGGAACATTGTCTCCCTTGTTTACTTGCAGCAGGTTGAACAGTGTGTGCGCACACACACACACACCAGTGAAGAAAGCATCACAGCATGTCCCTTTTCAAGTGGTATTTCCTGTGAAGTGTGGCTAGATATTTCTGGAAACGCAGCAGTTGTTCTTGCATTTAACTTGTTTCCCCAAAAATACCAAAAACAGGAAAGACGGACACTTGGGAAATGCTCTTAAGTGTAAACTAATGATACTGTAGTTTGAGGAATGTTTTTCAAGTGGAGAGACCATAATATTCAGCACACAAGAGGAGAATAATGTTAAAATGGGTCACAAGTGTTCCCTGGTCCTTTGTACAAGGAACTACATTCTGACCAGACTAAAGCTTTGTGGTTGAGGGAACAAGACAAGCAGTGGTTGCTCCATGCCTAAACAGACCACACAATGAAGTTAATTCATCAAGATGAATAGTTTAATACAAAATGTACATTTATTGTTCTTCGATAAATTTTTGCGAGGCATGCCAAAAAACATTTATTAATTTCAATGTAACGTCCACCTGGACACAAGTGCAAACCTGCCTGAAATTCATGAGCAGTAACCAGGAATGAAAGTCAAAAGTACAGAGTCAAGATAAAAATAAAAATAAACAAAAAAAGAGGCATACAATAATTATTAAAATGTTCATACATTATGGATATTAAAAATATTTTGCAGATTATTCTTACACTATCAAACAATATACACTTCAGTACTTTTTGAGAAGTCCTCAAGAGTAATTTATCTTCACTCTCAAACACCACATATCCAAAAGGAGCTTTCTTCAAAGCCTTTCAATTGGTTGCAAATCATTGAATCCTAGTCACTTCCTCTTCAAAAAGACAAAAGTTCACAAAGCCTGAAGGGAAATATATTGTGACATATCCAACATGGCAAACTGATATTTCAAACATGAGTACATGGAAATTGTGCAACAATAGCAACAACAAAAAATCTTACAAGAATAAACAGAAACACAACAGGTGAACTATATGGCACTTGGTGGAAACGAGTGACGCAAATATATTAACAATAGATGGTGGGAAGTGGCCATGTACATTTGTGTCTTAATTAATCATTCAACTAAACTGTGCTTTTTGAGCCATTTCATCAAGACTTTGGTTATTACTTTCTGACCATTTGTGTAGTTCATTCTTAAAATAAAAAGTGCTTTAAATTGACATCAAGATTGTCCTTCCACTAAACAAAGGATGTGATTTAATTAGATGTGGTGATTGAGATGGCTTACTATTTTGGGGGGCCTGAAGTGGTCATATGAACACAAACAAAATCAGAGAAGACTATTTAACCCTCTGACTGGTTTCTGTGAGGGCACTCCCCTAACACAGTCAGTCAGTTCGTTTTCCTTTGCTGCGTAGGCAGCATCTCATCTAGGGACATCTGTCTAACCACATAGGCATCCTTCATAATCAACATCATGAAAGGCATTTAAGGCTCAGACCTCAACAAAAGCAAAGTGGTTCCAACTTCCTGTTGGCCAACGTCATTTCCTCTCAGGGTCAGCAGTTACATCCTCACAAAGGAGAGGAGAAGTACTGGTTCAAAGGTCAGTTAGGGAGTGGAACGTGAAGGGCAGCCAAGGTGAGAGCCAGGTTGAGGGCCAACATGGGATCAACCCAGCCTGGGACAAAGCAGGACTTCCTTCACTGAGAGTGCAGACCAGACCAAGTGATGGATGAAGTCAGTCCCACTGTTCTAGTCTTCATAGCCGAGCACAAAGAACTGGCCCACTCCTTCCATTCACAACACTCATACAGTTACAATACCCTCGCTACACATGCATTAAAAGTGTGTCAGTGTGGCTCATTACCAGACATCAGCACACTAATGAGCACAGGGTAACATGCATCAAACACGCATGGATTTACTGCACACGGTCAGCTGAGCTCAGACAGATATCACACATCCATCGCAGCAGTAGCAGCAGCACACATACAGAGTCAAACAGAGCTGGAGGCCCTGCGTCGGACCAGACCAGGTCTCACTGGCTTCCAGACAGTGTCCATTCTGTGACAGCAGTCCAGTCAGTCACTACACACAGTGTCTAGTGGAGCCCTTCCTCAGCAGATGAGCTCCTGTTGGATCTCTGGCAGCGCGGGGAAGGGCTCAGAAGTGAAGGAAAAGGCATTGCGGCCTGTCTTCAGGTCTACCTGACCGGGGCACATCATGTACGAACCCATGCCCTCCAGCTCTGGGGAGGGTGCCGGGCTCTCAGGCTCAGACTCTGATTGGCTGGTCTCAGGCTCGTCCAATGAGGGTAGAGAACTGGCGTGGAGCTGGGTGTAGAGGTCAGCTGGTCCATTCAGCCAGGGGTGGTTAAGGCACTCCGCTGCAGTGGCTCTCTTCCTGTGGACACAGACAGAGAGGATGCGTGTCAGATCTCAAATCAATCATGAATGTCTAGGCAGCAAGGACCTTAAAGCTTCTGTTCATCCGTTTTGAACGTAAAACTGAAATAGCTAAGGTGAATATATGTAAAGGAAAGCCAATGGTAAAAAGGTGACAAATATGCAGTTATACAACTTCCTGTCCCTCCCCTTCCCTCAGACACTTCTCTTTCCCTGACAGTCTGTTTGAAAAACCACCAAAGCCCACTTTTTCATCCCAGCCTTTCCCCTCTTTGGGATTACTCAGACACACAGGAATTTTCCCCACTTTTTTATACCGCCGATAATCTGCAGCAATTAAATTATACTGAGTGAAGATTATGGCCCTGGATCACAGCGATAGACTACGGCTGTTTGTCATTGAGACATGATGGTGACATAAAGTATCTAGCCCTTCTGTGCTGGAACACTTGGCCAAATAGTGACAGTGGTGACACAGAACGTGTTAATAGATGAAACGTAACAAGGACCCGTATCCTTATATTAAATTGTTCATATACATTACCACGCATCGGGAGACTTAACGAGGATGTGCCGCAAACAGCAGTATGAATGACATCACTCACGTGTTAATTAGCATTGAACTCACTATGGGACAGGTGGGAGAACATCCATCTGTCGGGCTGTGGCATTGAACTAATTGAGTGTTGATTCTTGGACCTATCCTGTTCCTCACCTGGGGTTTTTGAGCAGCAGGGTCTTAATGAAGTCAATGGCGAGGGAGGAGACGCCCTCGAAGGCATCCTGGGAGTAGTCCACGTTGACCTGGGAGATGTTCAGGAAGGTCTCCTGCTTGTTGTCCCCCAGGAACGGAGACTCGCCCGTCAGCATGACGTAGGTCAGGACCCCTATGGACCTGAGAGRWGRRGRRGRGRRARRKGTSWSASWMYAMRASAYRWGGRRRWRTWTTTCTCWSAKWTYYMCWSTGKRGYKSKSKSKKGWKATCAATATTTTATGGCTTCTGGAAAAAMCRAGATGTATTGAGGACACTAGCTGATATCTGCTTGACACGGTCCCGTTAGCGCATACCCACCACATGTCTGTCGCTATGCTGATGGGTTCATAGTTCAGGATCTCTGGAGCTGGAATAGCATAGACAACGGCAATTAGTCCTGATAAACATTTTACAGTACTGAAGTTAAGAATTGCTTATCTATCTTCCTTATTGATATAAACCGACTGCAGAAGCCAGGAGGCAGGACTCACCCACATACTCCGGGGTGCCCAGGATCTCTCGGACTTCTGTCACACTGTCCATGCGTCTGGACAGGCCAAAGTCCACGATGCGGATATCACCCAGTGGGATGGCACTGGTCAGCAGGATGTTCTGGGGCTGAGGGGAGAGACCGAGATAAGACAGATGAGACCAAATCCAAAGAGTGCATGATAAGTGAATTGACAGAGGTCAAATACCATGCTTGATAGATAGTTAATCAGTTGAGTAGTCATTGAGACTCAAGGCCTCCCACTAAAGAGTCTAATCTACCTCTACATGAATAAGCCAAACCCACAGAGTGTACAGCCCCAGAGGGTTTCAATTTGGTTACATCAATATCACTAAACCAGGTTCATCCCCTTAGCCTATGAGATGATTCCAAGGAAAGGTGGGATGTCTTGGAGGGCCTATCAGATTAGCTGGCTCCTATATCATGTACGATGCTTAACCTCCGGGTCATACTGGCTAGATTCCTGGCCTGGGGCCTTTGGCCAGGACATCTTGGAGGACCAAGTGGCGCAGCGGTCTAAGGCACTGCTAGAGCCGTCACTACAGACCCAGGTTCGATCCTGGGCTGTATCACAACCAGCTGTGATCGGGAGTCCCATAGGGCGGCGCACAATTGGCCCAGCGTCGTCCGGGTAAGGGGAGGGTTTGGTGGGGTAGGCCGTCATTGTAAATAAGAACTTGTTCTTAACTGACTTGCCTAGTTAAATAAAAGGTCAAATAAAAATAAAAAATCTAGGATAAATGAAGGACCAAGAGAGACAGACCAGAGCCAGAGACAGCAAGCCTGTGACATTTCACCAGGAATAGATTTAATACTGTCTATCAGTGGGAGAGTAGAAAAGGAAAATGGGGAGCCAATCAAATCTAGTCTGGGGACAGTCGGTTCAGTCCCCCTCACCCAAAAACGCTGCTCATAAACCCCCTGGATCAGAGGAGGGTTTCTTCATATATAACCTGTCTGCCAAGTTCTAACACGCTCCAAAACAGCTTTTTATTCATCATTATCAACAATACAAAATGTTTTTGACATCACTGGGCAGACAAAACAAACCTATAAGACTTACAGCTTTTGTTCTGTGTCTTCTGTGACACAACCCTGCAGTATTTTACAAAATAAGTTCTAGAGAGAAACCAGACCCTGACAGGGTTCATTTGTAAGAGCGGGAACTCCGGGACGAGAACTATGCAGCATTCACATAAAAACAGTTGTCACTCGTTAAAAGCTGACAGAGTAACTTGGATGGGCGTCTTTATTTGCTAGACATGTCCCATGTACAGGAAGAGTTACTGCTCTGCCACATTAAGGGTTTCTCATTGCTTAAGGGGAGAAATATGGCAGTTGAGAAACAGTCGACCATTCCAGGGGTGCCCTGTTTTTTTTTTTTACTAGTCTCTCGCTTTGACAGCCGTAACTAGTAGCGGATTTGGTTCTGGGTTCCGAGATGAGCTTTCTACTGACCTTCAGGTCCAAGTGGACCACGTTGTTGCGGTGCAGACAGGCCACGCCGGTGAGGATCTGTATGGCCAACCTGATCACATCCTTCTCTGTGAAGGCCTCGTCGTTCTCCGCAACACACTGGTTGAAGATCTCTCCACCGGCGGCACTGGAAAACAGAGGCAATGGAGGATCAAAATAGAGCCATGGTGACGAGATGAACAACAAACAGTACATGGTTATTATATCTGTAGTTTTTACTTGGGCTGCTGTGATCGATTGCTGATTATGCATTGTAAAGCATTTACACTCATGAATAGTATACACCCTTACACTGTAAATCACTGCATTTGTACCACTATCAACTCAAACATGATGACAATGACAAACCCACCTCTATCCCGTTATCACATACACGGTGAAGTGTGTCGAGCCCTAGCCCGTGATTTTCTACTTTTAAAGTTACGCAACAGGCCCTGTGGTTATTGTACTTTGGGCTTGGGAACAGGGTCCATGCTCCACATCCACACACAAAGCATGTGACTCCTGTCTGTGGCACTCCGACGTTCCCACAGGGAAATCAGAAGAAAAATGGTGCCTCCCTGACCTCAGCTTTGACTCGAGATACGAGGACCCATATCAGTCAGTGCCAGCCCCGGATAAGACTTGCCAGAGTTTACACACACACATTCCAGATCAGTTAAGTCAAAAACTTTTAAAAAAAGGGGGATTTTTTCTCTCTCAAATCTCTCAAACTAGAGATCCCTGTCGTATAATAAAGAGTTGAGACAGTGACAGGACACTGAAACGATCCCATAGTTTTACAGTAGTGGATAGAACACTAAATTGCTGGGATTACCACCATACTGCTGTGTCGCTCCCCAAAAATTGGAAGTTTATTCAATCTGGGCATCCACTCCTAACTACTCAGGATTAGGGGGGTTATCCTATTTTTGGATCCACTTAGAAAATAGAAAGGCTAATTACCAAATTAAAATGCTGACATCTTTTTTGTTAAGCCAAATTCCTGGTTTGTCAATTCTTGTCATGCTTGTGTAACAATGGTAAGCAATGCCGTCCGGGACATGGCAGATTTGTGTTGGATGTTTCTCCAAAGCAGATGAAAAGCCTGGAGAGAGGATGCTTGCCAAATAGCACAGCCATGTGTGGGGGATTTAGTCAGCACACATGCTTTTTATCTGCGACCATGGCCCGGGCATAACTGTTACATAACCACACCACCCAATCCCCGGTTAGCCTCGCGCCGTTGCATCCTCACCTTCACTGTCCTCAGCTGTGAAAATATGAGGTCCTGTTTTCCTGGATATCCATCAGTGGGCCATATAAATCCCCTTTCGTTTGGGGCTCCACGCATTTATTGCTGGCCGTCTCTTTTGACCCCCCCTCCAAAGTCCCTACAGTACCCATGTATACCAAATGTGCATAGCAGGCCTAGTTTACCAGTTTTGGGGGGGTCGAGAGGAAATGAGAGACATCAGTGTGTCGTTGGAAGCATGGCTTGGATTTATGCTTGCTGACAACTGCATGATACAATTTTTTTTAAAAGCTAACTGATCGTGCCACTCATTATTCATCTGTTCCATGTGCCGGGTCTCAATTGAATACAATTGACTCAAATAGGTCTAATTATCCCACCCCTTCCTTTCCCCGTTTGAACTAATTACCAATAGGCGGAAACAAAGATACCCTCCAAAGTACTTCAATAAACTCATCTAGAAGGAGACGAGGCTTTTAGTACTAACAAAACCCATCCTGTAGGAATTAAATGGACTGAGGACATACTTTCCAAGCACTATGGAAAGATCTGATACATCTCCTGCCATCATGTTTGTATGGTCTCATTTCTCCCTCTATGCCTCGGTGGATCAGTCTCCCCACTGTCAGTCAGCAGACAGATGACATGGAATGGTTTCCCCATCCACTTAAGACAGAAGAACTGTGCAGAGTCCCATCAAAGAGACGCACAGTAGCCGTCACCCGCAGAACATCAGGGTTGGGCGGAGGGCGGTCAAAGAGATACTTGAGAATGAGCTGAAGACCGACGAGCCATGACTTCTCAATGAGAGGATGTGGGACAGAGTGTGTATTTACGTATGTACTTCACGATATTGGCTGCATTCTCACAAGCCAACTCGGTTAGTCTGGGCTTAAGATCTCCAGGAATAGGCATTTTACTCTTGCTGGCCAGCTACCAAACCTCAAAGCCTACTACTGATCACTTCTCACAAGGCCTGTGTGTTGACTGCATTGTGTACTCAGTACAGTACATATTCTGGTTTCAGAGTTGTCATCATTTAGATGGGATTATGCTGTGACAACACTCATCCTCCGTTACAGGAGACTTGATGTGTCAAACCTTACTAGAACGAAGAGAACTCGGTACAAACTGTTTTTCAAGGAGGTTTTTCCATTTCGAAAATTGGAATACAATTTATTAGACAGCCCTCATCCTCAAAAACACTTTTACTAGTTCCTAAAAAGATTTCCTGAAGACTTTATTGCAGTTTTAAATGAAGGCCAGCCCATGCCAGACAGTGGAGATGTGGGTCAAAGACTCGTATATAATCCATTTACTTATCTGAGGACTGCATACATTTGAAGTGACAAAGATAAATGGCTGACATGGACTGGAGGTGAGGGTTTCAATTTGCATTACGTAAGATGTTTCAATACCCACGTAAAAACATCAGATACCGTTACACTTGAGGATGAAAGCAGAATTAGGAGGACAGCGGGGGAGAAGAAAACATCACCCTCTTTCCCAATTACAGAGGGGCTGAAAAACTGTTCTAGAAAAAATTACCTCAGGAATGATTCCGTCAACGCTGAAAGATCAAGCGAGTCAAAGTGATACATTTTCAGAAACATACCCTGTAAAGCTTTAAAGCTGCTTTAGGGTTATGATTGGCCGGGCAATCTGTGGACCGGACTGCCATTCCCAAGACTATCCGATTGCCTGTAATTGGTTAGGATTTTGAGTTCCTCTTATCTGAAGTTACCTCAGTTTACAGCAGTGTCATGAGTTCAAGGCCTCTGAGGTGAAACAGTATTCACAACACTTGTATCGTGTATTGTTTGCCAGATGATAAACAAATATGTAGTGTGAGGGTTGGACCAAACCTTAGTTTCTCAAGGTCACAGTGTACACACAGCTAACGTCAGGTGACTTGGTTCATCTAATTTCCCCACATATAACGTAGACCTCTAGAAATGCACCTGCACAATACTGTATTTGTCAAAATGACAAAAACGTAAGATGTTTGGTCTCATCCTAGAGGGTTGTTTGATCTCTGGTAACACCATGGGTTTTCCTTGAGAAGACATGTAGAGAGTTGGGAACACAGATGACAATCTAATGTTTGTTGAAGAACCATTGAAGAAATGTATTTCTTGCAACTATTCCCCACCATCAGAAGCAGCCCATGGACTGTGCCCCGAGTACGGAAAACCATTCTGATTAAACCGTCAGAATGCGTTCTAAGCAGAGACGACGCAGGTTCATTTCTCATTAAAAAAAGTGGCATTTTCGTTTAGACTAGTCGCTATGTGGTGTGTTTGCGGTGCTCGCGCAGACTGGGTTTAAACTTACTGATGAGGAAAATTTTGTTTATCATTTCCATTTCTCATACGTCGCGTGGGGATGTGGTTGTGGCTATGTGCAGACCAATGTGTGCCAATGTGTGAGTATGAGTATGCTACTTTGTGTGTGTGCTACTTTTGAGAGCGTCACTAACGGCTTCTATGTAAACCCACAGGGAACGGAACATTATTCTCTGGTTTGCAGCAAAGCCCACGCTGAGGTCAGAGAGCCCTTTAACAGGAAAAGAGTTCACAGTCATACAGGCTGCAACAGCATCTCAATGGCTGCAGATTACCAAGTTAGTAGGGGATTTCACTAGGAGCCATAACCTATACTGGGATCTGGATGAACATAGGCCTATAAGAATCTCTCAAACAGACAAAGGAAGACCGCACAAGGAAGCGCAAAGTTATTTGGCAGCTAGTGCAGGGCTATGGACCAGTGCGTGCCCCTGCAGAGCTGACCCCCTGAAGGCATGAAATAGTGGCTCTGCTTCCTCTTTTCACACTGGGGTCCAAGGCCAAGCACATAACACCACCACCTCCCCCCCGTATAGGGAACCTTTTGTTCTGCAGGAGCATTCTATGTCTAGGAGGGGAATGGGTGGAGATGTGGGTGGTTTATGACCAGACCAGGGTCAGGAGGGGACACCGTCTTTTGGTCTTCTAGATTAACTGATTGGTGTTGTCTATTTGTCAAATGGGGCTTGGGGATCAGTACGACGCTTATTACCATCTGGCTCCTAATTAGAATGAGACCAGAGTGGTCATGGAGGACAGACATGACACATACACTAGATAGTGGTCATAGGATATGACACCAGACAGATCCTTTCCTTCCACCCTGACCTCCGTGCTTTGTTGATCAGATGGATGCAGCACAGATGCTGACTGGTTCACCCGTGTCTGGATGGAATGGATGCTTTGAAACATGATGAAATCATTTGACTGATGCTAGCTTTCCTTAAGAATGTATCATGTAACAAATACTTATTGTCAGGAATCTTCTAGACCGAGTCATTTGGTCCATCTTCGTCCGTCTGTTTACAGGAACACTGACACAATCACAGTCAGACAAGGTAACAAGAATCGGGGATGTGGCTATGAGCACAGCGACCAACCACAGGGGACTTATCATTTCCTTATAAGGTTACAAGGTTCAAGCAGGCATGCGTGCGTTTGGCTTGCGTGTTCATGCAGCTGTTTTTCAGGTGAGAAACTCTTGAGTGAAACGCAGCTGCATCCTCAGAAGAAAGAGTGCAACACGGGAAGTCGACGCGTTAGGGTTAGACTGGAGAGATGTAATCTACCATTTCTCAAGAAACCCAACTCTGGCATTCACGTCACTCAACACCCTGTCTATGCAAGAGCTCATGCGGTTTTGAAACAAAGATCACATTAAAAAAAAAATCCCATGTTTTATATAAGCAGAATACATTTTGACTCAGGCGACCACATCAATCAAAACCCCTCGAAACTACGCAGAAATAGAAAAACCTGCAGAGACGGAAAGTATTTTCTGTAAATGGCGCATAATGGTTTCTCATTTCCCCCCTCATTAGGAACCTTATCATTTCATCCCGTTTTTCCTGGCAGTGCTGCATTGTGGTGGAGCGTCAACATGTACGGAGAGTTTAAAAGGTCTTCTAGATTACCATCACCAGCATTTTCCCCCCCATCACTGGTGACATGACCTAAGGGAGGTGCAGAGATCCAAACACACACTCGCATACTGTACACGCCACGTTTTTCCATGGTCTTTGCGTTTCGACGCATACGAGTTCACTCACCACTCGAGGATGAGGATGATCTCAGAGTTGGTCTCGTAGACCTCATGCAGCGCCACCACATAAGGGTTAGCCGTGGCTGACTCCAGAACAGCGATCTCGTTGAGGATGTCCATGCGGCAGTCCTCGCCCTTCCGACGCTTCCTCAAGAACTTGGCAGCGTGCTCCTTCCCCGTCGCCTTTTCAATGCACTTCTTCACCACAGCAAACTTTCCCCTGGGAAGAGAAAAATAAAAAGGGAAAGGGATATGTTGAATAATCAGAAACACAACAGTTTAATTGACAGTAGGCTTACACGTTTGATTTGGTTGTCTTCAATGTCTTATCGGTAACTCTGATTGACTCTGGCCATGAACCTGCAGGGAGTAATCATGGCAGAGATAAACAGCAATTACAGCACCAAACAATTATGACGCAACCAATAACTGAAAGGCCACTGAAAGACCACCAAGGAAAATGAAGATGTGGGCTGAGTGGAATTACAAAACAGAGGGATACACATGGAGTTATCTACCATTGTTACGCAATATAGGACTGATGATGAACACCAAGTGATAGGCTCCCTCATCAGTGTAGTAAGATATCCCTCTCTCCTCTTCCTCCTCCACAGTGGAGAGCCTGACAGGCAGGAGACGGGAGTGACGGTTGGGCCTGAGTGGCTGTATGGACAGGCGAGGGGGTGATAAGATTAATTGCACTCTTTAAAAGTCAACATAAAGAGAGGAGCGCAACAGCTGGGCTTGTTGTCTGTCCACCAGCCCCACCCACAGAGAAAAGAAGAGGAACGTACAACCACAATTCTAGAATACCATCTGAGCATTCCATTTGCTGCTGCGTACATTGACGGATTCAGCAGAGGTGTTGCGGGTCAGACTGCGGGTGTGGGCAGGAAATCCGATGTGTAGAATCATCCCACTGTGTCCAGCCTTCTACAAACACCATCCCAGGACGATAAAGGAGCCTTGTACACTTCCCATTCTTACAGCGGCGGGGGACAAATGGAATTCCCCAAACGCCTCCAACCAGACCTTTGGCAGGACCCTGCATCTCCTCGGACAGCCACACAAAGGCCTGTGCAGGCTGACCAGCAAACATGGCAGCCCCTGCACTAGGACCAGGACCACCCACTTCCCTGGGGCTGGACTAGGGGAGAAGGGGGTCCAGGAGGCCACAGCGGAGTCCTCCCAACCCCTGAAAAAATAGGCCGCAACGTCACTTAGTAAATCATTTGGCAACCCTGTTAGTGAATTTCGGCCTTCCCTCACTTTCCTGATTCAACTGACAACTGTTTCTGCCATGTTGCTTGACAAACGACAGACACTGCTTTGGAGTCAGATGTCTCAGCTAGACAGAGCCTGGCAGTGAAAGGTAACCATTCATGGAAACTGCACAGTTCTGCTATTAAAAGCAGTGCCTGTATGGGGATGGAATGTCATCTTGGTGCCGGTCATTTTCTCACATCTTTCCTCCAGGCTGGCGGTGCTGTAAACCAAAGCCTGCTACTCCTCCTGGATATGTTAGCTGGCACAGGCCCATTCCCTGTGGGCTGTTCCTCCTTCCCCTTTCTTCACTCCCACTGGTTCCCAGCCCTAGTGAGGATTGCTAGGGCACATTGTTCCAAATCAAAAGACCCAAACCAGTCAAAGTCAAAGCCTTTCTCCTTTAATTAGCCAATTCCCCAAGTTCAGAGCAGCTACCTCTGTGCTGGGAACTGCAGATGAAATTAAAAGAAACCCCAGGCGATGCGGAGGAGAAACAGGAAGCCTTTGAAGATGGTGACAACAGGTCAAAGGTTGCTAAACTAGGCCATCATTACCCTGCTGTTTTCACACTGTCTGTAGTAACACACCAGAGACAAGAGCACAGGGGTTAGAGGTGGATACAAACCTAAAATTCAACATGCTTCAATTCAAAATGTCTGACCCGTGAGAGAGGACATTACTGTCAGCCTTCTCCTTGAGCAGGAAGCTGCTTCCAAAAGACACTCAGACAGAAACCACGTCTGCCCCTTGAAGGTTGTCTTTAACAGTCTGTGTAAATCCCAAATCCCACAGAAAAGGCAATTATGCCGACACACCAACACCTGATTTGCAGATCCATCAGTATGCAGCTTCACGTCAGCATGTATGAGGTGTCACTCTCCAAATCAACAGGGGATCATAAGAGGAAGTTTTCATCCAGTATGCAGAGACACCAACCCAGGAACTTGTGGTGGTGATGGCACTAATCTAACTGAGAAACTGTTTTTTCTGTGGGGTCTGTTTCTCAAAAGGGGAGTGACTCATGTCTGGAGAGCACAGACAGCTGACCGCCTTCAACTGCCTCTCTCACACAAACTCCCCTCAAACACAAAAACCCACACATTGTTGTTAAATGACAACCCCTTTGCCATCCTTCTAAATCATAGTGAAGATAGCCTAGATTTTCACTAACTAAATATCAGAGGACAACCATTTGACCTAGAAACAGGGACCTGTTCCAACCAGTTCAAAGTCAATACCTTTCATGTCAACTCTTGTAACTTGTCCTCAAAGTCAAAACTCTTCTACGTTATCAAAATGGCTGATTTGTGTCAGCATATTTACAGACGGGGGGGGGGGGGGGGGGGCTCATTGAAGGGAAGCAATCAGGGGCAGATTTCAGAAGCCATCAAAGGTGTTATTGCGGAAGTCCGCTCCAGCAGGTTCACCAGAGCCACAATTCACATAGTGGAGAAGAGAGAGAAAGGGAGGGAGAGATCCATCCTTCCTCTTCTACTGGCCATCTAATCTTGACAAGCTGCTCTCTTGGCATCCAACACAGCTCACATTCCTGCACTTAATGGGATTTATGAGGCCAGATCAGGATGTTGTGGGGGCGAGGAGGTAATGGGAGGAAGATGAGGATGAGAGAGAGAGATGGGGGTGGAAGGAGTGTCGAGAGGATGCTGGACTCTCTCAAAGCTCAAACAGCACCCCCAGGTCCTGGCTGCTGGCCCAGGATGTCCCATGGTGTCTGACAGGGAAATCTGGCTGCTACCAACTGGCAAAGTGAATGAGTCTTTATTTAGCCCCCGACTACATACTATCAAGAAGAGAGAGAAATGAAATATCTCCCCGTCTCCCACTCCCTATGAAGTTATAAAGGACGGTTGCATGGGGTATTGGTACAATATCACCTGAGACAGAAGCGATGTCCCAAGTCCAGATTATATAATAATCCTAGTCAACAGCTTCTAAATAAAACATTTTCCATGTGTATTGGACCTGGGGAGTTTAAAAATCTGAGACCTCCCCATCAACCCCCTTGGAATGCACACGTTAGTGTCGGGGTTCAAATGCATGGTACGTCACACTCATCTGTGGAGAACAACAGGGGGCCGGAGCAGGGCGGAGGGAGACTGATGGTAATTACACGTTATCCCCCACCCTGACCCCCAGGACAAAACAGGGCTGATTGGCAGGGAAATAGCCCACTGTAACAGACCCAAACAAACAGCCATGGGTGAGGCTGTAGGCATGGTCTGGATCCTGGAAAGAAAACACAGAATAATAGCAAACATCTCTTCCTGTGTTAACTTGTGTGTGCCAGAGATTTCTTGGATGGTGGAGATATAGGGAGCTACTGAGTCCAGTGATGGCACATGTAGGTCAGAGCATATTTCATGCAAATAATGGGACTGGGGCTGGTAAAATGCATTGCATATTCACCCTTCTACCGACAGCCCCCACAGCAGCAGCAGTTAAAGGGATATATAGGGATTTAGGGTAAAGTTCTCCTCTGACATCTGAAATCTGTTTACAGGCGACAGAATGTGCCACAATTGAAGGAGAATCAGATAAGTCTCACATGCCATTGCGCGAGGCTGGGATGAATTCCAAATGAAGGACATTTTTGTTGGTGCTAGTGTTGATACTGTATGTGTATCATGAGCAGAAGAATGGTCCCGTTTCAGAGTTAAGTGACATTCAACATACCATCTGCCCCAAAATAAAACACCACATAGAAAAACAAGGTTAAATTAGCATCGCATTGATCAACTCCTTACTCGTGTAAAATCAGCCATGAAAAAAAAGTAGCCTACATACCAAAACCAGTTCTCAGACCACAAGAGGCATAATTATGATGCTCTTTATTGTGACTGAAAATATGTGACTGCGCAGTTGTCAGGTGGACTCCCAAGAACACCTACAAGATCATTAACAGGAGAGGGAGTGAGACACCCAACTCGCTGTTTTTTTTTAGACCAGACCCAGCAGCTAGTGCATTTGTGTCTATGGGAGACACACCCAGTTAAGTAGACCGAACTGACATTTTTTTGTCAATGGTAAATGTGTGAGTGAATTATCTTAATTTATCCACCATCTTTGTCATGAACACCTTTCAGAATGATCTACCCATGCAATTGTGCATTAGAGGCTGTTATCATAATTCAACAGAGCTCGTAATACCAACTTTTTAATACCAATTTCGCATTATTCTGTACGTAAATCCTAACACTCCATTTAGTATGATACCTTTCATATGGTATGTATTCATTTGTGGCTGTCCATCATCCATTTAGTATGGTATGTTACGAACTGCAATTCATACAATAGGTTACAAATTTGCAAAAAGTTTGATATTTTATGAATTCCAATTTGTTGTTGCTAACATTCGCTAGCTGCTAATGTTCACTAGGCTAGGAGTTGGGGTTAAGAGTCAATGGTGGAAAAGTACTTACTTGAGTAAAAGTAAAAATAACTTAATAGAAAATGACTCAAGTGAAAGTCACCCAGTAAAATACTACTTGAGTAAAAGTCTAAAAGTATTTAGTTAATATACTTAAGTAACAAAAAGGTGAAATAAATAATTTCAAATTCCTTCTATTAAGCAACCCAGATGGCATAATTACATTTGTTATTAGCAGATCGACAGGGCACACTCCAGCACTCTACAAATGAAGCATGTGTGTTTAGTGAGTCCACCAGATCAGAGGCAGTAGGGATGACCTCTTGATAAGTGTGTGAATTGGACCATTTCCCTGTCCTGCTGAGCATTCAAATGTAATGACTACTTGTGTGTCAGGGGAAACGTATGGAGTAAAAAGTACATTATTTTCTATAGGAATGTAGTTAAGTAAAAGTTGTCAAAAATATAAATAGTAGAGTACAGATACACCCCCCCACACACACACAAAAACATATAGTACTGAAGTACTTTACCCCACCGTTAGGAGTTAAGGTAAAGGGTTAAGGTTAGGGGAACGGTAGGCTAACATGCTAGGTAGTTGCAAAGTAGCTAAAATGCTAAAGTTGTTTGTGATGAGAATCCAACACCCATGCTAGACGTTCACGTTATACGCCTGGCCAACCAACCTTTTTTTGCCATAAGTAACCATACCAAAAGTAACATATCATACTAATTTAAGTGTCTCCAGAATTACGTTTACTATGTTACGTCTAGTCAATGAGACCAGGCTGGTTATACTTAAAGAAATATCAGGGCTCACACGAAGAAGAATACATCCCACAGATTTCCCTTAAAAAAAAGAAAAGCCAACCACACAAAACAATTCAATGGGCGCAAATCGAGAGTCTCCATGGCAGTGCCAGCGCCACTCAACCGGATTGGGCCGACACGGTGAAATGTTCACTTACTCCCGTTTGCACGTGCAGAGAGAAAAATACAAACATTTCAAATTTGTGATTCCTCGCTTGAAAGAATTAACAGTGTTTAGTGCATTGACATCTATTCTATCTCATCATTTCATGATCTGGACAGGGTAACCTATTAAACATTTCAACCGACTTACCTGCCCAATTCTCTGCCAAGCAACTCATAATTGCTCGTGAAAGGATCGGTCCTAATTCTCGTGTGAATTTTTGTCACCATCCCGTTCTTGTTCATCATTGTTATTGCAGTCCGATTGGAGAGAGATAAAATATATTTCCTTGACAGAAGTTATATTAGCTGTTCAATACGTTCAAGTTAATTTCATGACAAAAAATATAGAGGAAGCTAAATGAAGAGAAAAATAAGCTGTAATGAAACTTCAGAACAGCAAACTTCTCAGCACCCAAAAAATCCCCAGGTTAATTCTGTGACCCTCAGAAATAGACGTTGACTGGCAAGAAATAGACAGATGAATCATTAAAGTATGAAGGAACTGCTAATACACCGCAGCTGTAATCAAGCCAAGCGCTGTATGTTAGTTTGCGTGTGGACAGACAGTCCCAACAATGAGCTCTATCGCAGAGCCAGCCTTTCTCAGTGACGCTGTGCCATGAAAGCCAATGGTAATTTGGCTTTGTTAAGGGGAGGGTTAAAGTCAGTGAGCATACTACGACACGGCTGATAGACAGGCACTAGCCCACTTGGGGTGGCATTCAACAGGTTGCCTACTCCTACTGCCTCAGTAGATGTCTTTAAAAAAAAATGGACACAACTACACCTCTAATGCAGGTAGTAAGTAACCAAACTTTACCGCCTACTGCTTAGATTTTGCAACACACACACACACACACACACACACACACACACACACACACACACACACACACACACACACACCACACACACACACACCAAAAACACACACACACACACACACACACACACACACACACACACACACACACACACACACACACACACACACACACACACACACATCACACACACACCTAAAAACAATAAGAGTTTGATGTAAAGAACATGCTGTATGCAAGTGAGCAATCAAATGTGTCCATCATTACTTTGGCAAGGTTTTACCAAGGTGGAGGCATGCATCTCTCCACATATACTGCAAGCATGCAGGCAGTGAGACTGACCATGGCATGATGCTAGGAACTACTCTTCTCTCATCCTGAACAATGAGTATCCTTCACCCACCACTGGGAGTGGCACATTTATGTCAGGCCCTGCCCTGCTGCCTGTATCTGGCAAGAATGCACAACATGTCCCCATCCATTGGCAGCTTATTCATGGAAGACAGATGAGAACAAAGAACACACAAAGTAGAAACTACCATGGCCTGAATATCATGGCCTGAAATATCATGGCCCCGTAACCACGTTAAAGTCCAAAATAACTTAAAAAGTAGGCAGTTGTCAAGGATCACAGTTTTCACTTTATCTTATAATTACATAATTTAATCAGGACCCAAAAAAGAAGAAAGCATCCCTCCCTCCCTGTGCAGCCACAGTGGAGACCCAGAGTATTGGGGCCACAGTGGGACCCAGATATGGGGAGCCACATGAACCCAGTATATTGGGTAGCACAGTGGAGACCCAGTAAATTGTCAGACACAGTGGAGACCCAGTATATTGGGAGCCACAGTGGAGACCCAGTATATTGGGAGCCACAGTGGGACCCAGTAAATGGGCGAGCCACAGTGGAGACCCAGTTAATTGGGGAGCCACAGTGGAGACCCAGTATATTGGGTACCACAGTGGAGACCCAGTATATTGGGGAGCCACAGTGAGACCCAGTAAATAGGTCAGACACAATGGAGAACCCAGTTATATTGGGGACCACAGTGGAGACCCAGCATATTGGGGAGCCACAGTGGAGACCCAGTAAATTGGAAGCCACAGAAGATACCCAGTAAATGGGAAGCCACAGTGGAGACCCAGTATATTAGGAAGCACAGTGGAGACCCAGTATATTGGAGAGCCACAGTGGAGACCAGCATATTGGGACCACAGTGGAGACCCAGTAAATTGGGAAGCCACAGAAGATACCCAGTTATTGGGAAGCTACAGTGGAGACCCAGTATATTGGAAGCCATAGTGGAGACCCAGTAAATTGGGTAGCCACAGTGGAGACCCAGAAATTGGGAAGCCACAGAAGATACCCAGTATATAGGAGCCACAGTGGAGACCGAGTAAATTGGGAGCCACAGTGGAGACCCAGCATATTGGGAGCCACAGTGAGACCCAGTAAATTGGGGAACCACAGAAGATACCCAGTATATTGGGAACCACAGTGAGACCCAGTAAATTGGGACCACAGTGGAGACCAGTAAATTGGGGAGCCATAGTGGAGACCCAGTATATTGATATGGGTAGCCACAGTGGAGACCCATTAAATTGGGAAGCCACAGAAGATACCCAGATATATAGGAAGCCACAGTGGAGACCCAGTAAATGGAGGCACACGGAGACCCAGTATAAATTGGGAGCCACAGAAGATACCAGTATATTGGGAAGCCCACAGTGGAGACCCAGTAAATTGGGAGCCACAGTGGAACCCAGTAATTGGGGAGCCACGTGGAGACCCAGCAATTGGCAGCCACATTGAGACCGCAGTAATGGCAGCCACAGTGGAGACCCAGTATATTGGGCAGCCACAGTGGAGACCCAGTAAATTGGTCAGACACAGTGGAGACCCAGAAACTTGGGCAACCACAGTGGAGACCCAGTATATTGGGCAGCCACAGTGGAGACCCAGTAAATTGGTCAGACACAGTGGAGACCCAGAAAATTGGGCAGCCACAGAGGAGACCCAGTATATTGGGCAGCCACAATGGAGACCCAGTAAATTGGGCAACATGCATGGCAGAAATTCAGGCATCCTCATTAAGTAATTGCTGTTTACAACTGGCAGTAGAGCAGAGCAGAGTAAGTTGGCCCATGATGCAGCAGCACCAGACCTGGGCTGGGCTCCGTCCCCTAGGAAATGTGTCACCTAAGCGCCAGAGGCTTGCTGACGTCACGACTGGCCTGGGCCGAGGATGTTCAATGTTATAGGGCAGAAGGCCCCTGTGTTGGGGTGGATTGCCCCCTGGACAAACAGAGCTGGTCATTCTGTTTGGGGTATAGTTTTTCTACACAGCTGAGACACATCCCAGACAATAAGGGAGCGGGGGGGTAGAGGTTGAGGTTATGACCTCACTTTACAAATGGTGTAGAGTGGAAAGACCACATGTGGCAAGGTGCAATGTTGATCTTTATCAAGCCATTCATTCACAGGACCAGTCAGCTTACAGGGTCCTGCTGTAGCAGAATGCAAATGTACTGCTGCTGATGTTGAATATCAATCAATGGTGTCATAATGGTAGGCAACATAATTATCTTGAAACTGGGTGAGGCTTTGTTTTTGACCATGATAGCCCAATCCTCATTCTCTGTGTTTATACTGAAGGAGAGAGATATGTGAGCAGCTAAGAGGGAAAGAACAGGAATGCATAAATAATGAAACAACAAAAGAAAAATGGAAAGAACCCAATCTAAAATTCAGGCATCTAGTTATGGTTGTCAGGTGGCCATTAAAAACGACTAATGCAACTTAGAAAATCGCCACTCGTCTGGTGAACAGTATTTAAGTAAACAAAATAGTATTTACTTTACTTTTTACTTTTACTCAATTATGACAGTTCAGTACTTTTTCCACCACTGTATTCAAGTACATTTTAAACCATATACTTTTAGACTTTTACTCAAGTAGTATTTTACTGGGTGACTTTCACTTTCACTTGAGTCATTTTCTATTAAGTTTATCTTTACTTTAACTCAAGTGTGACAATTTAGTACTTCTTCCACCACAGCACAGCACAGCACAGGACAGCACAGACAAAGGATTTGTTTAAGGTTACAACACCAAACCTAATTAGTGTTGCCACAAACAGAGCGGTGAAAAGAGAGACTTATTGAGAATTGGACATTCCAGCGGGCCTGTGAAGTCATTAAGGACCGGCGACTATGGGTTACATAACCCTGTAATGTTGCTGCCTGCCTCCTCAAATTGTTACCTTAAGTCTGGGCTGGGTGCATTCCAAAGCCTTGACCCCCATCGCTATTACCCTGCATAAAACTGGGGTCAGAGTCCAGACAGGCAACGTTAGAGAGGGGGCTCTACTCGGCCCCTGGGACCTAATGAAAACATACCATTGAATTAGCCTACCAGTCTGCAGTTCAACTCACATAAATACGAGATGTTCAGCCGTGACCTGGGGACCGTGAGCACTTTCAGAGGGACTGGAACCAATCGGTCTGGACTGCTGTCGGTAAAAACAAAAAAAACGCTTTTTGTTTAACAAAAACCCAATTTATGTGTAAGATTTGGATCGGAGCTGGTAGATAAAGTGTCAAAGTTATGTGCCTGATGTTCTTCAATGGGCATTTGAATGGTTCTGTATATCAGGGGAAAACACTGAACTCTTAGCTATGTACGTAAGCTAAATGGCTCCATTCAGAAAAAGAGTAGCATAAAATTGTGTGCAAGTCTTACATGACCTAAGAAACAAACAAGCACAGAGGTGTGGCTGGGCACGTTGTCTCAGTCACAACATTGCAAATCCAATGACATCCAATAGCACTGAGAGACCAGCTAGAGACACAGACAAACRTGTCAAGGCAAAGGGCCCTCTAAGTGAATCTTTCCTCACAAGGCTGAGATCATGTGACACACAATCCTTCCTCACGTGAGGTGTCTGCCATCATCCGTGTGGAGGGAGAAAGGGATGAGTGTAACGTACCCGGAGGAATTGGGAACTTAAGGACTGGAAGAAATATCTGGAGGAATCTACGCTGCCAAGCACCCTTAGTTAGAACTGCCTTTAAGTTAGTGAAACAGATCTTTTATCCAATTAATCAATATGGTTATTTCTCTTCTCTTTCTTAGTGCCACTAGGGTCTGTTAATTGGGAAATTTGTTATATAAGTGTTTTTCTCCCTAGGCCTAGACCCTGTCACATGCTGGTAGATAGGCATCTGCTGCTGTTCCTTTATGAGGCTCCTCAGAAACCATCTTAGAGTAGCTAAGTGGAGATCTTCTCCTTTGATAAACTACTGTGACTTTCTTTTTCTGTCTGAGGGAAGGAACACCATGACCTTCTCTCTCTGTTTTGGTTGTTTTTCTACAGAGAGGGAGTTAGCGTGGCTGAGGCAGCATGTCATGGACAGGCACCAGCAGGCAGGCAGGCAGGCGGTCTGAGGAGGGTGTGCCGTCTCCACACACGCCAAGTGTGGTATCAACGGTGAGAGGCATCGCATTTCAAAGCCCTATCTGACACACACTGAACACGTCTCTACACTCTTAGGAGAAAAAAAGGCTTCCAAAAGAGTTCTTCAGCTGTCCCCACAGGATAGAGCCCTTTTTGGTTCCAATGAGAGCCATTTTTGCTTTCAGGTAGAACCCTTTTGGGTTCCAGGTAGAACCATCTGTGGAAAGGGTTCTACATGGATCCTAAAAGGGTTTTTACCTGGAACCAAAAGGGTTCTTCCTGGAACAAAAAAGGGTTATTCAGAGGGTTATCCTATGGGGACAGCTGAAAAACCCTTGTAGGTTCCTGATAGCACCTTTTTTTCTAAAAGTGTAGAACTGACAGAGTGACGATGGAGTTTCTGGCACACTTATGTCTTTAGACATATGTCTTTAGTTTTAAAGTATTTTTTCAGTGGTTACAGACAGAAGACTTTGAGCTAGTGATGACTTGAGGCAACCAACCATAGGGCTGTTGTTTGAAATGAACATGGGGGGCTTTCTTGACTAGTTATAGAATTAATATAATGTTCACAAAGACAGAGTCCTTGACTTACCCCTATGAGGAAATTTGCCATGTTAAAAGGGGTGAAAGATTTCAGTTGCAGACTTACACCATGTTCAATCCCCATGGAGGATGATTGCTGGTTGTCTACCTGCTGTGTTTATGGTTCTTAGATATAAACTGTTGCTTACGCACTATGGGATCTTCACTAATGAACGGGTGATGCCCTGAAAGGTTACTTTAGTTAATCTCTGCCTAAATCCGTCTTGGATGAATGAGATGCATTGCCTGTCATTGCTTGTTTACAGTAGAATACCATACCTGCACATTCAGTGCTTTCAACAAGTATTCACACCCCTTGACTTTTTCCACATTTTGTTGTGTTACAAAGTGTGATTAAAATTGATTTAATTGTCATCTACACAAAATACTCTGTAATGTTAAGTGGAAGAATAATTATATATATTTTTTGTACTTAATAGAAATTTAAAACACTAATATCTTGATTGGCGGCGATTACAGCTGTGAGTCTTTCTGGGTAAGTCTTTAAGAGCTTTCCACACCTGGATTATACAATATTTGCCCATTATTATTTTTTTAATTCTTCAAGCTCTGTCAAGTTGGTTGTTGATCATTGCTAGACAGCCACTTTCAAGTCTTGCCATAGATTTTCAAGATTATTTAAGTCAAAATTGTAACTAGGCCACTAATGTTCTCTTGGTAAGCAACTCCAGTGTATATTTGGCCTTGTGTTTTAGATAATTGTCCTGCTGAAAGGTGAATTTGTCTCCAAGTGTCTTTTGGAAGCAGACTGAACCAGGTTTTCCTCTAGGATTTTGCCTGTGTTTAGCTCTATTCCGTTTCTTTTAACCTAAAACCTCCCTAATCCTTGTCAGTGACAAGCATACCCATAACATGATGCAGCCACCACAATGGTTGAAAATATGAATGGTGGTACTCAATGATGTGTTGTGTTAGATTTGTCCCAAGCATAACGCTTTGTGTTCAGGACAATGTTGTTGATCCATCCTCAGTTATCTCCTATCACAGCCATTAAACTCTGTAATGGTTTTAAAATCACAATTGGCCTCATGGTAAAATCCCTGAGCGGTTTCCTTCCTTTCCGTCAACTATATTTGTGTAGTGACTAGATGTATTGATACACCATCCAAAGTCTAATTAATAACTGCACCATGCTCAAAGGGATATTCAATGTCATTTTTTTTTACCCAACTACCAATACTATAGCTGCCCTTCTTTGCGAACCATTGGAAAACCTCCCTGGTCTTTGTGGTTGAATCTGTGCTTGAAATCCACTGCTTGACTAAGGGACCTTACATATAATTATATGTGTGGGTTACAGAGCTGAGGTATTTATAAAATATTGAGTGTAGAGTGTAGTGTGTAGATCTGTGACACAAAATCTCAATTTAATTCATTTTGAACTCAGGCTGGAACACAACAAAATGTGGAAAAAGTCAAGGGGTGTGAATACTTTCTGAAGGCACTGTATGTCCTTCTGGCCTCTCAGTATTTGGGAACCAAAGCCATCTGTCGTCCAGGGATGTTTGAAACCCTTGGCAGATGGGACTAGAAACAATATCTAAATGTTGTTAGCCTTGTAAGGTTTGTAGGTTTGGTACCTAACGCCCTGTACAAGTGCAGAATGATTGGGCCAGTTGACAGTAGGTCATCTTGGATGATATCATTGCAGAGTCACTATGGTGACACTTCTGTGACACAGGAGCGATGAGGTAATGAGGGTGGGCCCAGGTCACACACTGTTGCTATCTCCTCTGTGTTTGTTCTGAACTCAGTGTAAAGATGCCTTGAAGGAGCAGGAAGGTCTCACACCACATAAAACCACATAGGGCTAATAGCTTAGGTTGATTTAGATCCTTACCACACACACCTCTCATGTCTTACCCCCCAGCCCCTCTTTGTCCAACTGGTGGTATTTGTGGCACATCTATTGTGGCTAACAAAAGGAACAAATGTCCCCTCCATCGGGCTGGCGGTGAGCCGTTGTACTGTCCTGATCACTCGCCGGCCACACAATGGTGCTGTGCGTCACTCGCCACAACAGAACCTGCTGACGTACCGTGGTGACGTTCAAGTGATAGAAAAGGCACAAAAAGACTGACTCCAAATACCGTTGGCAGCCGAGGGTAGAGAATAAAACAACAAAGGGAAGGAGCAAATTAAGGAGGAGAATGTCAAAGTGATATCATTCACTCATTGGTAATCGGAGGAACAAAGAGCAGTCAGGTCCAAAAGTAATGGGGTTTCATCTATGTGTATTTACCAGAGGAGGCTGGTAGGAGGAGCTATAGGAGGATGGGCTCAGTGTAATGGCTGGGATTGATTAAATGGAACGGAGTCAAACATGTTGTTTCCATATGTTTGATCTGTTTGATACTGTTCCATTATACCATTCTAGACATTACAATGAGTCTGTCCTCCTATAGCTCCCACCAGCCCCCACTGGTATTTACTCATGTTAGAGTGGCTTTGAAGTCACTTCTTCATAGAGACAAACATACAGTATAAGCTATGGGAACGTTGAATTGGTGATGACATAGGGTAGCGTTGCTAAATTGAGATTTAGATAAAGCTGTCAAAGTGAGATCCCTGATAGGATTATTTACCACTTTCTGAGGAGGTGACTGATACTGAGAAATACTGACTAGCCTGTTTAACAGCAAATGACTCTTGACATGCAGACCATCAACTTTATCCTAAAACGGCTTTCATGCCCAATCATCTTGCTTTGGATGATAACAGTCAAACCATTGTTGTTGTATTTTGATCAGTGAGGCTGAATAAGAAAGGTGTCAATCACATATAGTGCAATCCTCTTCTTCTTCTTCTTCTTTTACTGCTGCAGCTTTTCCAACACTAAGGAAAAGCCAGTGATGAAACGTTTCCTGATGAACTGTGTGACTTTGGTCAATCCTACAGGAAGAGGGGGGTCACCCAGGTGCCTGGTTTAAAGTAGTTATCAGACACATGTCGTTTTTAATCCGTGGGAAAAATGCACTTCCCATAACATTTTTCACATGCTTCGTAAACAACAGGTGTAGACTAACAGTGAAAGGCTTACTTACGGGTCTTTTTCCAACAAGGCAGAGTTAAAGATAAGATACAAAATACAAATACAAATAATGACACAAGGAATAAAAACATTGTGAATAACAAATAACAATAACGAGTAAAAATCACATGGCTATATACAGGGAGTACCAATACCCGAGTTGACGTGCAGGGACACGAGGTAATTAAAGTAGCTATGTACACATAGTATGGGTAAAGTGACTAGGCAGCAGGATAGATAATAGACAATAACAGCTTATGTGGTTAGTGTGAAAGTGTATGTGTGTGTGCGTGTGTGTGTGTGTGTGTGTGTGTGTGTGTGTGTGTGTGTGTGTGTGTGTGTGTGGTGTGTGTGTGTGTGTGTGTGTGTGTGTGTGTGTGTGTGTGTGTGTGTGTGTGTGTGTGTGTGTGTGTGTGTGTGTGTGTGTGTGTGTGTGTGTGTGTGTGTGTGTGTGTGTGAGAGAGAGAGAGAGAGTGGCGTCAGTATGCATGTTGTGTGTGGGCGCATATAGTGTGTCTGTGTGTGTGTTGGGGTGTTGGTGTAAGTTTATGTTAGTGTGTGGGTAGTGTCCGGTGTTTGTGCATAGAGTCACTGCAAGAGAGTTAGTGCAAAAATGGGTTAATGCAGGTACTCCGGGTAGCCATTTGATTAGCTATTTAGCAGTCTTGTTAGCAGTCTTAAGCTGTTCAGGGTCCTATTGGTTCCAGACTTGGTGCACTGGTACCGCTTACCGTGTGGTAGCAGAGACAGTCTATGGCTTGGGTGGCTGGAGTCTTTGCCAGTTTTTTGGGCCTTCCCCTGACACCGCCTGTTGTATGGTTCTTGGATGGCAGGGAGCTCACCGCCCTCTGTAGCACTTTGCGGCCGGGTGCCTTTGCAGTTGCCTTACCAAGCGGGGATGCAGCCAGTCAAGATGCTCTCAATGGTGCAGCTGTAGAACTTTTTGAGGATCTAAGGACCCAGCCTCCTGAGGGGGAAGAGGTGCTGTCATGCTCTCTTCACAAGTGTGTGGGTGTGTGTGGACCATGTTAATTCCTTAGTGATGTGGACACCAAGGAACTTGAAGCTCTCGACCCACTCCACTATAGCCCCATCAACGTGGATGCAGCGTGCTCGCCATTCCGTTTCCTGTAGTCCACGATCAGCTCCTTTGTCTTGCTGACGTTGAGGGAGAGGGTGTATTCAGGCACCACACTGCCAGGTCTCTGACCTCCTTCCTATAGGCTGATTCATTGTTATCAGTGATCAGTCCTTCCAGCATTGTATCGTAAGCAAACTTCATGATGATGGTGATGGAGTCGTGAGCGTCCACGCAGTCGTGGGTGAACATGGAGTAGACGAGGGGACTAAGCACACGGCTCTGAGGGCCCCCCTTGTTGATGGTCAGCGTCGTGGATGTTTTGTTGCCTACCCTCAACGCCTGGGGATGGCCCATCAGGAAGTCAGGATACAGTTGCAGAGGGAGGTTTTCAATCCCAGGATCCTGAGCTTGGTGATGAGCTTGGAGGGGTCTATGGTGTTGAATGCTGAGCTGTAGCCAATATAGAAGACTGGATTAACTTTTTCAATGCAATTTAAGGAGACTATAGGCCTAGTTATCACATTTCACGTTGGATTTATTAACTACAAAAACGTAAGAAGTTATTTTTTATTCTGGTGCCGCTCTGCATACACAATCTTGTTATCTTCTAGCTCAATCTTGCTAGCTTACTCCTTCAAGCCTGCTAGCTAGCTAGCTCAAAGGGCATTCAAAGTTCCTTCATAGAAGCCACTCCTCCTAGGTATAATTCTGTGGACCTAATTCAGATAATGCATGTCATAACAAGATGCCTAGGGGTTCAAACCTGCTCCTCAACCCTCTCTTGCTCTCTCCCCACCCATAAGGGGAGGCTACACTTGTCTGTCCAGCGTGTATGTAAACAACTAGCTTGCCTGCTCTAAGTCATTTAATGAGCTAAATGTAAAAAAAACGTGATTTCACTGGTTAAAAGAAAAACAGAAAAGGAACGATATAAACCGTAACTTGTGATTGTTAACCTGTTTAAGCCTCTGCTGGACCCTCTTACCCTCTGCTGGACGTGCCAGGTCTCGACGGGCCCTCCAGCCAGGACTAATTGGGGCTGATTGAGGCTGGTGCGTAATCAAGGGGTTGATTGCTCACCAACCATACGAGTCCCATGAAGCTGCCAGAAGGGCATCACACAGGGGGTTTTCGGGGAGAGAGGTTGCTCCCATATAGTCGTCCTAACAGTCTGCTAGAAACGAGGGGGCTCTGTTTTTACCCCCCTAAGGAGACAGCAATACCCCAGAGCCCAGAAGACGGTAACCCGGAGAAGAGCTATTATTTTATTTTTCTTTATTGTTTTAATAAACACCCTTGAAACTGAGCTATCACACTTGTGTCCATGTCTGATCAGTGTAAACATTTTGATCAAACCCCCTGTTCTGCCACAGCACTTATTAATGAAGCCGGTGACTGATGTGGTAAACTCCTTAATGTTATCAGATGAATCCCGGAACATATTCCAGTCTGTGCAAGCAAAACAGTCCTGTAGCTTAGCATCCGCTTCATCGTACCACTTCCATATTGAGCGTGTCACAGGTACTTTCTGTTTGAGTTTATGCTTGTAAGTAGGAAGCAGGAGGATGGAGTTATGGTCTGATTTGCCAAATGGAGGGCAAGGGAGGGACTTGTTTGCATTTCTGTGTGTTCCCATTTAGATTCTAATGCTAAGTGAGAGCTGACACATTCACAATGCAATCTGATGGAGGTGACATATTTCACCTTCCCAGTTGAACTGGGTTAAGTTTCTGTTTTGTATCACTTCAGTATCACTTCATTTTCATTTAAATCACCAGCTGATAATGTAATGTTTTCATTTGAGTTTCCATGGAAAAACTCAGGTTTCACATGCGTACATAGGTACAAATGTACAGTACATGGGTACTTTATATTATGTATGCACTGAGCTTACACATAGATACCAACTTGTTTTTGATTGGCATCTAACCTTAGGCCTGGAGAGTTCCTGTTTTGCTTCAAGGTAAAATATGTTTAATGAATTACTTTTTTCATTAACTGCTAAAAGTGCTCTCTTTGTTCCAGTCTAATTAACTTTTCCTTGGTGACCAAAACGAGGGAACTCCTTCAGCTATCAAGGTAGACTACTGTTTGGGCTGAATTAGTGCAAACCCCACACCCCTCTGTCTAAATGGGGTGAAACTATTTATTTTCCTCCGGCAGACCCAAATAGCCCTCATCTATCAAGCCTTTCCCCCAGGGCGTATATACACTCCTAATTGCTAGCATCTCTCCGAGTTGAACCCCAGCCAAAGCTAACACCCCCTGTTTGCCAGCCTGGGAGCGGCATCCATAAGAGTGAATAATGTTAGTCATTCCTTCACACCTACAATAGTATAGCAACAGGAGAGACAGGCCGACTCGATGGATCATCACTGTTAATCAAACTAGAATGGCTGGTCCCAGTTCAGCTCTCCTATCCTGAACACTGTCTAATAGGGGGGGGAGAGAGAGAGAGAGAGAGAGAGAGAGAGAGAGAGAGAGAGAGAGAGAGAGAGAGAGAGAGAGAGAGAGAGAGAAGAGAGAGAGAGAGAGAGAGAGAGAGAGAGAGAGGAGAGAGAGAGAGAGAGAGAGAGAGAGAGAGAGAGAGAGAGAGAGAGAGAGAGAGAGAGAGAGAGAGAGAGAGAGAGAAATAGAAAGAGAAAGAGAGAGAGAGAGAGAGAAAGAGAAGAGAAAGAGAGAGAGAAAGAGAAAGAGAGAGAGAGAGAATAGAAAGAGAAAGAGAAAGAGAGAGAGAGAGAGTGAGAGAGTGAGTCAATGATGAGAGACAGATTGAGGCACGCTAGGAGTATGAAGCTCAGCGGCCTGTTTCTCCCACACACACTGCTTCATTAACAGTACATTACAGTGTTCTGGCAGCAGCATGTGTTTATCACTGAAACAGGTCTGAATCGGTTGGGAAGACAAAGATAGAGCTATCGCTCCCCAGAATGTACACACAGTAGGCTACAGTAGCTCTGTAGATGCACGGCAGGATGCCCAGTGCTGATGTTTCAATCATCTTTTCAACAGACTTACATTTTTTCCAGAGGACAGGATGTTTTCTCTCTCTGAGCTCAAGCTGCATGGGCTGTTGCAAAGCAGACACAAGAAGAGAGAGAGAGAAAGAAAGTGAGGAGGGAAAGAGAGTAAAAAAGAGAAGATGAAAGCTGTTCTCAGGTGAAGGCAGCAGAGATGTTAAGCCACATCCTGCCACGCCCCATCGCTCCGTGTGACGTCTCTGACTGGAGGAAGACATAACGATAACTCTACTGCACTGCACATGGCTATCAGACACACACTGCACGTGTCTTCATGTGTCGAGGTGTGTCTATAGCATGCAGATAGGTTGAAATAGGCAATGTATACACGTATGGACTGATATACTTGTAAAATGTGACAGAAAAATCGGATTAGGGTAGAGATACAGTATGATCAACCTTGATTCCATGCTATTGAAATATATTGGTTGGGCTACACTGAGATTCAGGGAACGTCTCTGCAAAAAGGAGAAGCCAAACCTGTGAGTTACTGAAAACCATATACAGTAAGCACTGCTAGCTAAACCAGACAAACATACAATAGTTTCAGCTTTGTCAAGCTGACGCCACAAATGGTCACGAGCAGAGGCTTTCAAAAGCATGTTACAGTTTGCCCAGATCAGTTTCAGTGGTCACATACTACATGCAGCTATTACACCATCATAAAGACATTTAGGGTCTGCATGGCTCCAGCAGATGCAGCCTTGCCCTGCCCCAGATAGACAGGAAGACAGACAGGCAGGCACAGACGGACAGACAGACAGAGCTTTTTCAGCTGTTCCTGTAGGCAGCCAAGTGTCTCCAGACTCCATCCCCCTCATAGCCGGCACATTGTCTCCCTAATCCAATACAAGGCAACACGAGACCTAGAAATGACATGGGCCAGATTTACTGTACATACCGTTGGCTATACCTCATCCTGAAGTTTAGATGTCAGATGTGATCAAACACGATGAAATAAGATTGCTGAAACTGTAGGCCTGTTGCAGGCCCAGACGAGAGGGTCGTGTTGGGCAACCGCGATGTTGCACCCGTGGCCGTCCATCAACAGCATGCCTGTGTCAGGGTTTAGTTGTAACCAAAAACAAGCTAATATTGTCTCTTCCTGGCAGTCTGACGATGTGGGAAAAAATAGAACGAATAATTGCAGAGAGAAAGCGAGAGAAACAGATGAGCTCCCAAAACAAACATACAAGTCCTGGTATGTGTCTCCACCATCTCTAGATGGCCAGCATAACATCCTGCTAAACCGTGGGACAGGAGCCTTTCTCAATGGGCAGTGTTCAGTTGCGGAGCCTCACGTATGCCTACGCTTCCTATGTATGGGCTTCTGTATGACTGGTGGATAAATGGGGGGAAAGTAATAGGAGACTGCTATAGCATAAGGCTTGACCTAGACAGTCAAGACCAAACCAAACACAGAGGGAAAGACTAGAGAGGAAGAAAGGAAGTGAAGAAAGAGAAAAGAAGCTGCATGAGGACGAATATTAAACACATAAGGGCGGCGGATGTGGAAGAAGGGAGGAAGATGGAGAGCGGAAAGGAGGAGGTGAAGAGATAGGAGTCACGTTAGAACACCTGACTCAAGGTGCAAAGATTGTCAAATATATTTGATTTGGCTTCTGTGATTAGTGGTGTGCAGAGAAAGAGAGAGAGATAGAGAACACTAGTCTGGCAGGCGGAAATACCATGGTCTGACTGAGTCAGACAAGGAGCAGCTGGAGACGCTACACAACACTCACTCCCACCGCTTCAAAAAAAACCTGTGTAAGACACCAGACTCCAAAACAGAGCATTGTAAACTTATACCATAACACTGCACACACAGTCACAGACCATCATCTGAGAATAACAGATATTACGATAAATGAATTTGCCTTCATTTTAGAGGCTTTTGGTTGTGTCTTCTACCAATTAAGAAAGAATTTTAATGTTTAGCGAGGGAGAAACAAAAATCACTTCACTGCTGTCGCCTTGTGCAGTCAGGCGTAACAAACACCCTTCCAGGAAACAAAAACAAAAAGTCCTAGAATAATATGGTAAGGTCTCTACTTCAAAATGGAAAACAGAGAGGTGGTGCTGCAGAGGGCTCTACTAGCAACACCACCTAACCTCCAACAACATGCCCTCCCTCCCTCCTCCCCCCTGCCAACTGCAGCACCCACTAAAGGCGTCAGCATGCCTCAGTTCGGCTGGCACCTAGCAACGACTAGACGGACCAAACAAGCGTTTTTGCAAACTCCCTTAAAAGACCTTCCTTGAAAGCGGCAATAGTGCTGTTTGTCCATTTTGAAATGCCGTAGCCAAATCAAATCAAATTGTATCTGTCACATGTGCCGAATACAACAACCTTACCGAAAAATACTTTCTTACAAGTCCTTAACCAACGATGCTGTTCAATGCTGTTTAAGAAAATATTTACTAAATAAACTAAAGTTTAAAAAAGTTACACAATAAAATTACATATCAATAATGAGGCTATATACAGGGGCTACCGGTACCGAGTCAATGTGCGGGGGTAGAGGTTAGTCGAGGTAGTTTGTATATGTAGGTTGGTGTAAAGTGACTATGCATAGATAATAAACAGTGAGTAGCAGCAGTGTAAAAACAAAGGGGGTAGGGGGTTCAATGTAAATAGTCCTGGTGGCCATTTGATTAATTCTTCAGCAGTCTTATAGCTTGGGGATAGAAGCTGTTAAGGAGTCTTTTAGGACCTAGACTTAGTACGCTTGCTGTGCGGTAGCAGAGAGAACAGTCTATGACCTGGGTAACTAGAGTCTTTGAAAATGTTTTGGGCCTTCCTCTGACACGGCCTAGTATATAGGTTCTGGATGGCAGGAAGCTTGGCCCCAGTGATGTATTGGGCTGTGCGCACTACCCTCTGTAGCGTCTTATGGTCGGATGCCGAGCAGTTGCCATACCAGGCGGAGATGCAACAGGTCAGGATGCTCTCAATGATGCCGCTGTATAACTTTTTGAAGATCTGAGGACCCATACCAAATCTTTTCAGCCTTCTGGGGGGGAAAGGGTGATGTTGTGCCCTCTTCACGGCTGTCTTGGTGTGTTTGGACCATGATAGGAACTTGAAACTCTCGACACGCTCCACTACAACCCTGCCTATGTTAATGGAGGCCTGTTCGGCCCTCCTTTTCCTGTAGTCCAACTCGTTTTCATGCAGTACACACTTTCTCAAAATAGTCCGAATTAATCTAAGATAACTCAAGAAATCTGTCATTCATTTTGACGTTTTTGCAGGAGAGATCTTCGTCGCACAATTTTACATCTTACCAAGATGCATTATTTCGCAATGAAAGAATGTGCATGAAAACGAGTTATCTCTTGTTGAATGACGACAAGGACTTTATTGAAGAATCCATACTGTTCACCGACGAAGGGGCGTAGACTTCGGCTACTGACTTGAGCTTGCCTTGAGAGTTTTCTCAAGCTCGAACAGTCGAAAAAACCCTTAATGAAGACCGAAACAAACAAAAATGTCACAAAAGGTTGTCATAATATACCCACAAACTCTTCCAAACTGTTTCATCTGAGAAGCATGCAGATGCCTCTAAAAGTACTAAGTACCATGGATCATTTAGCTATTTGATTTTGACATTTTAGGAACCCTTTAGGTATCAAAAAATTATCTTTACAAATGATTTGATAAAATATTGAGTTTGGCTTTTACTACTATATCTCATAGAAAAGCATGGAATAGCACATTCATAAATGGCAAAAAAGACAGTCAAAAAAGAAATGATAAGGAATAAGGTTGTAAAGTGTCTGTCCTATATCTAGGAGATATAAGAAAGCTCATGAAATATTTTTGTGTTTTTTGGACACATATTTAACCCCTTATTTTTGTTGCCACAAAACGACCTCCATACTTCCATTAATTTGTATGGGTTAACTTCAGACGAGACCCTGACACCTGTGAGTCTCATCTTTCCATAGAGGGGTCATATTAGTTTGTAGGCCAAACCGTTCAGACGCTACAGAAGTTTCTGTGAGAAGGACGATTTTTGGGATGTCTTCTGGTCGGACAAACACCGCTGTACCTCGGCCACCTTCCACCGCAGATGTGGAAGACCTACATAGGTGGGTCGCAGCCCATACAATAAACTGACGGATTTTGATGGGTATTTTTTATTGCGTTACTTAGATTGTAGCACGGGTGCGTTAATAGACTCTTAAGGATTAAGGTCTCTGTATACTCACTGTCCACCATTTGTTGTATGAAACATGGGTTATAATCAGCTCTAACACTGACACAGGAAACTGGTAAACAACATTTACCATGAAACATGTTCAGACAGTGTGCACTACTACAAAAGTACAAACAACAAATATATCAGAGGATACACAAATCAAAATGTTCAACAACAGCCTTCTTGGTACAGAATCTAATGAGGAATTGAAAAAGCTCCAGCACTGTTTTTTCCCAGAGAATAAATGAGTGTGGGAGGAAGAAGTTGCTTTAAACGCCAGCCAACAAGATCTTTAAGACGTTGCCATGGACCTTGTATCCATCGGACCACAGAGCCAGACTAACAGGGAGAGTTTTGTGGTTGGGTCAGGGGAATGTCTCAACGTCAAATGCATTGAAAGTAGAGTCAAAAATCATAATATCCCTCATAAAATATACAACAGTTAAAATTTGTGAGGCGTAGTCCACATACCGTGGGTCTCACGGGTAACTCAGAGCACAGGCGGATTGATACCCAAGTTCTGAATGTCATACTCTATATACCTTTTACTCTGCATTATGTTCTACATCAGTGGTCAGAAACAGGTGATTTTCTTTGGTCAAAAATAATAAAATCACCAGGAATTCAGCTAACAATGGGTTTCATTTAGGAAATCTGTTCACCAAGTATTCCCACAAATAAAGAATAAATACATATGTGATCATGTGAAATTATATTAAATTATAGTTGTTTTCAAATACAATCTCTTTTTGGGCTTAGTTGTGGTCAATTTGCAGTGTACATGACATGAGGTAGGGGTCACAGGTCAGAGGAGGTGGATAATCTTCCTCTTCCTCTTCCTCTTCCATACACTAGACAGATGGCACATTTCCCAATACTCTCAACTCTTACGTCCTAGGGTATTGTCATTGTAAGTAGTAAGCGTTCTTACTTCTAAAAAATAATCAATATCCTGTGCTTTATTCTCCTGCTTTGTGCTGACTTGTGTTTACAGTTTATTGAGTAGGGGATTCATTCAGCATCACTATAACAAGGTATTCTTTTGAACAAATATATCTACATACATTACCAGTCAAAAGTTTGGATACACCTACTCATTCCAGGGGTTTTCTTTATTTTTACTATTTTCTACATTATAGAATAATAGTGAAGACATCAAAACTATGAAATAACACATATGGAATCATGTAGTAACCAAAAAGGTCTTAAACAAATCAAAATATATTTTTTATTTGAGATTCTTTAAAGTAGCCACCATTTGCCTTGAAGACAGCTTTGCACACTCTTGGAATTTCAATAAACAGATGTGCCTTGTTAAAAAGTTAATTTGTGGATTTTCTTTCCTTCTTAATGCATTTGAGCCAATCAGTTGTGTTGTGACAAGGTAGGGTTGGTATACAGCAGATAGCCCTATTTGGTAAAATACCAAGTCCATATTATGGCAAGAACAACTCAAATAAGCAAAGAGAAATGTCGGTCCATCATTACTTTAAGTTATGAAGGTCAGTCAATCCGGAAAATTTCAAGAACGTTGAAAGTTTCTTCAAGTACAGTCGCAAAAACCATCAAGCATTATGATGAAACTGGCTCTCATGAGGACCGCCACAGGAAAGGAAGACCCAGAGTTACCACTGCTGCAGAGGATAAATTCATTAGAGTTAACTCCACCTCAGATTGCAGCCCAAATAAATGCTTCACAGAGTTCAAGTAACAGACACATCTCAACATCAACTGTTCAGAGGAGACTGCGTGAATCAGGCCTTCATGGTCGAATTGCTGCAAAGAAACCACTACTAAAGGACACCAATAAGAAGAAGAGACTTGCTTGGGCCATGAAACACGAGCAATGGACATTAGACCGGTGGAAATTTGTCCTTTGGTCCAAAATTAAGATATTTGGTTCCAACCGCCGTGTCTTTGTGAGACGCAGAGTAGGTGAGCGGATGATCTCCGCATGTGTGGTTCCCACCGTGAAGCATGGACAAGGAGGTGTGATGCTGTGGGGGTGCTTTGCTGGTGACACTGTCAGTGATTTATTTAGAATTCTGCAGTGATATGCCATCCCATCTGGTTTGCGCCTACAGGCTGTGTAAGGGCTATTTTACCAAGAAGGAGAGTGATGGAGTGCTGCATCAGATGACCTGGCCTCCACAATCACCCGACAACCCAATTGAGATGGTTTGGGATGAGTTGGACCGCAGAGTGAACGAAAAGCAGCCAACAAGTGCTCAGCATATGTGAGAACTTCTTCAAGACTGTTGGAAAAGCATTCCTCATGAAGCTGGTTGAGAGAATGCCAAGAGTGTGCAAAGCTGTCATCAAGGCAAAGTGTGGCTATTTTGAAGAATCTAAAATCTAAAATATATTTTGATTTGTTAAAAAAGAATTAGACTGGTACTGTATATGTCAGAATCTTATGTATCCCTGGAAATAATCAAAATTTATGTAAACATAACAGTTTTGAAAACATAGCTTGTCCAAAAAAAGTGGTCTCTTGCCACAATTTATGGGGTACGTTGATTATAGGGACAGAGTAAGGTGAGCCGTCTTGGGGTAAGTGGGTGATGTCCTGTGAGAGTGGGTGATGGTGCTGGAAGATCAAAATGTCCTTCATGGAATGGGGGTGTGGTATATTGTAAATCTTAAATGTACCCCTACATTCAGATATAGGTCTCTCTGTTCAATATCACTTCCCCTTCCATTTCTTGACCTGTTGTCTGGGATGGGGATGTTGTTTAGAAGTGCCAATTCATAGGCGATTTCTCTGCATTTGAGGCTACTAGCTAACCCATGAAACTGGTCTGCAAGATTTGTGATATGTTTAGTAAGCTCAGACTCCATATCATCAGATAAGACCTTGTGTGCCTCTGCTACTCTATCATAGCCTCTCTTTCACACAGGTAAGTTTGTTTTATTTTTTGTCAATGTACCTCTTCAGTGTAATTCAGTCAATTTTTCTTTATCACTTGCTGCTGCTCGAATGGACTTCTTCCCTTCTCTGACTTCCTTGGATGCTCTCTCAAGAACATCAAAGGGGGCTAGATCCGTGCTTGTTTTACATTTGTATACACGGGGCATGATGATTCATCTCTGAAATAATAAAAATGCATTATCTTGAGTTCATATGCAGAGGGCTGTGGCGGTCACGAAATTTCGTCAGCCGGTGATTGTCAAGCGAATAACTGTTGGTCTCACAGTAATTGACCGTTAATTAACATAAACACATTTAGCATCTCCTGGCTTCCACACATAGCCTACAAGCCATTTTAAAAAGTATAATAAATCCATGTAATATAGCCTACACCATCACAATAAATCCATTATTAATTTTAGACAGGTCTAAAGAGGCATGATATGAAGAAAATGTGGTCTATTTCAGAAGAAATTAAAAGCATACTCTGAGTTGTCCTTATGTTAGGTCCTGATGTGGCTATGCCAAATGGCTGTGGGCGACAAACAAGATTTGCTCATAATTCTGTGGCATTATTTTATATTATTTCATAGTATGAAGAATACAACTGAACAAAGCTGAATAAAATATACATATTTTCTCCAAACGATTTGAGGGAGTGCGCACATGCAGCTATTCTGTGTTGAACGGTTAACAAAGAAATATGTAGTCCTATGTGCTTAATTTAGAGTTATTAATGTAACTTTAGTTGTTCTACAAACATTGGGCTCTATGTTTTGATGTTTAAGACATTGTAAGGCTGCATGACGAGACTCTAATGATGATTTGAAAATAGTTGTTTGAAAGGCATGAGCACTGCTTTGTTTTTTTATGCAGGCTGTACACACTACATCAGTCTCTCATTCACAATTTGACAAGCACTTGATAATGCCTCAAATTTTACAGCCTCATCCCCTTTGTGGCCGTAATGCACCCCCCAAATATTATGCTGGGCATCATTCACAGGTGATAATATATAATTCACAAGTTATATATTCACAAGGCTATTATTGTCACCCATCAGACTATTATTGATTTAATCTTGTCTTTACATGTACTAAATAATATATGTGTGACATTTGTTTTGATTTGGAATGGACCATTATCATGCACCTGTATCGAAACAAGGGCAGCTGTAAAATATATGTAATCTATGCACTTAAATAACGAATGGAGGACGTTTTTCCCCCGTGGTTTATTTTCATGCCAGCCAGATAGGCTAGACTCCTGCTGTACATATAAGCAATGTGCTTAATATTAGGAAAGTTGAAAAATAAATATAGTAGACCTAGCCTATAGAAAGCTGATCCTCCTCTTTTTATTAGAGGTCATCACTCTGTTTTCTCCCGCAATTGCATAGCCTATAAAAATGTTGCGCAACATGAGTTCATGGGCTCTCATGAAGTGTTTGATTAGATTTTTTCGAATACATTTGCATTGATGTCAGAGTGATTAGAGGGACAATAGAGTACTGAGTACCAGGCAGTTAGCAGTTTTGTAGGCTACTAATGACCAGAAGCAGCATGAGAGCTTGGAGAACCATAATTACCGTACATAAACGGAATTTGCTGAATTTGACTGCCTTCATGACTCGTGACTGCCGGTGTGGCGTAAACCCAATGACAGCATGACACATTGCAAAAATACTATGCATTTAATGCATAAAACTGACAAAATGTAATTATAATTTGTATGGGGTATGGTGGCTATTGGCTCAACTTACCCCATGGCTATTGGCTCAACTTAACCCAAGGCAAACATTTTGACTATATTAACCCACACAGTTACAAGGATGCACTTTCATGCTAGGTTTAGGACCTCATATTGTAGCTTATAGAGAGTCCAAATGATGTATAAAACAATCTTAAAACATCTACCTTGGTTTAGATACAAGCATCATGAAACCTATAACAAAATACACGTGAACCCAACTTGCTTACCACCTTTTCCATGTGGTTTCTTCCTTCACAGACTCCATGAAATGATGACTCTCCCTCTCCCCTACAAATACATGGAAAATATAAAAAGTGGCCTGTTTCACTGATTTACTTCTTCAATATGATTAATCCAGACGTTATATATAATGTCTACAGTTACAATATTGATAGCTCACTCATACTCTGACATTACAGCAAAAGTATGACCGTTGGCGTCTGGAGTCCAAACTATCTCTGCATGGGGAAATTCTTTTAATCTTAATATTGGGCCTTGGAATGTAGTCTACCTCATACTCAACAGCAGCCAGAATAATCATACAAGCACCACAACAAAGCCATGAGCAACGTCTTCATCCCCACTGAGTGTACATGATCCTTACACTATAGTCGCTACAGTTCCACAAACACTAGATGACAGCGAGCGTTTCCTAACCTGAACCTCCCCCTGTGGAACACTGGACTGGACCACAGATCCATTCGGAATTTCCTGGATTTCCTGCGGTACCTCAAAGTGGCTGGAATAAAGGGGGGCGTTGGACCAGATCCAGCTCACAGCTGGCTTCAGTGAGAGGTCGTAGCGTGTAAGAAGAGATGAGGTCAGGAGGGCAGAGCTGATGGGTCCAGGAAAACTCTGAGGGGGGCAACACAAGCAGCCCATTGCAGAATCTGACGAAAGAAGGAAGAAGGGCTGGGGGGGGGGGGTACTTCTCTCTCCACGCTCTAGTTCTTTGATTCTGTCCGTGTGAGCTGATCATGCACAGTCCTGCTCGTCTGTCTGGTGAACTCATTCAGATTCACCCCATTATATGGTGAGGAGCAGTACTGGCGCTTGCCCAGTAGCCTGCTTGTGCTTCCTGTGTTTTGTTCACTTCCACACAAACAGATCACCTCCTGTAAATCCTAAATCCCAAGTTAGATTTCTTAGGAACCCTAAATGAGGGTGTAGCTCTCTCCTCTCCCATAAACCCACTCTTTGGGTTCTTTTAGTAGTCCTTCACCCCTTGGCCTATAAGACACCTCAGGGCGACCTCACATCTTGAGAGTGTCTGTGTTTCCTCCAGCTTGAGGACCCAACATATATGAGTTATAGCACATGTCAGCAGCCAGTTATTCATGTGTCCCTCATGACCCCAGTGATAAAACGACCTACCATACAACTCCCCATTCCCCCTCSGCTTTTCAACACATCACTCCCTTAACCGGACCATCAACGCACAGCACCAATTCCCTCACACACTGCCTTCTCAGTTTCAGATGACCAGATTTTCCACCAGAAACATTTACAAAGCCAGCCTTCAACAGAAGTTCACATTTTACAGTACTTCAGAGGATTAGATACAAATGTACACATATGGATGTAGGATGATGAAAGGTGAAATATGGTCTCCCCCAAATATACTATAAGGAACTCAGAGGGTGTCAGATTTTTACTGGTCTGGTGTGTTGCATCTTGCTCTCTGTGTTGTAAATGTGGCCATACAACACACTGGCTGTGATTCAGCCACCCGGTCCCCTGTTCTGTCTACTGACATCCAGAGGGAGTGGCCTGTCTAGAATGGATGTCCCACCACTGTTGCACCCTAGACGGAAACACCTCTGGTTGTGGGAGGGGGCCGGGGGGACACACACTCCTCCTCCAAAAAGCCCATTGAGGGAGGGGTGAATGGGTGCAGCACACCATCTGTTAGCTTAAACAGCCTCTTCATAATCAATATCAGTGGTGTGTTACGATCTGAGATTACTACATGGTGTTGGTGGTGGTGGTGGAGCTTGTGGGTGGAGATTCTCCAGATGCTTTTTTTCTCCCATCCCGATGAGATCAAAGTCCTGCTGTCGTGTTTTTGAAGTCGGGTAACTTAGGCTGACCACACTTCCTTTTCATACAAAGAGCAGAATTGAGCATTTTGATGGCTCTTGTGTTGAGAGATGTTGAATTGCACCATTGTCCCGTCTCCTCGCCTGAGGAGGGGCTGTTAGGGGGTTGAGGGATGCTAATGAAGAGGGAGCGCTCTTCACTGTAGGCTRAGGTTATTTGGGTGTGGGCCACTTTTCGCCTCCCGGACCATAACTCTGACCTCAGTGTGCATGTTTCTCACACCCCTGCCTCTCCTCAGCTGCAGCACAGGCCCTGCTTGTGTCTCTGTGTGCAGYGGGGCCACTGTGCTGGCGCGYGAGTGTGGGGATGGCAACACGTGGGGACCGGGAGGAATGCAGCTCACAGACAAAGAGCCCAGMGGARTCCCCCTGCTGACGCAAGGCTGGGCCAACAAGAATCTGCTGCCACTCCAGTGTTAAACTCAGAGACAGGCCTGAGACTGTCTGTGGACCAACTCTGAGAGCASATCAACACTGGGGCAGTCAGATAGCATTTCACACACATCACCAACCCTACTGTCACATGCCGTGAATCACTCCCTCTACTCTCAATAGACATGATCAAAATACTTATACCACATGCAGTGGAGGACATATTTTACGACATTACTGTGATGTGTCTGAAAATCTTTCTCACGCTTCGCACATGATCAAAGTTCTAGCGAATAGACCTTATTCAAGCCCGATCTGGCTTATCTTGTCAGTTCAGTTTTTTCCTAGTTCCTTTGAAGCTGTCTCTTTCTTGTGGTCAGAGTGACCTTGCTGACGACCACAGTATCTGTCCACTGTGGTGTACGATACCGGGCACTGATCAAAGAGACAGACACATAACAACAGGCACGTGATTTCACTCAGTCAGGCATGAGAGCGTAACGGACCTGGGTCGGAAATATACAACCGACCGCTCAGCAGAGGACTCAGGTCATGACAAGTGTCCTCTATGATTACATGTTAAACACTACGTTCTAGGTAAGCCTTAGAATACTGGTCAGGGTGCTGTTCACAGTGGATGAGGAACATCTGAGAGGGATGGGTGATGACACCTAGAAAGGAACATAGGAAGTACCCTTCTGAATGACTGGAACTCATAAAGGAGAGTTAACTTGAATTGGAAGCTCTGCTATGTCTTTAATCTGGGTGGAGTTGGCATTCCTCTCAAACGTCAATAGAATAGTCTAATGGAAATACTCCCAGAGCTAAACTTGAATTGCCACAGGACAGGTTTGACATGATTGTACAGCCCCATGACCAGGCTGCTTATGAACACTATTCAGACTTTGTGTGCCAGAGAAATGAACCCACAGCAGTATTATTCTACTGTTCTCGTTCAGTCCTTACGTAATCAACGTTACTTACTGTCAAAACCAATAAATCACGTTTATTAAAATACCTACCTATAAAATCACTGTAAGTATGACAGATTTCAGGCAAACAGAGAACAGAACAAATCAGGGTCAAGTGTAGCTGAGGAGTCAGTTGTTGGTGGAGAAATTTTAAGAGACTTCCGGGGAGACGTGCAGCACATCATGTTCCCGAGAGACGGTCATCGACCTTGGTCAAATCACCCCACATCCACTCCAGACAGTAAGTAGACCTGGCCAATGTACTGGGTCAGACAAAAATGGCATAGACCCATTCATTTGTCGAGATAATGTCACTTAACAATGCACTTAAAATATCACTTAACATTGCAAGTTGCAATGTATCATTACTGCCAAGGAATTGACAGATGCATAGAACAGGTCAAGTGAGGCCTGGGTCCTGGGACAAGGTAAACAAACAGGCAGTGGCGATGTCTGATAGGCACGTACAGCCTTTTAAAAACACTCACACAATTCAGATCTTGGCTTCATTTCTCCATGGTCTCCCTGGTTTTTATGAGAAGGAAGTGATGCTGTGAAACGATAAGAGACAGATGGGCCTGTGGAATGTTTCTGAGTACACGGAATGTGCATCCACAGCCTCCCAAACAGTAGGGGGGACTAGGGGGGTCTATATAGAACAAATACATTCTCGGGATTAATGGGATTTCTGGAAAATGGCCATGATATAATAAATCATCCCAACTCGCTGCTATCGTATCCTAATGTTGAGGGGGCCAACAATGTGTCTGGAGAATGAATTTGAGAGGTATATTATCCTTGTTTTGCTTTGTGATTGTTATTTAAGTTTTGATTTAAATGTATGTTTTATTGGCCCTGGTTCATGAAATGAATCATGGGATTTTAGAGTTAAATGCCCTTAAAATACCAAACTCAGTCTTATCTGGATGTCTTTACCATTCTCTCACTCTTACTTCTATTTCCCCAAACTTTCCCAGCTAGGGAGAGACTTAGGGGATCAGTGTCTTTCAATTAAGCTATTCCCCCATGTCAAAGTGAGGCACCAGAATAATATGCAGACTTGCAATGCCTCCTGTGTAGACAGGCTATCTGAGTATGGTGGTGACACATTATTCCCCCCAGTGGAAACAAAAACCCCAGAAGGCAAGCCCTGGTCTGGACACCAGTCAAAACGGGTGAGACTCCTGCTGGGCCTGTCTTTCAAATGAACCTAGCCAGATGATTTCACCCAGTGAGATTTCAGAGGGTTAGTTTAGCCATTAAACGGCCGTAGTGCCTCTTCATCGAAGACAGGCTCATCACCACTAGAAAAATCACAAAGATCAATCTGAAATCTATAAGAACAATCTGAAAGAACAGAACAGTGAGAAGGAATGGAAAATAAACACCTACAGTATGTGGGGTGCTGATGCACACCTGTCTCTCCACTGATGCCTATATATAGTCATCCCACCTAAAAAACTATCTGATGTGATTCATGGTATGGCAGATCTATGGCATACAAACATGGTTCTGGTAAACCGTCTCTCCACTGATGCCTATATATAGTCATCCCACCTAAAAAACTATCTGATGTGATTCATGGTATGGCAGATCTAGGCCATACAAACATGGTTCTGGTAAACGTCTCTCCACTGATGCCTATATATAGTCATCCCACCTAAAAAACTATCTGATGTGATTCATGGTATGGCAGATCTAGGCCATACAAACATGGTTCTGGTAAACCGTCTCTCCATGATGCCTATATATAGTCATCCCACCTAAAAAACTATCTGATGTGATTCATGGTATGGCAGATCTAGGCAATACAAACATGGTTCTGGTAAACCGTCTCTCCACTGATGCCTATATATAGTCATCCACCTAAAAAACTATCTGATGTGATTCATGGTATGGCAGATCTAGGCAATACAAACATGGTTCTCGTAAACCGTCTCTCCACTGATGCCTATATATAGTCATCCAACCTAAAAAACTATCTGTGGTGATTCATGGTATGGCAGATCTAGGCAATACAAACATGGTTCTCGTAAACCGCACCCATCCAGATACTCATGTCTAGAAACTGCTGAACAATGATGAAACAATCAATAAGAATCAACAAGGTCTCAGAACAATGACTCACTATGACAGGAATGCTCAAAATGAAGACCGGTGACATTTCTTTCTATTGAGGTCTCAGCCCTATTCAGGGAGGAGGTACAGTTGATATAATTGTGAGGATTAGTTTAACTGTGAAAACAAGGTAGCTAGGCTGGACTACTGGGCGAGTACAGGGAGTAGGTAGCTAGCTAGGTGACAACACATTCTTAGCAGGAAATATAATAATCTAATAGCATCAATTAGAGCAGTGAAGAAAAACATTTCAGGTGATCTCCCTAGTGTTGTTTGCATACCTGGGTTGTGAAACCGCAATGACATTATAACATTGTGTACCCTTGGCCCTATGTTCCCTCAACCTATGTTCCCTGGGCCCTATGTTCCCTAGACCCTATGTTCCCTAGACCCTACGTTCCCTGGACCCTATGTTCCCTAGACCCTATGTTCCCTGGACGCTATGTTCCCTGGACCCTATGTTCCCTGGACCCTATGTTTCCTGGGCCCTATGTTCCCTGGACCCTACGTTCCCTGGACCCTACGTTCCCTGGACCCTACGTTCCCTGGACCCTACGTTCCCTTCCCTCAGCCCTATGTTGCCTGGGCCCTATGTTCCCTCAACCTATATTCCCGGGACCCTATGTTCCTTCAGCCCTATGTTCCCTCAGCCCTATGTTCCCTTCCATATGTACCCTTACACAGTGGTGTAAATAATTTAAAGTACTACTTAAACAGTTTTTTGGGGGGTATTACTATTTATATTTTTGACAACTTTTACTTTTAATCTAATTCCCTCACTTATCAAGAGAACATCCCTGGTCATCCCTTCACTGCCTCTGATCTGGTAGACTCACTAAACACAAATGCGTTGTTTGTAAATTATATCCGAGTGTTGAAGTGTGCCCTGGGCTTTCCGTAAGTAATTAAACAAACAAGAACATCGTGTCGTCTGGTTGACTTAATAGAAGGAATTTTAAATGATTTATACTTTTACTTTTGATACTTAAGTACATTTAAAACCAAATACTTTTAGACTTTTACTCAAGTAGTATTTTACTAGGTGACTTTTACTTTTACTTGAGTCATTTTCTTTTAAGGTATCTTTACTTTTACTCAAGTATGAAAATGTGATACTTTTTCCACCACTGCCCTTACATAACGTGTTTATATGTGTGTTATTGTAGTTAGGTTTCTCAGGTAACAATATACTTATAGTGTGGCTGGCAGTCAATCAGTGCAAAGCTTCCCTTCAATAACAAGCTCTGGGTGGAGCACCCTCTCTAGAAAAATACCTGAAATGCCAGTTTTGGCAATGTCAGAGTCTGGACCATTAGGTCAGAGATGGTCATAATGTTAAATGTTGGAAATGTGCTGGCCTGGGCCATAAAGCAAAATACTGTACTGAAGAAGCTTCTTTCAATGTCCAGTGGCCTACGCGGGCATGGTAAGAACAGGTGCAGCCTCTAATCCCAGGCCTGACAAGGAGGGAGAGATAGAAAGTGAGCCCGCAGCATCTGACCCAGCACCCCAGACAGTCAGCAAGACCACCGCTCACGCTGTGGCAGTGTGTGCAGTCACAGCTGCTGGTCCAGGAGACAGAGCCCAGGAGAGAGAGAGCCAAGACAGCAGAAGAAGAAAGAAATGGAACCAGTAAAGTCCTCTTCCCATCCCTCACTGTTTCCCTCCCCACTTCCCCTCCACCCCTAACTCCCAATGATGGCCCAACCACCAGCACTCCCATCCCATCACGGAAGGTCTGAAAAGACAGCGGGTCTCTCTGGAGGAGGGAAGAGAGAAGAAGAAAAGGAGGAAAAACAAGTGAGGTAAGCTAACTTATTTACTACAAACTACAGACAATGTCCCTATTCAAAGACGAGAGATTTAATATATCATTTAAATATCTCAATATAGGCCTATCTATTATTTTGTGGTTTATCTAAATATTGGCACTTGATTTAAAATATACACTGCTCAAAAAAATAAAGGGAACACTTAAACAACACAATGTAACTCCAAGTCAATCACACTTCTGTGAAATCAAACTGTCCACTTAGGAAGCAAAACTGATTGACAATAAATTTCACATGCTGTTGTGCAAATGGAATAGACAAAAGGTGGAAATTATAGGCAATTAGCAAGCCCCCAATAAAGAAGTGGTTCTGCAGGTGGTGACCACAGACCACTTCTCAGTTCCTATGCTTCCTGGCTGATGTTTTGGTCACTTTTGAATGCTGGCGGTGCTTTCACTCTAGTGGTAGCATGAGACGGAGTCTACAACCCACACAAGTGGCTCAGGTAGTGCAGCTCATCCAGGATGGCACATCAATGCGAGCTGTGGCAAGAAGGTTTGCTGTGTCTGTCAGCGTAGTGTCCAGAGCATGGAGGCGCTACCAGGAGACAGGCCAGTACATCAGGAGACGTGGAGGAGGCCGTAGGAGGGCAACAACCCAGCAGCAGGACCTCTACCTCCGCCTTTGTGCAAGGAGGAGCACTGCCAGAGCCCTGCAAAATGACCTCCAGCAGGCCACAAATGTGCATGTGTCTGCTCAAACGGTCAGAAACAGACTCCATGAGGGTGGTATGAGGGCCCGACGTCCACAGGTGGGGGACGTCGGGCTAATTGCTAATTGCCTATAATTTCCACCTTTTGTCTATTCCATTTGCACAACAGCATGTGAAATTTATTGTCAATCAGTGTTGCTTCCTAAGTGGACAGTTTGATTTCACAGAAGTGTGATTGACTTGGAGTTACATTGTGTTGTTTAAGTGTTCCCTTTATTTTTTTGAGCAGTGTATATATATATATATATATATATTCTGGACTTCATAATTTCCCACAGGTCAGTTTTTGTTAATATTTCCAGTTCACATATTTTCTGTGTTTCAAATTTCAATTCATTTATCATATCTTTGTTTTCCAGACATTTCACATGAAGTTTTCAAAATCTTTTGGGGTATTTTTTGAATCATAGTAATTACTGACTTAACAAAAAGGATAACAAATGTATAGTCTCTCATAGGTTAATCACCTCTCTTTGATCCCAAACAACCAGCGAAATATAACCAATCCCCCAGTATTCAGACCCCTTGACTTTTTCCACATTTTGTTACAGCCTTATTCTAAAATTGATTGAATAGTTTCCCCCCCCCCCCATAATGACAAAGCAAAAACAGGTTTTTAACATTTATTTAGCAAAAAATGTAATAGAAATACTGAAATTTACATTTTACATAAGTATTCAGACCCTTTATTCAGTACTTTGTTGAAGCACCTTTGGCAGCGATTACAGCCTCGAGTCCTCTTGGGTATGATGCTACACACCTGTATTTTGGGAGTTTCTCCCATTCTTCTCTTCAGATCCTCATAGTCATGGCTGAACAAGGACATGGATAAGGTACATCTAGCTGGTTTTCTATGCATCGGCAGGACAGAATGGCAGAGTCCAGTTAGATCGGGGGGAGGTGTGTGTCTTTTTCTACAATAGCTCTAATATTAAGGAAGTCTCAAGTTTCTGCTCACCTGAGTTAGAATGCCTCATGACAAGCCATAGACCATACTATTTACCGAGAGAGTTTTCATCTGTATATTTCGTAGCTGTCTATTTTCCACCTCAAACCGATGCTGACACTAAGACCGCACTCAATTAAGTAAATAAGAAAATGTTCAGGGAGGCTGCGCTCCTAGTGGCCAGTGATTTTAATGCAGGAAAACTAAAATGTGTTTAATCTCATTTCTACCAGCATGTAACCTGTGCAACTAGGTGGGAAAAAAACTCTAGATCATCTTTACTCCACACAGAGACGCGTACAAAGCTCTCCCTTGTTTTCCATTTGGCAAATCTGACCATAACGCTATCCTCCTGATTCCTGTTTACAAGCAAAAACGTAAACAGGAAGTACCAGTGACACGCTCAATACAGAAGTGGTCTGATGAAGCATATGCTAAGCTACAGGATTGTTTTGCTAGCACAAACTCGAATATGTTCCGGGATTCATCCGATGGCATTGAGGAGAATATCACATCAGTCACCGGCTTCAATAATAAGTGTATCGACGACAATGTCCCCACATTTACCATACGTACATATCCCAACCAGAAGCCATGGATTAGGTAACATCCGCATTGAGCTAAAGGCTAAAGCTGCAGTTTTCAAGGAAAGGGACACTAAGCCGAACGCGTATAAGAAACTCTGCTACGCCCTCTGATGAACCATCAAACAGGCAAAGTGTCAATAGAGGACTAAGTTCGAATCCTACTACACCGGCTTTGATGCTCGTGGCAGGGCTTGCAAACTATCACAGATTATAAAAGGTAACCCGGCTGAGAGCTGCCCAGTAACGCAAACCTACCAGACGAGCTAAATGCCTTCTATACTCGTTTTGAGTCAAGCGAGCATAGAAGAACACCAGCTGTTCCGGACGACTGTATAATCATGCCCTCTGTAGCCGATGTGGGTAAGACCATTAAACAGAATAACATTCACAATGCCTCAGGGCCAGACAGATTGTGCCCAAGAATGCCAAGGTAACCCGTTTAAATGACTCCCGCCCTGTAGCAATCACATCTGTAGCCATGAAATGCTTTGAAAGACTGGTCATGACTCACATCATCCCAGAAACACTGGACACCATCATCCCAGAAACACTGAACCCACTCTAATTCGCATACCGCCCCAACAGATCCACAGATGACGCAATCTCTATTGCACTTTATACTGCCCTTTCCCACCTGGACAAAAGGAACCCCTACGTGAGAATGCTATTCATTGACTACAGCTCAACGTTCAATACCATAGTGCCTTCCAAGCTCATCACTAAGCTAAGGACATTGGGACTGAACACCTCCTTCTGCAACTGGATCTTGGACTTCCTGACGGAGTGCCTCCAGTTGGTGGGAGTAGAAAACAACACATCCGCCACACTGACCTTCAACACGGGGGCCCCTCAGGAGTGCGTGCTCTGTTCCCTCCTGTACTCCCTGTTCACCTACGACTGCGCGGTCGACGACAATGAAACAGCCTATAAGGAGGAGGTCAGAGACCTGCCAGGACAACAACCTCTCCCTCAACATGTGCAAGACAAAGGTACTTATCATGAACTACAGAAAACGGACCGAACATGCCCCCATTCACATCAACGGGGTTGTAGTGAGTGGGTCGAGAGCTTCAAGTTCCTCGATGTCCACATCACTAAGGACCAATCATGGTCCAAACACACCAACACAGTCGTGAAGAGGGCACAACAACACCTCTTCCCCCTCAGGAGGCTGAAAAGATTTGGGATGGGCCCTCAGATCCTCAAAAAGTTATACAGCTGCACCATTGAGAGCATCTTGACTGGCTGCATCACCGCTTGGTATGGCAACTGCTCGGCATCCGGCCACAAGGCGCTAGAGAGTAGTGCGTACAACCCAGTACATCACTGGGGCCGAACTGCCTGCCATCCAGGACCTCTATACCAGGCGGTGTCAGAGGAAGGCCCATAAAATTGACAAAGACTCCAGCCACCCAAGTCATAGACTGTTCTTTCTGAGACCAAAAGGCTCCTGAACAGCTTCTACCCCCAAGCCATAAGACTGCTGAACAGCTTATCAAATGGCTACCCGGACTATTTACATTGACCTCCTTTACTATTCATTCTTTATCGTAATTTTTTGCACTGACTCACTTGCACTGGCTCTATGCACACTCACTTGCACTGGCTCTATGCACACTCACTTGCACTGGCTCTATGCACACTCACTTGACTCTACCCACCCACACACTCACACAAACTACACTGACACTCCAACACACACACACACCAAAACACAATATGATATATTTTCAATTTAGTTGTTTTAACTACCAGTTAATCCAATAGTAAGCAATGCAAGATACAGTATGTTTCAAACTGCCCTTAGAAGTACTGCTGCTGAAAGTAACATGCTACAGTACTGTAAATTACAGTAGATTACACCGTCTTCACAATAAGCAATACACTTACATTACCCCAAAAAATGTACAGAAAATCTCCAATTTCCATAATATCTATCCAATGTCTAGTCAAAGGTGTGGTCAATGAAGCCATCCTCAACAATCATTCTTGCCCCAATTTTTTTATATATATAATTGCAACATAGGTGTACTGTCTGTAATAAAAGGTAAGAGATGTAATAAAACAAAAACGAAATGAATGAAAATGAAACATAACGGTTAGCACAAATTAATTTGCATCAAGCCTGTCTCATCCACATCACAATGAATGTCCTCATTGTTCATGTAAAAACCTTTTGGCATGGCGAATCCAAGCTTGGCATTAGTCTGCATTGATGTTGTTGCATGCCTCATCCATGGCCAGAAGGAGGGTGGCACGCTCATGGGGATGGCGATCGTACACCTTCCACATCCATGCTGAAAAAAAGTCCTCAACAGGGTTGAGGAAAGGAGAGTATGGGGGCAGGTATAGGGTCACGAATCGGAGATGGGCCCGAAACCATGCCTGAATCACCTCTGCATGGTGGAACCTGACACTGTCCCATACAATGACATAGGTGACCCCTTCACCTTGACAGGCCTGCTCAATTTCATTGAGAAACACAATGAGGTGTGCAGCGTTGTCTGATCCAAGTAATGGGCAACGTTCTACCAGACCATTTTCAGAGACAGCTGCATACATGGAGATGTTTCCCCCACGTTGTCCAGGTACTTGGACGATCGCCCGTTAGCCGATGAGGTTCCGCCATGGCGCAGAGTTTTGGCCAGGTCGAAGCCCGCTTCATCAACAAATCATGTCATGGTTCACAGCAGCATCAAGCACCATCACCATCTACAAATATATTTTGGTCAGTTATTTTTTACAGTATACTTCCAATATCATGTTGTGAAGTAGCATCTGCATTAACTAGTAACAGTAATACAGTATATAGTGATATACCTGAACACTCAGCCCGCAGTTGTTTCACCTGGTCGTTGTTTCTCTCGTAAGGCACCAGGTACATGTGTTTCATAGATACCTGGTTCCTCTTCAAAAGGCGGTGATTGTTGGTAGGCTGAAGGATGCTACATTGACAAAGGTGTCATCGTCCTCCTCAATGGCCTGCTTTATTTCGGACAGCCGTATGTCAATCCTGGCCCTCACCATTTCCACCACGGCCAACTCCTTCTGGTCGGGCAGCACACGGCCACCACCATGGGGTCTTCTGTCAATTCCGAGGGTAGGACAGAGTACACTGTCAATAGATCATACTATAAGAATACTGTAACATGTTTGGCATTACAATATGTAATTTACTGTAAATGTAATGGTAAAGAATAGTGCATATCCTGAAGAGCTAACCGGTTTTATTGGCAAAATGTTCTCATGATCTAATTGACAGTTGATTTTTTCAGATTGGGGTAAGCCTCTGTCAGCCTCTGTCATGGTAAGGCCTCTGTTAACCCATTAAATCTATGGGTTTACCAAACTGTTAAGTGATTAGCCCATTAAGCGCAGTTGGATTAAGTTATGGTCAAATGTACTTAAATGAGAAGAGAATCATATGAAAAGTACTGTGAGCATTGCATTGGGAAAGGCAATGACTTTATATGAAGGTATTTCTAGATGAAACTCTGATTAGGTTTGGTGAAAAAGTTACCGTGTGATTTTGTGTGTTGTACTTAGTCAATTGAAAATGTGCTTAATGTTTTGGGAAAACTGGCTTTTTGATGATCTGTTTTGAGTTTTGAACTAAGGGTTGTGAAAGTATACCACATACTTGTGAAAATAGTACCAAAGCGATACAAAAAAACTGTATTTAGGTCAACTTTTTAACTCTGCATTGTTGGGAACAGGCTCGTAAGTAAGCATTTCACTGTAAAGTCTACACCTGTTGTGTTCAGCGCATGTGACCAATAGAAAAATTGTATTTTGAAATGTGGAATAAAGATAATATATACTTTTAACAAAAATAAAAAAAGAAGCAACAAAACAAGAGATGATGCAAAAAAATCTCTGTAACTCATGAAAGACAAAAGTAACAGAGAGATATGGTTTTGAAGCTGATCTTGTAAAAACCTGACAAAATTGTAGTATTGTAGTATTGTACAGAGCCAAAGCCTAATCACAAGCATATTTCATTGTAGAATGATGTGGTGTTTGTTTTCTGTTCTGTGTTAGAGTGGCTGAGGAAGTGGGTCTTAGCAACCAGCACACAAAGTGTTACATCTCACTGGGAGAGAACACAGGAAAGAGCCTCAGACAAGAGAAGGCAGAGACACGTTTTGCCAAAACGTGCAAAAGTAATGTGTTTGTGTGTGTGTCAGGGCCCATGTTACCTTTACCTCTACCTGCACTCTGTTGTCCTTCAGACAACCCACTTCACCGTGCCCACACACTGAGTCAGCTGAAAACAGAGAGGGACGGAGGGTGGTGAGAGAGCACACAGCTCATCAGCTCTGTCTATAGATGAGAGAGCACAGACAATCACGCCAGGCAGCAGGCAGCTATACTGAAACTATGAGGGGGCGGATCGAGAGACGGAGTGTGTCAGAGTTAGAGATGGAGAGATCGATAGTGAGTGTGTGGGAGCGAGAGAAGGAACGGAGGAAGGATCAAATACATTTACAGAAGGACATATACAGTACTATAGAAAGAGAAAGAAGAAAAGAAAGAGAGAGAACGAGAATAGAGACAGGAAGAGGCTGTAGCAGGTTGAGAAAGCACTGGTTGAGGGAGTATAGCGTGTGAACCTATCTGAGCGCTGTGCAGTGTGGTGGAAATGTGTCTGGTTAAACTGCAGGGAACAATTAGGTGCATATCTGTATGGTTGACTCACCTGCTGTGCCTGCGTTCCCCCTGTCACTATAGCTTCCCACATCACAGGTGAGCAGGCAGAGCGCTCCCTGGCAGTCTCACCCAGCAGCACCTGGGGCTAGGTACACTGTGCCAGAGAGGAAGAGATAAAGCTCTCTGGAATTTAGTTTACTGGCACGCTAACTGGAATTTGTGATGCCGTTCAACAAATGTTCCAATTACCTTCTGAGTATGGAGCCAGGGTCCTCTTATTGCTAACTTGTTTTCACGGTTGACGTACATGTCTCATGCACTCAAACAACAATGAATTATGTCATACTTGTAAACGTATGTTAAATGTATGGGGTTTACCTGATCTGACCTGTAATGAATCTATGCAGAAATTAAAATGGCTTGTCGTTCCCATGTATAACATCCAGCATGACAGATCTCACTGTAATGACTGAACAGGGAAGATACCTATCAGCCCTGTTCATTTTGACATTTCTTTTTTATGCCTGTCAATCTGACAGACTCATTCATCAGAAAAGCCACCGTGATGCTTCAGCTGCATAGCCAGGTCACGTATCCCCACTAGCTCTGTCATCCACTGACCCAGACCTTGACTTAGTCAACAGCCAAGACCTCAGGGCTGAAAACAGGCTTGCCCTGGGCCTAGAGCAAACTCAAGAGAAACCGGGAACAGGATGTCCCCGACATAACTGAAAATAAAGAATGGCTGGCCGTCTATTCAAGTAGATGGGGGAAATTTCCCACGACACAATCCCCGGCATTTCCTGGAATGCTGGGACTCGAAACAGAAACTGGACTAGTGGAATGCCAAACTGCCGGGTGCTGTGGTGGCCCTGAGGGTTAAAACTGACGCACTGAGACTCTGGTCCCATAAAGGACACTTCCATACCCACCATTGCCCCATACATCACTCTGCAGACCTGCACCAAGGCTCCCTGGGAAAATACACATTCATAATATATAACCCTCTGCTCCATGGCCGTGACAGGATCTGAGTGACCTTTAACTTTATCCTGTGGCATATGATTGGCCTGTGGCTTCCCTGGGGACTATTGCTGGAGCCATTGAATGTCGAATATGTTTTTCCTGGAAATGCTGTTGCAATGAGCAGTACAATTTATCATTTATCTGTCCAGTTCTCAGATTATTGATATTAGCGGTGCCACGGCACGGCTTCAAATACCAATAAGATTATCAATGTTCTGAAAACGTATTTCATTACGAAGTATTTATTATCATGCGTTATCACTTCAGTATGGCATGCTCCCTCAACCATTTTTATTGTTTTGTCAAGTGAGTAATTTAGAAAATATGTGAACTTAACTAATTCCATTTCATCTCATGTGAAAAGTGCACCGTATAAAAGTGCTGATTGTGCTTCGAAGTGAGTCTGTTAGCTCAGAGCGATCCATTCTTTCCACCCGTCCTCTTGTGTTTGGGCCTTGATGACTTTACCAGAGAGGAGTGAAAGCTGCTCCCTCCGTGCCAGCTTGTGAAAAATGTGCTGTGCATTTCTCAGGCTCTCTCTTCTCTCTCTGCCTCTGTAAACCTGCCATCTACTCCATGGTAGCAAGAATGGAACTATTCCTACTCTCCACGTTTCCCATCTGTTTGTGGTTTAGAAGCCCTAAGCAGGCATATAAAGTTATAGCTCCTTGGTTTTTACCATTTTGGATCAAATTCTCTCAAAGGGGGGAATTCTTTAAATCTCCCACCACTGTCCCTGCAGACCTGATGAGTTCCACAGAATGGAGAAATACCTTTAATTTTTACCATATATCCCACCAAAATCTACAATATGTGACCGACCACCTCGATTCAGGCTTATGTAGCAAAATTTGAAATTGTGTTTTTTACATTGGATAAAAGTAGAGACTCAGAGCTAGAAAATGGTATATCATACACTGCATTTGAAAAACAGTGGGAAAGTAATTCTGCTTTGAAGTTAAACTTGTAACCCCACATTTGAGAAAATGGCCCTTGAATTTTTTAGTACACCTACTGGAGCGCTCTTCTTTGTCTACACCCATTCAGCATCATTCACACCCTCTTAAGCCTTAGCCCCACCCATCTCTTTAAGGCTTCACAAATGCATAGTAGCAATATCAAAAGAGAAAGTGTCCAGATAAAAATATTGTGTACATTTTTTATCATTATTAGCTGACGCTTACCCGACACACTTGTCTAAATTGATCGGTCATGTGAAGGAAATGCTATAACTACCCCCCAGCCACATCTAGATAAGTGGATGGGTCACTATTGTCTAGACATGTACACATGTTCATGAAATACATAAAGGGGCGTAATCACCCCCAGACACACCTGGCTAAGTTGATGGGTTATGTAATAATCTGGCTGATTAGCTAGCTAAACAATGAACCGGCATAATCCCAAGTCATACTATTACCAATATAAACATTGTCATAGCTGTAGTATGAATCTGCAGGTAGCTAAAGCTAACAAACTAGGTTCAATGTTAGCTAGCTAACATTAGGCTATAACTAGCAATGCAAATGGGCTTCTGATTCGAATGATAGTGCTACACAGATCACACACGTAACATTAGCTAGCGAGCCAGCAAGCTAACATTTGCTTGCTAGCTAAAAGTACGCTTTAAGGTGCAATAAAAACAACTTTCTGACAATTTTTAACTTATATCTGAAAATGTAGATAGAATCTTATCCGTATACATGGATGAACACTTCATGGAAGACTGGAACCATTGAACTCCGTTTGTTTGTAGCTACATCTTGTTTGGCCAGTGTTGTGTCAAGTCACTCCGGTTTTCACTGACCGTGGTGTGTGCAGAAAGTAGCCCATCACTTTTTCCAACTGAACGGTCGATAGCGCCTGCTAAATTCAGGCCATCAATGGTGTTGAGAAAGTAGCAAAACTTTTGTAGTTTTCAATGGCTAACGTTATATCTTTCAAAAACGGCGTGGTAGAAAGGCCTGTCAACACATGTTATAGACAGAAGCATGCTACATGGCAGACCAATCAAAACTTATTTCCCGGCATGTCCGGCCTATCCATTATCTCAGCCAATCATGGCTAGCGGGAAGGCTCCTGTAACGGCTGTCGTAGTCGTTCTCCTCCTCAGACGAGGAGGAGCATGGATCGGACCAAGATGCGGATTGGTAAGTATTCATATTTTAATGGGAAAACAACAAACACTACAAAATACAACAACCAACAAACGTGACTAACCYGAAACAGTCCTGTGTGGCCCAAACACTGACACAGGAACAAACACCCACAAAACACAGGTGAAACCCAGGCTGCCTAAGTATGATTCTCAATCAGGGACAACGATTGACAGCTGTCTCTGATTGAGAATCATACCAGGCCGAACACAAAATCCCAACATAAGAAATCAAACCTAGACCAACCCACCCAACTCACGCCCTGACCAACTAAAACAAATACAAAACAGGTCAGGAACTGACAGAACCCCCCCCTTAAGGTGCGAACTCCGGGCGCACCAGCACAAAGTCTAGGGGAGGGTTCTGGGGTGGCGTCTCTGGCAACGGTGGCGGCTCTGGCGCTGGTCGTGGTCCCACCCCACCATTAGCCAACCCCCGCTTCCGTGGCCTCCCCAATATCCACCCTCCATGTCAATCCACTATTCCAAAGAGCAGTAACAGACTGAGGGGTAGCACCGGACTGAGGGCAGCACCGGACTGAGGGGGCAGCACCGACGATAGGGAGGCACCGGATGAGGCGAGCCGGCGAGATCCTGGCTGGCGGAAGGCTCTGCGGCGGATCTGCTGGCGGAAGGCTCTGGCGGATCCGGCTGGTGGGGTGCGGGCTGCGACAGCTGCTGGCGAAGGCTCTGCTGGCGGAACTCTGCTGGCCGGAAGGCTCCGGCGGATCCTGCTGGCTGGCTCCGGCGGATCCTGCTGGCTGGCCTCCGCGGATCCTGGCTGGGCTGCTCGGCAAGAGTCCTGGCTGCTGCAACTCCTGCTGGAACGGCTCTGGCTTGATCCTGGCTGAACGGCCTGCTGATCCTGGGCTGGACGGCTCTGGTGATCTGGTGACGGCTCTGGCTGATCCTGCGTCGGTCATCTGGCGATCGCTGGCTCTGGCGACTCTGTCAGGACGCTCCTGTCTGGACGGACGGCTCTGGCTCGGTCCTGCTGGCGACTCCGGCTCCTGCTGGACGCTCTGGCTGTCCCTGGCGACGGCTCTGGCTGGTCCTGCGACCGGGCTCGGCACGCTCTGAAGCTCGAGACAGACGGCAGCGCTGGGCAGGCAGCAGTTCAGACAGCGCTGGAAGCAGCAGTTCAGACAGCCGCTGGAAGCAGGGCAGTCAACAGCGCTGGAAGGCAGAAACAGTTCAGACACAGCTGCGCTGAGCAGCAAGCAGCGGAGGGGCGATTGACAGACGGCCGACTCTGACCTGCTGAGCGCACCAGTTAGGTCTGGTGCGTGGTGCCGGAACTGGAGGCACTGGGCTGAGACACGCACCACAGGAGAGTGCGTGGAGAGGAACAGGGCTCTGGAAAATGCACTGGAAGCCTGTGCTTGTGGTGTCCCATACTTCTCGGCACTGATGGTACTGGCTGGGGTGGGAAGGTGGCGCCGGATATACCGGACCGTGAAGGAGGACACGTGCCTTGAGCACCGAGCCTCCCAACCTTACCAGGTTGAATGGTCCCCGTACCCTGCGCAGTGCGGCGAGGGGAATAGCCCCACGGGCTATGCAGGCGAACCGGGACACCACCTGTAAGGCTGGTGCCCATGTACGCCGCCCGAGGAGACGTACTGGAGCCAGATATGTTGGCCGGCTTCATCTGGCACCCGGCTCGATGCCCAACCTAGCCCTCCCAGTGCGGCAAGGTGGAATATGCCCCACTGGGCTAAGCACGCTACTGGGACACCTGCGCTCCACCGCATAACACGGTGTCTGACCAGTACGACGCCCTCTCACTCCACGGTAAGCCCGGAGATGGCTCGGGTATCCAACCCGGCTTCGCCACACTCCCCTTTACCCCCCCCCAATAAATTTTTGGGTGAGCCTCTCGGGCTTCCAGCCGCTCTGCCTTGCTTTCGCCTCATAAAACCTCCTCTCCGCTTCGCTGCCTCCAGCTCCGCTTTGGACGGCGACACTCCTCTGGCTCTGCCAGGGTCCTTTCCCGTTCTAGGATTTCCTCCCAAGTCCATTCCTCTTTTCCCCATTGCTGTTGTTCTTCTTCCTTCTCCAATCCGCTTGGTCCTGTTATGGTGGGTGTTTCTGTAACGGCTGTCGTAGTCGTTCTCCTCCTCAGACGAGGAGGAGCATGGATCGGACCAAGATGCGGATTGGTAAGTATTCATATTTTAATGGGAAAACAACAAACACTACAAAATACAACAACCAACAAACGTGACTAACCTGAAACAGTCCTGTGTGGCCCAAACACTGACACAGGAACAAACACCCACAAAACACAGGTGAAACCCAGGCTGCCTAAGTATGATTCTCAATCAGGGACAACGATTGACAGCTGTCTCTGATTGAGAATCATACCAGGCCGAACACAAAATCCCAACATAGAAAATCAAACCTAGACCAACCCACCCAACTCACGCCCTGACCAACTAAAACAAATACAAAACAAAGGAAAACAGGTCAGGAACGTGACAGCTCCTGGCTTTTTCCGTGGCATAACCAACTAGTAATCGCTCGTAATTTAACAATTTTATTTCTATTTATGGATGGAATACAAGTTTGTTATTAAGGCACATAAAAGTGTACATGTTCCAAAACACATTTCTGCAAAAAAAAGCATTTTGATGAAAAATGTATGTTTTCGTTCAAATGCCGCTCCTGTGAAGTAGTGACATGCGACATACGCCTAGTTTCCTGAAATCAGTCACATATCGTATCGCTCAACTCTCTATCAGTCACACGGCAAGGCCACTAGCCTCATTCACAAACTGTAAGGGAAACACCTACCAGTAATCATCATCATTGTCATCAGGGATATCATTATTCTATAACTTGTATTTCTATGATGTGGTTACATTCCCTGTGTAAGAAAACAGCATAGACCAGCATAGATTTCAAGCTGGTCAGTGCTGGTTGGATGCTGGCCAAGCTGGTTTGACCAGCATGGTGTAGCTAGCTAATAACGAATCATGTCAATATGGCTAGTTAGTGTGCATTTCACAGTAACTTAATGGAAGTCAGTAGCCTGGAAGTTGCTATACATTTTGCGTTACTGAACTGGCAACCAGCTGTCAGTAAGTTATTGTAAAATTCACAGTAACTTAATAGCCAGTTACTGATAGTACCTCACTGGCAACTAACTGCTGCTAACATACTAGCAGAGGTGGGACCAAGTCACTATTATTTGAGTCACAAGCAAGTTGCGAATCACAAAGTCCGAGTCTCAAGTCGACTCCCAAGTAGAATGGGTTGAGTCTCGAGTCAAGTCCAAGTTGTGCATTATAAGAACAAGTCGAGTCAAGTTTTTTCAAGTCAAGTCTCAAGTCAAGTAAAATAAAAATGGATACATGCAAACAACTTGTTTACCTACAAAGCTTTGTCTATTTATTGAGGGACCTTGTAGCAGGCATAATGGCATGAAATCAAATCAAATTTATTTATATAGCCCTTCTTACATCAGCTGATATCTCAAAGTGCTGTACAGAAACCCAGCCTAAAACCCCAAACAGCAAGCAATGCAGGTGTAGAAGCACGGTGGCTAGGAAAAACTCCCTAGAAAGGCCAAAACCTAGGAAGAAACCTAGARAGGAACCAGGCTACGAGGGGTGGCCAGTCCTCTTCTGGCTGTGCCGGGTGGAGATTATAACAGAACATGGCCAAGATGTTCAAATGTTCATAAATGACCAGCATGGTCAAATAATAATAATCACAGTAGTTGTCGAGGGTGCAACAAGTCAGCACCTCAGGAGTAAATGTCAGTTGGCTTTTTTAGAAAGAAAGAAAGAAAGAAAGAAAGAAAGAAAGAAAGAAAGAAAGAAAGAAAGAAAGAAAGAAAGAAAGAAAGAATTAGAAAGCACGGAAGGTTGACGTGCTCAGTCTGTAGATTTATTTACTGATGACCCAATGTTGAAAGTGTCATATCATAAAAAATATACAAGTAGATTTAGCAAATATACTCGGGATATAGGGCAAAAGAAATAGCCTCTGTATCAGGCTTAATCTATCTAAATGGACGCAATTAGGGGGAAAGACCGGGAAGCTTCCCCTTGAGAAACCCAATCGAAACTGTCAAACAGGAGCTCAAACAAGTACACACTGTGTATGCACAATGTTGTGCAGAGCGTTCGATTTGGCTGCTCGGGGAAAGGAGACCTCCAGCGCCGATAAAACCATTGACAATATGTGCAGTTTTCAAAGGATTGTTAAAAAACTGTTATATAAACGCTATTTGGTTTTAATATCATCATCTCTTGAAGAGCATAGTCAGAACTATACATTTCCAATTATTCTACATTTAGCTCTATTAGCAGAGTTATGAAGCAAATAACTGCATGCTTTTCATGATCAGTAAGCATCAATTGATCATGTAATTTCAGATATGTGAGGGTAGCATATCCATTTGGCATGTTGCTAGCTAAGCAAACAGCATGCATCATTTAGCTATATTTAACTGGCTTGCTTGCATAGAGATTAGGCTTTTGGAAAGAGCATGACATCAGCAAGTCCTCGTCTTGGTAAAGTTGTCAGTCAGACTTGTGTCATCACCACTATAGATGGCAAGCAAATCAAACAATATTTTGATATAGCCATATAGTTTATCCCCTGAAAGTTAACTTGTTAACCACTTAACAGTGCAGCTCTTTAATGTCACATGATCTTACAACAATTACAGAACAGCCAGTGTCAATAAAAATAAATAAGGTGTCAACCTTTGACAGCATAACCATCAACCACTTAAACTGCTACAACACTTCCACTGACGGTTGGCACAGATACAGATATATTAGACCATACCCACAAATATGCTAATGAACCAAACCAGTACATTGGCCCCACCTACATTTCAAAGCACAGTGATGATTGTACCTTATATTCAAAATATTGGGGAGAAAAATTGACCATTGTACTAGATTATTATTATGCACATGTACCCTAAAAGGAACTGACCAGTATCATGTGAGTTCCTATGTGTACCTTTCAGGGTACTTTGTTTCCCCCTAATTTTGAGAGTGTGTGGATATATGTTCTTGGTAATAAAAATGTACCTGGTGGCACTGCTGAAATATTAATGCACCATCCACTGAGTCACAACATACACTGCTGCTAAACGTATTATTGATTAGATGTATTACTCCAGTACACTGCTGTCCATTGATTATTGATTTCCATTAGTATTAATCTATTTATCCTGCTAATGGTCACTATTAATCATGTTTACATGTATATATTACCATTAGTATATTACGATAGGTATTTGTATGTTCCTGCTACCAGTCACTTTTCAGCCCTGTTTACATGTATATCCTACTACCAGTCACTTTTTATGTATAAACCCACCTCAAACACTCCCGTACCCCTGGACATGGAATAAGGTACTGGCAGTGACCTGTATATACTTGCATTCTCGTGTTTCTTATTCACATCATAGTTCTTGTGTTTTTTATTTGTATTAAATGTTCTATTATTATCTATACTATTATTATTATCACTGCATTGTTGGGAAAGTGCCCTCAAGGTAGGAGTTTCACAGTACTGTTTTTCAGCTGTATCCTATGCGGGTGGCGAATGAAGTATCAAACTTGAAACTTCCACCCAAATGCTTTCAAGTTCAAATCCCCAAAGCATTTATGCGCACTTTACATCAAGTGTCCCCGAGCACTGCTTTACTTTTCACTTTGTTGTCGAATAATCACATCATTTTTTACTTGAATCTGGGCAACTTTTAGCGAAGGGCAGAACTGTAATCAGGCCATTAAATCTGTGTACAATCTCTGTCATGCCCACAGACCTGGTGGCATAGCAGGAAATTCAGGTCACTAGCAACCAACGGTTCTGAGTTCAAATCCCAAGAGATGTATAGTCTCAAGTAACCAGCATTCAGCAGCATACTATCCTTTTACAGCAATCACACCTTCATTCAGCTGTACACATTCTGTAACTTGTTGTTTACCTTACTTTCACTGCAACCAGTAGCCTGTAGTGTACCGTTCAATTACAGGAACTTTTTAACAGTGTAGCATTTAACATTTAATGCCATAAAAGGAAAACATGGGAGAGAGGGAAAGAACAGGATGGGTCTTCACAACCATCACAGCAGTAAAGAACCATGTTTATGTGTGTATGCTGGTCCAGCATGGTCAGATGACTTTATTTACGATACCAGAGACAAAAGGTAACCTGCATGCCCTCCTCTGTCTGTCAGTTTCAGTAAACATCACTAGAGGATAATGTCTCAACCGGATGAGACAAATCTGAGGTCATTTTCTTATTACAAAAATTAGCAAAAGTTAATGGAAAAGTCCACCCCAAAACTATATATTTGATATTTGTTTCATTAGTCCATTGTTGACATTGTCCCAGTGTGTTTTGCTTGTCAGCAATCAAGTTTTCAAGATATGTCATTTTCAAAATACAGAAATCATACCCATATGATGCAAAACGCAGCATCATATGATGCAAAATGCATCATACGGGGTGAATTCTTCATTCTAAAATCTTCATATTGATATAGATTGTATATGTTTATCTAAACTCAAAAAGTAATGTCTGGACCTTGCATTCAATGTCTGTACTGTGCCATACTGTGCCTATTACCTTGTCATAATCAGAGGAAAATCAATGTCATATTTTTACAAATGTTTTAGAGATCGAATGACTAGCCTAGCAGTTAGAATGTTCGGCCAGTAACCGAAAGGTCGCTGGTTTTAATATTCAATGCGACAAGGTGAAAAATCTGTCGATGTACCCTTGAGTGAGGCACTTAACCCTAATTTGCTCCAGAGGTGCTGTACTACCATGGCTGACCCTGTAAAACAACACATTTCACTGCACCTACACAGTGCATGTTGCAATAAAACATTTTTTTTTTTACTATCACACAGTTAGCTTCTGTTCAGTACCAAAAGAATTCAACACTTTTTTGATTGTTGTTGTTCTTGAATTTATGGTCAGTGGTGCCACCAGCATCTTCATTGTTTAGGAAAGAGATTTAGTTGTGGATATAATCATCCTATCACGTGATCACAGTGGAATCAAGCAGAGGCATTATCTCAAAGTGAAACCCTTACTAAACAAGCCCCTATCTCCTTCCTCTCACACTGCCCAGGTGACACAAAGCCACCTGCACGGCCCCTATCAGCCAATCCCAGACAAGATAAACAGACACAATGTCACCCTCATCTGAGCTGAGAAATGAGGAACATGCTGTTGATGACAGCAGAGCAGGCTTTGGTTTTACGCATGTAAGCAAGAGGGTTGGGCTGTTGGTAAAGTTAGCAGGGAAGACTGTATGTTATAAGAGTTATAAAAGTCGTATTGATATAACAGTGCAGCATGTAAAGCCTTATACTGTGAAGGTACATGGACCTTAAAGATATAAAAGATTAGGATGAGAGATGATGCAATGAGAATTGATATAGCATGAGGACTTCATCACAGTTAGGCCATTTGACATTTCAAGAATGTTTGTTAAGTCTCACTTTAAAGGAACCTCTCACTGTGAGAGTGCAGATGAGAATCAGACTCTCACTGCTATCTATAAAGGTATGGTACCGTGACATTTCAGCTCAAGCTCAGTCACCACAACACATCTGCAGTTGTTTCACTTCTGCTCATCTTTCTCCCATGGGACATCCTATTGAGCATGTGCTGCTGTCATTAAATGTAGACTTTTCTCTTTAGTCTACGTATTCAAGGCGTTTAGCTTCGTTTGATTAGCCAAACTCTCTGTGGCTTAGCCCATCTCCATACTGCTCATAGACCAATGACAGTGACTCTTTCCTCAGTGTGCCAGACAGACATTTATTGTTCATCTCCAAAACATCCTCCAAATTCACTCACATTTCTACTGAGAGAAACACCCATACACAGAGCCTAACACATTTGGAAACCGTTCTGTCTCTAAGCAGCCCAGAAGTCCTGAAAGAGGTGTGTATTTTGTGGATGTCTGGTTGTGGAGGTGGGCCCGAGGAGGGGTATTTTCCAGACCTCCATACCCTCCTCCTACCTAATCACGCTGAACCCGCTGTGGCAGGGCAGGGGGAGAGGACACGTACAGAGGCACCAGGCTGTAGTAGCCTACAGTAGACCATGGACCACAGGACTTCCCCAAGCTGTCAGAATGGGGTTCTGACACAATGGTAGAACAGTTTGCAGCACACATCGCCCTGCTGACTGGCTTGGCTAGGACAGGCTAATTGGCCGAAAGTGTGTGAGAAAACACAGGCACCGCACCGGGGGATGTGATGAGGGTAGCAGATGAAGGTTTCCCCACTGTTTCCCTCAGGGTCACAAAATCCGGACATACTGTACGTAAAGAGATGCTGTATTCACCAATGCTACTGTCAAATCACATGCACCCTAACATGTTCCACCGACAACATACTGTACACAGACAGTCAATGTAACTTCCCCTACGCCAGTAGCAAGACATTTGTATCCTTACAAGTTAAATCCCTATCACTTTTGGGTTGCTATGTACTCAATCACAATCAGGCCATTGAAATGTTGCATAAGGATACAGCCAGGGACCATGGGTTGGTCAAGAGGAATTTAGCTCTCCATAGAGAAGAAAAAGAAAGGGCACAGCCTTGTAAAGGAAAAATAGGAAAATACCTAGTGGTGTATGTGGTCACTATTACCATATCCAAGCACATCTTTAATACATTAACTTTTAGGGAACCTCATAGGCCTAATGGTGCACCCCATTGCACAATACGAACAGCATCATCTGCTTCTGACTATATGGAAAACAAATCCTTACAGATGACACCGTGCAATCTAATCTTCAATCAGCCAGCCACAAACACGGATCATAATCATTAAAAAAATATATATTCTTGAAAATGGGACAACCAGGTAGGTATATCCAGTGATAGAAAATTAATACTGTATTGGAAACTGAGGCTTTATCACCACCTAGTGAGTATTTATAAAGTCTATGGTAGGACACACAGACATAATACACACAGACAGAGACAGACAATACTGAACATTGGGCAAACTTAGTCTCGGCTACCAGGCTTCTCTCATGAAGGTGAGGAGAAGGCCTGTGACAGTGGCGAGGGCAAATCCCACTGTGTGTTCGCTCAGTAATTGGGACACAAACACCACTATGCAAGCACTCCATGGGAGGTCTTTCTAAACACACACTACACACTATGCATGACCTGATGCATCTATTAGGCCTACAAACCTTAGGACTCACTCTACACCACAAAGCATGCACAGAACAGCATCATAGCCTAATAATAGACCCTCTGTATCACTGGGGCCCTCTTGTTGCTGGCAGACAAACAGGGATGGGCAAAAATGACAAAATACTATAAAGATCAATGTATCAAAATAAACTTCAAAATACTTGTATTTTGAAATGTATTTCAAATACACATATTTTGTATTATAAAACACAGAAATACATTTGCAACTAGCCCGAACAGTAACACCATTCTCAGTAACGGTTCCTTGCTACGACGGTGATATGTGTTGTTTATCTACCTTAGGTGAATGCACTGTCTATAAGTCACTCTGGACACTGGGTATTATTATTGGCCTTGTTTCAGGGTCATGTCTAGATGGGATACAGTTTAACCTAATTCTCCTAACCTGCAGCGTAAATTCTCCTAAACCTGGTACGAAAAGTCAATGTTGACAAAAAGTGTATCCCTTCTAGACAAAACCTTGTTTCAGGGCAGAGCTCATTAGAATAATACCCAGCATGCTTTGCAATTGTCAATTATTACATATACATTTATATTTAGTTAATTTAGCAGATGCTCTTATCAAACCATAGTGTCATCAAATTTCTGATACCAATGCAGGGTGAAAGGGGCCACAAAATGGTGAACCACTATAAAAACAAATGGTAAAGAAAAGTATTTGGTATTTTAAAAATACAAATTACAGCTCTTGAAAATATCTTGTTACAAAATACATTGGAGTGTAGTTCAGCCCATTGTAATACAAATGACAAAATACTCAGAAGTAATTGAAATACATATTTCAAATACATGCAACAGAAATACTACCCATCTCTGGAGACATGGCCTGTACTCTACAAATTTCTGACAGGCGGAGATTAATGCACTTGGCATGCAGATCCAATCAGCAAATATTTGTGCTAAAAATGTATGTGTTTTAATCTACGGCCACTTGGGGCTTTAGGGAGGGCTGCTGACAGTGGTCGAGCGTGGGCTTGTGAGTGCCCTGGAATTTGTGATGGCAGGGGGAAGAGATCTTTATCGTAGGAAATCAAGGGCTGTCTGGACAGACGCCTTCTTGGCAGATGAACAAACCCCATTTCTCTTTTACCCAGAGGAGTTGACTGGAGATGGCCATTGTGGATGAGGTCACCGTCACCACCNTCTTTAATAAATAATGTCATATCAAGACGCTGCATTTTGGTTCAATCCCTGCTCCTCCTCTTCGGATGAAGAGGAGGAGGAACGCCGTTACAACACTGGGTATTATTATTGGCCTTGTTTCAGGGTCATGTCTAGATGGGATACAGTTTAACCTAATTCTCCTAACCTGCTGCGTAAATTCTCCTAAACCTGATACAAAAAGTCAATTTTGATAAAAACTGTATCCCTTCTAGACAAAACCTTGTTTCAGGGCAGAGCTCATTAGAATAATACTCAGCATGCTTTGCAATTGTCAATTTTTACATACACATTTATATTTAATTAATTTAGCAGACGCTCTTATCTACAAACCATAGTGTCATCAAATTTCTGATACCAATGCAGGGTGAAAGGGGGCCACAAAATGGTGAACCACTATAAAAATGGTATAGAAAAGTAATTGGTATTTTGAAAATACCAATTACAGCTCTCGAAAATATCTTGTTACAAAATACATTGGAGTGTAGTTCAGCCCAGTGTAATATAAATGACAAAATTCTCAGAAGTAATTGAAATACATATTTCAAATACATGCAGCAGAAAAACTGCCCATCTCTGGAGACAAGGCCTGTACTGTACACTTTTCTGACAGGTGGAGATTAATGCACTTGGCATGCAGATCCAATCAGCAAATATCCGCGCTAAAAATGAATGCGTTTAATCGACGGCCACTTGGGGCTTTAGGGAGCGCTGCTGAGTGACAGAGTGGTCGAGCGTGGGCTTATGAGGGCCCTGGAATTTGCGATGGCCGTGGGGGGAAGAGATCTATATCGGAGGAAATCAAGGGCTGTCTGGATAGACGCCTTCTTGGCAGATGAACAAACCCCATTTCTCTTTTACCCAGAGGAGTTGACTGGAGATGGCCATTGTGGATGAGGTCACCGTCACCACCATGCAAATATTTGCGTGATGGATTGAGCCCCTGGTTTATTTGCATTGAATAATAATGGTGCACTTATGTTAAATTATTACTGGGCCAGGCGCCACTGATCTGAATACCATATTTAATACTGACCTATATCACGTTTTCCCATGCGCTTCTGACTCCAAATGGAAATGTAGGACAAACTCAAATGTCAGGTGACCTGGCGCAGGCACATAGTAAATTAAAATAATAAGCCTACGATTATTGTGAATACTCAAAATGATTAAACAACTGCCCTAAAAAACGACTTCTCGCTTAGAAAACAGCCTATATGTGGCATTGATATGAGTCAGAAACATGTATTCTACTGTCAAAATTGACTACAATGTGTAAATAGGATCATAAAGTCAGAGTAGGATTATTTTATGATAAATATTTTCTAAGCCACTGTTGTTATTCTAAAATATGGTGAATCAGTTGTTTGGAATTGGAATGATAGATTTTCTACCTGTCCCCTACTTTGTTATATTCTGATTGGTCAGATGTTTGTTACTTGTTGTAAAGAGAACAGGACATAGGGCAGTTCAGGCTGAAAGCAAGGTGCCAGGTTTCTGGTTGTAGAAGCACAGTTTTGACTGCTCCTACAGTCTTTTTGCGGTATTGCAGTTTAACTGACACCCGGCCGAGAAAGACAATATCCATAGACGACACATAGAGAAGTTCCTAATAAGACACGTTAGTCATCACATTTGTGCACTAAACATCCACAGAATTATTTCAATTGTCACTGAAACAGATTCTTTTCATTACCCGCAGCCGAAGACATTAACATTTTATATTCATCCAATGTCTGCAATGTTTTCGGATGACGTGATGACTGCTAGTTCTGTTCCCTGTGCTCACTAAGTGCTAGTGCGCATGGGAAGTTGGACTATGTAAACCGGATGCAACCTGTATATAGACGGTCCATGACTCGGCGAATGTGAGTACTTTAAGTTGAAAACAACGGTCGGACATCTTGGGATGCAGTCTCCAGTTCTTTATATCTCAGTGGCTGTAACAATGGTCAGTTGATGATTAAATCTACAAATGAGTAATCAGTCTCCATCCTATTTGTATCCACATGGAGAGTCATCCATCCCCCATTGAAAGAACCCTCAAACTACATCAGTCTCATCCGAAACTGAGTTTTGTGAGACTTGTGTTCCTGACTGCACACAATGTACATGAAGGTTGGGTTTTTTCAAACCTACCCACATGCCACAGCTGGCAACACATAAGTAATCATCAATTCGGAGTGCAACTGCATGCATCCAATCGTAATGCATGTGGTAAATTTGGGTTGACTTTGGATATCCCAATGGGGCTAGTTAGGGACCATCGGTAAATTACACAATGTACATGGGACAATATGTAAAAAAAAATCCAATAGTTCCACATTTCAATGACTTAAAAATCTCAAACCAACTTTAAATTGTAGAAATTCATATACAAATATTGAAAGCATTTAATAGAAAGACTAAAAGGTGTGCAACATGAAAATATTGTCCATTTACATTGTGCAATTTATTGACGGTCCCTAACAAGCCCTGGAGACAGGCTATCCAAAGGGAAACCAATTTTGCCACAGGTCGCACACCAGCCAGCTGAAGCTAATTGGTGAAATAATTTGGCTAACTCTTCCCACCTGCGAACACACACAAGCGACACCCACATGAAACCACACCCCAAAACTAACTCAAGATTGAATTCAGTCATGGCCACTAGCAAGTCAGTTCTTAATTTACAATGACGGCCTACCCCGGTTAACCCCTCCCCTAACCCAGACGACGCTGGGCCAATTGTGCGCCGCCCTATGGGACTCCCGATCATGGCCAGTTGTGATACAGCCCGGGATCAAACCAGGGTCTGTGGTGACGCCTCTAGCACTGAGCTGCAGTGCCTTAGACCGCTGCGCCACTCCGGAGCCATGCAGAAATTCTCCAATAAAAATAAACGTTCACCCACACCATGTTATTATTTGGAAGCCTATTTGATTTGGAGTTCGGACATATAATGTTTGTATGTGAAAACTATTTCTAAGATGCATACTTTCAATTTTTCCAAACTAACCCTAACCCTAACCCTTTTCCTAAACTTAACCTAATTCTCCTAACCTGCTGCATAAGTTCTCAGTAGTAAAATGTCAAGGTTTCAGCACTGGCCTCTGCTATCTGCTATTCCAGCAAGATAATGCATAGGCCTATATATTAACATTTGTGCTATAACTTAGTTCCTCTGGCTAGAGGTCTGGACTTAAATGGCACAGTTCTTAGGATGGATTTGAAACAATGTTTCAGCCTACCCTACCATAGCACTAGACTGCAGCTTTCCAAAACAAAGAGCATCCACATGACACTCACTACGAACCCTATAACTATCCTACCAGGGGTTTACAGGCTTTAAATGACTGTAGTCATTTCAGCCAATGCATTTCTGGTAATTGTGGGTGTCAGTTGGCCAGTATAGCCAACGAGAGACTAATTATACTCCAAAATGTCTCTATTCTTCCTTTTATCCAAGATTCTTTTGTTCTTCACTGGCTGTTCTCAACATTATTGTTTTAGGTGGAGTGTTAGCGGTCCACTGTGTATTCTTGGAGAATGTGTGGTCAGTGTGGGTTTGAGTGTGACCAGATACTGACGAGAGGGCCCATTGGCTAGGGCTCCTGTGCTGCACACATTGATAATGACAGTGCTTCCATCTCCTGGTTAAAGTAACTAACTGCTGTAGGGATCTTTATTGTTCCAGATCATTTTTCTCAGGTTTGGCATTTTTTGTTTTCAAATGATGTGATAGTTTGGCTGACACTGAGGACAAAATCAAAGCACCAGTCTCTATCAGTGGGTCATCCCCCATTAGCTTTAGCAGAAGCAGCGGCTACTCTTCCCAGGGTCCACAAAAAAAACACAAAACATGACAAGTAACAAAACACTGATAGACTGATAGACAAGGACAGTCACACACATTTTAAATACAACTATATACACACCATACAACAAAAAAAGAATACAAACAACACAACTAAAAGAGAATGTGTGTGTTAGAGTGTGTCTGTGAGTGCGCGCACGTGCGTGTGCCTGTCCCCTCACAGTCCCTGCCGTTCCATGAGATGTTGTTTAATCCGTTTTTCAAAGGTCATTTTGTTGTTTGCTTGAGTAATTGGAGATGGAAGGGAGTTCCATGCGATCATGGTGCTGTATAATACTGTGCGTTGCCGTGAATTCATTTTGGACTTGGGGACTGTGAAGAGACCCCTGGTGACATGTCTTGTGGGGTATGTATGGGTGTCTGAGCTGAATGTTATTTGATTATGCAGAGAATCAGGAATTTTCATCACAATAATATTTCTCATAAAAACTAGAAGAGAAGCAATGAATCTCTCGTCAACCCTCAACCAGGAAACACTGGCATGTTGTTGATGTTAGTTCTGTGTGTGCAGTTAAGGGCAAGGCCTGCTGTTCTGTTGGGAGCCAGCTGCAGCTTTGCTAGGTCTTTCTTTGCTGCACTTGACCATATTACCGGACAGTAATCAAGATGGTACAAGACCAGAGCCTGGACAACTAGTACAGTTGATTTGTGTCAAAAACGCAGAACATATTTTTTATAACAGACATAACCCTCCCCAATCTTCACAACAACTTTGTCAGTATGACCATCCAAGTGACTATCCAATGTTATACCTAGGAGGTTAGCTTCCTCAACTTGCTCAACGGTCCACAACTCCAGGTGAGGTTTAGGTCTTAGAAAATGTTTTGAACCAAATAGGGAGTGAAAGGGCTCGGGTCATGAGTTGATGGCCACAGACAGACCTCGTGGGAACACCTGGCCTGGCAAAACTTCATCCTGGGCTGGGAAATGAGAGCATGTTTACATTCTAGGGACCTTGTTTACATTCTAGGGACCTTGTGATAGGGATGACAGTGAAAACATGACTTTGAGCATCAGCAAACAACACAAACTGTATCTCTTCCCATACCATCTCACCTCACACCCCTCATCAAGCCCTACTGAGCTGCTCCGTGTATCTCCTGGTCTCCTTCCCTCAGACCTCATCTCTCCGTTAGCTAGCAGACCCAGAGGACGTGTACACCAGCAGCCCAATGGAGCAGACAGTGGTGCTGATCACAGGATGCTCCTCGGGGATAGGCCTCAGTCTGGCCGTCCGGCTGGCCTCGGATCCAGCGAAAATGTACAAAGGTAAGCAGTGACTGACTTGCAAGGACATCACTGTACAGAAAGCGTTCATTTTGTTCAGTGCCATAAGATCATGCAATAAACAGTATGGATACAATACGTGGCGTGTTCGTTGCATGAGGGCTTTGAAGCAGTAAGCTCACTCTGGGTATTATGCCTGTTTACTACATGGCATCCACATATTAGAAAACATGTTTTGGTTGGTTTATCTGCGTCACAATGTAATTACAGAAAATTCTAGTTTTGGAAACTATGGTGACAACAATAATGTCAATGTCAAGCTCTGTATTTCATCCGTTTTGTTTCGTACATGTTTAATGGTAAACCTCTGATGGGGAAATCTCTGATGTCCCTGACCACTGATATCAACTCTGTTTAGTCTATGCCACCATGAGGAATCTTGCCAAGAAGGAGCGTCTACTGGACTGTGTGAAGGGCCTGCACAAGGACACCCTGGACATCCTCCAGATGGACATCACTGACCAGCGGTCCATTCTGGATGCCAGGGACAGGGTCAGGGAGAAGAGGGTGAACATTCTGGGTACGACCAGAGTCATGACTTACAGTAATAGTGTTAATTTGTGTGTGTGTGGTTGTGTGTGTGAAACAGAAGAACAGATGTCCTTCATATTTTTACATCAACGACAATTTCTTTACATGTATACAGCATACAGGATGTCATGTGCTCTGGCTTTCTGTTTGTCTGTGGTATTCATGTTGGCAGTGTGTAATGCTGGTGTGGGGTTGATGGGGCCGCTGGAGGCCCAGTCCCTAGCCACCATGAGGCAGATCCTGGAGGTCAACCTCCTGGGCACCATCAGCACCATCCAGGCCTTCCTACCAGGGATGAAGGCCCAGGGCCATGGACGCATCCTGGTCACTGGCAGCATCGGTGGGCTACAGGGTRAGAGAGAGAGAGCAGGGCTGGRGTGACAGGRGGRGGARTGGRATGAAATTRCCYTTAGACACTGCTCTGAGGTCAGATTTGGTGGTTTGTTTAGTATTTATTGCCATGATAGTCACATATCTATGTGTGTTATTGTATTATAGGACTCCCCTTTAATGAGGTGTACTGTGCCAGTAAGTTTGCAGTAGAGGGCGCCTGTGAGAGTCTGGCCATTCTCCTGCAGCACTTCAACATCCAGTGAGTGCAGACAGTCATCAGCTCATGTATCCCTTTGTCAGTGTTTCATTTTGGATGTGCACTGTATCTGTGTTGGTACTGATTGACTCCATCCACCATCGTGCAGTGTGAGTCTTATTGAGTGCGGCCCTGTCAACACGGATTTCCTGGACAACCTGCAGAGGGCAGAGCCAGGGGACTCTTCGCTGCAGCAGGTCGACGCCCACACACGCAGCCTCTATGACACGTACCTGCAACACTGTGGGATGGTGTTCCAGAACGCAGCTCAGGACACAGAGGATATTGTGAAGGTACAGGTTCTGCTTACTTGACATCTATTAGTTATTTAGCTGATCTGATAAAGGTGCTCCTCCCTGTCTCCAGAGCATACTGCATGTACATATGATACTAGATATTTATAGATTTTCTATGGAAGTGTAAGTAGTACTGATGAGTAGATTTAATAGCTGGACCCCTCTCAATACAGGTATTTCTGGATGCCATCCAGTCATCGAACCCTGCATTCAGATACTACACCAACAATGCCCTCATTCCGCTCAGCAGCCCTAAGATCTCAGCACTGGACGGGTCCCAGTACATCAGAAATATGAGCAAGATCATCTTCTCAACCAATGGGAAAGGGGAACAGAAATAGCCATCAAACTATATAATATAATATAACCCTTTACTTTATACATGCAGTACCAGTCAACAGTTTTAGAACACCTATTCATTCCAGGATTTTTCTTTATTTTGACTATTTTCTACATTGTATAATTATAGTGAAGACAACAAAACAATGAAATAACACATATGGAATCATGTAGTAACCAAAAAGGTCTTAAACAAATCAAAATATATTTTATATTTGAGATTCTTCAAAGTAGCCACCCTTTGCCTTGATGACAGCTTTGCACACTCTTGGCATTCTCTCAACCAGCTTCATGAGGAATGTTTTTCCAACAGTCTTGAAGGAGTTCCCACATATGCTGAGCACTTGTTGGCTGCTTTTCCTTCACTCTGCAGTCCAAATCATCCCAAACCATCTCAATTGGGTTGAGGTCAGGTGATTGTGGAGGCTAGGTCATTTGATGCAGCACTCCATCATTCAACTTGGTCAAATAGCCCTTACACAGCCTGGAGGTGTGTTTTGGGTCATAGTTCTGTTGAAAAATAAATGATAGTCCCACTAAATGCAAACCAGATGGGATAGCGTATCGTTGCAGAATGCTGTGGTAGTCATGCTGGTTAAGTGTGCCTTGAATTCTAAATAAATCACTGACAGTGTCACCAGCAAAGCACCCCCACACCATCACACCTCCTCCTCCATGCTTCACGGTKGGAACCACACATGCGGAGATCATCCGTTCACCTACTCTGTGTCTCACAAAGACATGGAGGTTGGAACCAAAAATCGCAAATTTGGACTCATCAGACCAAAGGACAGATTTCCACCAGTCTAATGTCCATTGCTCGTGTTTCTTGGCCTAAGCAAGTCTCTTCTTATTATTGATGTCCTTTAGTTGTGGTTTCTTTGCAGCAATTTGACAATGAAGGCCTGATTCACGCAGTCTCCTCTGACCAGTTGATGTTGAGATGTGTCTGTTACTTGAACTCTGTGAAGCATTTATTTGACCTGCAATTTCTGAGGCTGGTAACTCTAATGAACTTATCCTCTGCAGCAGAGGTAACTCTGGATCTTCCTTTCCTGTGGCGGTCCTCATGAGAGCCAGTTTCATAATAATGCTTGATGGTTTTTGCGATTGCACTTGAAGAAACTTTCAAAGTTCTTGAAATTTTCCGCATTGACTGACCTTCATGTCTTAAAGTAATGATGGACTGTCTTTCTCTTTGCTTATTTAAGCTGTTCTTGCCACAATATGGACTTGGTATTTTACCAAATAGGGCTATCTGCTGTATACCACCCCTACCTTGTCACAACACAACACAACACACTTTTAACAAGGCACACCTGTTAATTGAAGTGCATTCCAGGTGACTACCCCATGAAGCTGGTTGAGAGAATGCCAAGAGCGTGCAAAGCTGTCATCGAGGCAAAGCGTGGCTACTTTGAAGAATCTCAAATATAAAATATATTTAGATTTGTTACTACATGATTCCATATGTGTTATTTCATAGTTTTGATGTCTTCACTATTATTCTACAATATAGAAAATATTAAAAAATAAAGAAAAACCCTTGAATTAGTAGGTGTGTCCAAACTTTTGGCTGTATATAGGTTATACACATGATTTGCATTGGAGCAACACACAAGCACATCATTTCAGCAAACAACATAGTTGGCCAAAATCGTCTTCTTTACACACAATGTTCAACCACCAACTTCGAGGTGGAGGTTTTGCTATCATGTCACAACTTTCTTATACATTTGAAGAGTTTATTTCCAAAACTCTATATCCACCAATCAGAAATGATTGCTAATGGGTACCTTCATGTGTGTGTAAGATATTACTGTTCTTAGATTTTAGTGTATGTGTATGAAAATGTGTATTTTTTTTGCAAAACTCGATATATCCATTGTTTAGCATGGAATGAAATGATTGTATCCTGTATATTTGACTGTGATGTGTGTTTGTCTCACCTAGCTATCTTAAGACGAATGCACTTTTACTGTAAGTCGCTCTGGATAAGAGCATCTGCTAAATTATTACAATGTAAAATATGTAGATCTCATATTATTGTATTGAATGCTTTTTAAAATATATTTTTAAAATATTGATGTCACAAATGTATCATTCATACAGTTCTTTATTAAAAATGTAGTTATTGTTACATTTGACTGTGTGAAACCTAGCAGTACTACTCATTTGAGAGTGAGGTGAATTTGTCTCTCAGGGATTCTTGAAAGACGAGACAATCCCAACTTTTCTTTTACAAGTATTTTTCTTAATATTAACAACATTTGAAATATAACTGTTCATAAACCAAAGTATCAGCTACCACACAATATAAATGAACAACCTCCTAACTAAAACCTTTTTCATAAAATGCACCTAACTGGATTTATCTCAACTTAGTCAGATACCATAAAAGGCATTTTATTTATTATTTATTTATTATTATTGTCCAACATGCGTTTAAGGGCCTTGGTTGTTTCATTCTAACATTAGACTATTCAAATACGTAATAGAAAACTCCAAATGTATTTTGTTTTTGTTTTATACTACTGTATAATGTTCCAAGGCTAATTGTGTTAGCATTTTGACACGTTTTTCTAAATTCAGAACATAAAACAAGATTTATAAAGGATGACTAGCACAGAAAGTACTGTACTTCAATAGTTGACATATATTGCAGGACAACGATGAACATATTTCTTCAGAATATTTACAAAGAAGATCTATATTAAGGGGGTTAGCAATCAGTGACGGAGTTGACAAGCCACTGACAGAGTTAACGACAGAAACTCAAAACAGACATATTCTTGTCTTTAATAATATAAGTCGAATACAAAACATTTGTAAAACATAGTAAATAATTAATTTAACAATCCACAACAAAATATAACCATTCTACCATTTCAGCACTCTGACAGAGTTGATGTTGGACAAAAAATCTGACCGAATTGACATTTTACGGAGTTATGGCTTCTTTTCTTCTTCATTCAAGTGTTATACAAAATACCAATTTTGTTTTTTCCCAGTTACTTTATGACTCTAAAGCCTACGTATTTCAACCAAAATTCATATTCCATCTTAATATATAATGGAGATGGAGTTGACAGGTTATGGTTGTGACCATGGTGATATCAATATTGTTTGTTTAAATCTATCAAAACTAGAGAACTTTTCAGATCATGGGTGGTCTTGTCACACTACGGTTAATCAGGAGATGAAGGGAATATCATGGTATCTGTTAAATTCGGATTCATTTAGGACTTTAGACAAATCTGACGGAGTTGACCAAAACTCTGGACACGTTTTGTAGGAATCACAGTTTTTAGAGAAATATTCCTTAAAGTCAGAGACGGCTATTGCAAGAAACCACATGTGATACTTTTCAGTGAACTTCTTATGGCTGGGGGGCAGTATTGAGTAGCTTGGATGAATAAGGTGCCCAGAGTAAACTGCCTGCTACTCAGGCCCAGAAGCTAAGATATGCATATTATAAGTGGATTTGGATAGAAAACACTCTGAAGTTTCTGAATGATGCCTGTGAGTTTAACAGAACTCATATTGCAGGCAAAAGCCTGAGAAAAAATCCCACCAGGAAGTGGGAAATCTGAGGTTTGTAGGTTTTCAAGTCTTTGCCTATCCAATATACAGTGTAAAATTTGGTCCGATTGCACTTCCTAAGGCTTCCACTAGATGTCAACAGTCTTTAGAACCTTGTTTCAGGCTTCTACTGTGAAGGGGGAGAGAATAAGAGCTGTTTGAGTCAGGTGTCTGGCAGAATGTCATGAGCTCAGTCAGGCGTGCCCCCGTGAGAGTTAGCTGCGTTCCTTTTCCTTTCTAAAGACAAAGGAATTCTCCGGTTGGAATATTATTGAAGATTTATGTTAAAAACATCCTAAAGATTGATTCTATACATTGTTTGACATGTTTCTACGAACTGTAATATAACTTTTTTGACTTTTCGTCTGGATTAAGTGCCTGCGCCTCTTGAATTTGGATTTGTGAACTAAACGCGCGGACAAAAAGGAGGTATTTGGACATAAATGATGGACATTATCGAACAAATAAGTGTATAACACTTGTATTTTAATCAACATTTATGATGAGTATTTCTGTAAATTGATGTGGCTCTCTGCAAAATCACCGGTTGTTTTGGAAGCAAAACATTACTGAACATAACGCGCCAATGTAAACTGAGATTTTTGGATATAAATATGAACTTTATCGAACAAAACATACATGTATTGTGTAACATGAAGTCCTATGAGTGTCATCTGATGAAGATCATCAAAGGTTAGTGATTTATTTGATCTCTATTTCTGCTTTTTGTGACTCCTCTCTTTGGCTGGAAAAATGGCTGTGTTTTTCTGTGACTTGGCGCTGACCTAACATAATCGCATGGTATGCTTTCGTTGTAAAGCCTTTTTGAAATCGGACACTGTGGTGGGATTAACAACAAGTTTATCTTTAAAATGGTGTATAATACTTGTATGTTTGAGGAATTTTAATTATGAGATTTCTGTTGTTTGAATTTGGCGCTCTGCACTTTCACTGGCTGTTGTCAAATCGATCCCGTTAAGGCATTTATCATGTTCTGTCTGTATGTAGAGGGTGCGTACTGGCGGCAGAGAAGTCAGGCGCAGGAGAGCAAAAACTGATTTATAACGGCGCAGTTTAATAAATAAAACCACCGTAAACAGAACAATAAATGAATGGGTAAACAAAACCCGTTACACACCAGCATAACGTGCACAAGGACTACAATAAACAATTCTGGACAAGGACATGGGGGGAACAGCGGGTTAAATAAACAACATGTAATGATGGAATTGAAACCAGGTGTGTGGGAAGACAAGACAAAACAAATGGAAAATGAAAGGTGGATCGGCGATGGCTAGAAGACCGGTGACGTCGACCGCCAAACGCCGCCCGAACAAGGAGAGGGACCGACTTCGGCGGAAGTCGTGACACTGTATGAGAGAAACTGTTCTTGTATTTCATTGTTTGTGTCAATCATTAGTAGTGTTGAGCAAACAATTACTTCACACTGGAAGAAGTTAAGCCACCCTTAACAAAAATATATTTTACTTAACAAAAATTACTTCGACAAAGTAGTTCACTACATCCAAACTACTTTGTGATAAATTATCATATCTAAATGTCATAATGACAAATTGCAAGAGCAGATCACTCTGGAGTCACAACAGAATGTCTAATTTAGTGTATTTTACACAAAACTATGTTTCAAGTGAGAATTAGACAGGTATGATGTAAAAAAAACAAAGGAAATTCTTGCCTACTGCACCCATATTTAATTTTATTTTTGCAAAAGGAGGTAGTGTGTAGTTTACAGTAGCTACACCACCACATGGTAAAAAACAGTCAATAACACTACCAATATTTACATTAAATTCAACTTCCACCAAGCTACTGCAAAATGTAGTTTGAACTAGTTGAACTAAGTGTAGGTCACTTCTCCCCAACACAGTATGTTTTCCCTGCCAGTTCACAACGTTCTGACATTGAACTATGTACAGACTTTCTCCCTCGTGATTTTCTAGCTCTGTGACCTGTTTCATGGACATGTTTGAAATACCTCTAACCCAGAGGAGAAACAGAAGAGGTTCTCTGTCCTTCCTCTCCAAACATTGCTACAAAGTGACAAACAGTTGAACACAAACAAAGCATATGAATGTCTGTTCGCACACACACGCACACACATACATACACACACACAATGTTCTGTTCCTAAGGAGGTACATTTCAGTCTTTGTGGTTCTGGTTAAGGTCCATGTTGTGACTCGTGAAATCTGATGACAACTATTTCAGTTTGAAGGAGGAGATTTCAACCTCCAAGAGATCGCATACAAGCTCCTCATCAACATCCCTGTTTAACCTGTTCATGTGTCGTAATCTATGTTATTCACTGATTTACTGTAAATATTACTGAAGTGTTTCTCACATGATCCAACATGAGTCAACAGATGTTCTTTATTTTGTCCACCAGGTGACATATACTGTAATCCTATCCATCGTGTTGGCTTGTTGATACAGTTCCTGATTTGAATGAGGGATAAGCCTATAAACTACGTAAAACATACAGCCAGGTGACCGATGATAATGTCTCTAAAGCGTAAAGACGTCACTGTAAGTGGTGGTTTGTTTTGTCTCCTATGTGAAGGCCATATATAGTTGCGAACAATGGTCAAATTGTTTTTTAAAAACGTTGAATTTGAGTCTAATGAAAACAATGAGGTACAGTCGTGACCAAAAGTTGAGAATGAGACAAATATTAATTTCCACAAAGTTTGCTGCTTCAGTGTCTTTAGATATTTTTGTCAGATGTTACTATGGAATACTGAGGTATAATTAAAAGCATTTCATAAGTGTCAAAGGCTTTTATTGACAATTACATGAAGTTGATGCAAAGAGTCAATATTTGCAGTGTTGACCCTTCTTTTTCAGGACCTCTGCAATCCGCCCTGGCATGCTGTCAATTAACTTCTGGGCCACATCCTGACTGATGGCAGCCCATTCTTGCATAATCAATGCTTGGAGTTTGTCAGAATTTGTGGGTTTTTGTTTGTCCACCCGCCTCTTGAGGATTGACCACAAGTTCTCAATGGGATTAAGGTCTGGGGAGTTCCCTGGCCATGGCCCCAAAATATCGATGTTTTGTTCCCCGGAGCACTAGTTATCACTTTTGCCTATGCAAGGTGCTCCAACATCTGGAAGAAGGCATGTTCGTCACCAAAAACTGTTCCTGGATGTGGAGAGTTGCTCCTGAGGATGTGTTGTACCATTCTCTTTATTCATGGCTGTGTTCGTAGGCAAAAATTGCGAGTGAGCCAACCCCACACATGAATGGTCTCAGGTGCTTTAACTGTTGGCATGACACAGGACTGATGGTACTGCTCACCTTGTCTTCTCCGGACAAGCCTTCTTTCCGGATACCCACAATTGGAAAGGGGATCATTCAGAGAAATGACTTTACCCCAGTCCTCAGCCTAGCTCCATCCCATGTACCTTTTTGCCGGAATATCATCTGTCCCTGATGTTTTTCCTGGATAGATGGCTTCTTTGCTGCCCTTTTGACACCCAGGCCATCCTCCAAAAGTCTTCGCCTCACTGTGCGTGCAGATGCACTCACACCTGCCTGCTGCCATTCCTGAGTAAGCGTCTGACGGATGGTGCCCGATCCCGCAGCTGAATCGAACTTTAGGAGACTGTCCTGGGCGTTGCGGACTTTCTGCGCCTGAAGCCTTCTTCACAACATTGAACCGCTCTCCTTGAAGTTCTTGATGATCCGATAAATGCTGTGATTTAGGTGCAATCTTACTGCAGCAATATCCTTGCCTGTGAAGCCCTTTTGTGCAAAGCAATGATGACGCACGTGTTTCCTTGCAGGTAACCATGGTTGACAGAGGAAGAACAATGATTCCAAAAGCACCACCTCCTCTTTGAAGCTTCCAGTCTGTTACTCCAAACTCAATCAGCAAGACAGAGTGATCTCCCAGTCTTGTCCTCGTCAACACTCACACCTGTGTTAACGAGAGAATCACTGACAGGATGTCAGCTGGTCCTTTTGTGGCACGGCTGAAATGCAGTGGAAATGTTTTTGGGGGATTCAGTTCATTTGCATGGCAAAGAGGGACTTGCAATTAATTGGAATTCATCTGATCACTCTTCATAACACTGGAGTATATTCAAATTGCCATCAACAAACTGAGGCAGCAGAATTGGTGAAAATAAATGTTTGTGTCATTCTCAAAACTTTTGACCGCGACTTGTACACTGTCATTCTAAAAGCCTATGAAAAAAAGTTCAAGACAAATATATCTCTCACTTGAGGCTCCTGTTTCGTTCCATCCCAAACCGGCACAAAAAGCTTGACACAAAATGTCACCACTCAACAGAGCAAACTAGGTCTTATTTTACGCTCTGTGGGTTATGTAAAATACAGTGTGAGGTTCTAACACCCAAGAGCCAAACGCTAGTCTAAGAACCTACATTTCAGCACGAGCAGCTAGTGCCTCTGACCTAACCTACCATTACAGCACAGAGCGAGCTATGGCCTCTGACCTAACCTCCATTACAGCACACAGAGCGAGCTATGGCCTCAGACCTAACCTACGATTACAGCACAGAGCGAGCTAGGCCTCTGACCTAACCTACCATTACAGCACAGAGCGAGCTATGGCCTCTGACCTAACCAACCATTCAGCAGCAAGAGCGAGCTATGGCCTCTGACCTAACCTACCATAGTAGCCTAAGCTATAGGACATGAATTAATGTTGGGAGGTCAACACACACGAGTCACAGCATAGCCACAATTATTTTGATCAAATAGTGGATTAAAGCAATGTTATCTGAATGCCACTTATAGCACATAGGCTATGGCCTTTGAATTTGGTAATACAATATGGATGTTTTTTTCTAGCCTGCATACAGTGGGTCATGTCATGTGACCCATGTCAACCTGCTATCATTTGCAAGTTGCCCTGAGTTTGTTTGAACCCACAGTTGGAGATAGTGTACCACCAGCGTACCAAAGTCCAGGTTTGCATCATAACCAGACAGGTCATCTTCCTGTCTCAGTCATCCCCTCCGTCATGAAACACCCACTCACCACCCACATCATGCATGGTGGTTTGGCACTTGAATCTCCACAAGAGCATCACTGTGACAGTGTTGAGGCACCTGCATTGGAATTTGACCATTCAATTGGGGTGGGGGGAGTGACCATAGGCACAGCCATGGCAGGGCCTATCTGGGCGAGGCCTGCCAGATTGAACACTGGCCACCCCATGCATAGGAGGTTCCTGGGATCTAATGTTGTATCACAATCAAATGGTACCACCCCCCCCCTCTGCAATTCTAGAGCTAGCTAGTCATAAGTTATGTAAACTTTTCAAAAAGCCAAGGATGGGGATTTTTATAAATTCATATCGAAATATGATCAACAAATTCTAAATTGTCTGACTGAGCTGCACACCCGGTTCCAGGAGGATCAGAATGGAATAATGAGAGCAGCAGCCTGTAGGGTATAGGACTTATGCACTGAAATAATCACTGCTGGCCTCATGTGATCACTATCATATCTCTGTTGAGGATGCTGGATTGGGGGGAGGTCAGGAATTACAATCCCTTATTTAAGTTTTGCACAGCTGCAGCCCTGACATTTTCCCTAACGTCAATAGACTACTCAGGGCCATCATCACCCTTCCTATGACTCTTCTCCACTACAGGCCGTATCTTGCAACTGCCCCGTTGTCCTTTGAAAGGACTCTTTGGACTACAGTATGATTAAATAATCTACATTTTCAACACCAAGCCTAGGCATCTACGCCTTGTGCTGTAAAACGTGAAACACAAGAAAGGGCAACCTGAATACTGTTTATTTATGATTTAGCCTAATGTTTTCATGCCTGACTTGGTAGGCCAGGCCTATATGTGTTTGATTCAAAGTGACCTACTGTATTCATATCAGGTTTAAAGGTAAGACCCAGATGCATGCAACGACGAATAAACAACAGTTCAATAATCCAACAGGGGCAGGCAAAAGACAGGTCATGGATACAAGCACAAGGACAGGTGAAACACATCAGGGTGTGACAGTATCCCCCCTCTAGGGGGCACATACCTGGTTGCCTGGGGTGCCGGCGGTGGAAGTTGGCGATGAGGGCTGGGTCCAGGATGTCTCTAGCGGGGACCCAGCACCGCTCCTCCGGGCCATAACCCTCCCAGTCAACCAGGTACTGGAAACCCCTGCCCCACGGTCGAACACTCAGGAGGTGTCTCACCATGTCAGCCAGTTGGCCGTCGATGAGATAGGGGCGAGAGGTGGGCCTGGAAACAGGCAAAGAGACAAAGGCCTGCAAGATATGGGTTTAACTCTGGACACATAATAGATGGGGTGTACATGAAGGGTACGGGGCAACAGAAGATGAACAGCAGAATGGCTAATAGTTTTAGAGATGGGAAGTGGGCCGATAAACCGGGGGGAGAGTTTGCAGGATTCCACCCGGAGGGGCAGATCCCGGGTGGATAGCCATACTTTCCACCCGAGACAATATCGGGGAGCCGGGGTCCGATGGCGATCCGCTTGTCGTCGATACCTGGAGGTGGACTTGAGAAGGACCAACCGGGCTCTCCTTCAGGTACGACGACAGCGCCGGACAAACATCTAGGAAGAAGGTACGCCGACCTCTTCTTCCTGCTCGGGGAAGAGCGGTACCCCAGGGAACACTCAAAGGGTGATAGACCCGTGGCAAAGCAGGGAAGGGTGTTGCGGGCGTATTCCACTTACACAAGCTGTTGGCTCCAGGTGGTGGGGTTGGCAGAGACCAGGCAGTGCAGAGTAGTCTCGAGGTCCTAGTTGGCTCGCTCTGACTGGCCATTGGACTGGGGGTGGAACCCAGAGGACAGGCTGGCCGACGACCCAATGAGGGTGCAGAACACCTTCCAGAACCGGGATGAGAACTGAGGACCCCGGTCGGAGACCATGTCCACGGGCAATCCATGGATCCGGAAGACATGCTGCACCATGAGTTGGGCCGTCTTCTTGGCCGAGGGTAGTTTGGGGAGAGGAATGAAGTGGGCAGCTTTGGAAAACCGGTCGACCACAGTCAGGATGGCAGTGTTGCCCTCACATGGCGGGAGACCTGTGACGAAACCCAGAGATATGAGGGACCAGGGACGGTGAGGGACAGGCAGTGGTTGCAGAAGGCCAGCCGGAGCTTGTCGAGGAGTCTTGTTCTGAGCGCAGACCACAACAAACGCAGTGACATCCGGAACCATGATAGGCCACCAAAAGCGTTGTCGCACGAAGGCCAGGGTCCGATGGGAGCAGCCTGGAGGAATGGGCTCACTCCAGGACTGCGGAGCAGACAGCGTCAGGCACAAACATCCGGTTATCTGGGGCCCCCCAAGGGTTCGGCTGCGCCTCCTGTTTCCCTGTACCCCAGCTGATTGCCATCACGAGGTGGGAAGGATTGTCTCGGGTTCCAGGGTGGTAACCGTGGGGTTATAGAGGCGAGACAGGGCATCCGGCTTGACGTTCTTGAACCCCGGCTGGTAAGAGAGGGAAAAGTTGAACCGGGTAAACAGCAGGGCCCATCTCGCTTGCCTGGAGTTGAGGCGTTTGGAGGTGCGGAGATACTCCAGGTTTTTGTGGTCGGTCCGTACAATGAACGGCTGTTCCGCCCCTTCCAGCCAGTGCACCCATTCCTCCAACGCCAGCTTCATCGCGAGAAGCTCTTGATTTCCCACATCGTAGTTCCTCTCCGTGGCGTTGAGGTGGTGGGAGAAGAAGGTGCAGGGATGCAGCTTAAGGTCCAGGGCAGAACGTTGTGACACGACAGCCCCCACTCCGACATCCGAAGCATCAGCCTCCACCATGGACTGACCAAGGTAGGAGCAGTGGTGAAGCGGTGTTTGAGGTCCCAGAATGCCCGGTCAGCAGCAGAGGATCACGTGAACGGAACCTTGGTAGAGGTGAGTGCAGACAGGGGGGAAGCCAGGGTGCTGTAACCTCGGATAAAACTGCAATACATTTTGGAAAACTCCAGGAAATGTTGCAGCTGCACCCTGGATGTAGGCTGAGGCCAATCCACCACCGCTCTCACCTACCCGGGATCCATCTGGACACTCCTAGCAGAGTTGATGTAACCCAGAAAGGGGATGGTGGAGCGATGGAACTCGCACTTCTCCGCCTTCACAAACAGTTGACTCTCCATAAGGCATTGAAGAACCTGCCAGACGTGGAGCACGTGTTCTTGGGGGGGGGGGGGGGGGGGGGGGAGCAGGAGAAGACGAGGATGTCATCAATGTAGACGAAGACGAACCGGTTCAACATGTCGTGGAGAACTTCATTTACCAGAGCCTGGAACACAAGAGGGGCGTTGGTGAGGCCAAAAGGCATGGCCAGATACTCGTAGTGGCCGCTGGCCGTCTTGAAGGCATTCTTCCACTCATCCCCCTCGTGTCCGCACCAGGTGGTAGGCGTTCCGTAGATCCAGCTTGGAAAACCCAGTGGCCCCCTGGAGCAGCTCAAAGGCCGAGGAAATGAGAGGTAGCGGGTAACGGTTCTTAACCGTAATGTCATTGAGTCCCCGGTAGTCAATGCATGGGCGCAATGCACCTTTTTCTCCATAAAGAAGAACCCTGCGCCGGCGGGAGAGGAATGGATAAATTCAGCAGATAGGGAGTCCCCGATGTAGGTCTCCATAGCCTTAGTCTCCGGTACCGACAGAGAGTACAGACATCCACGGGGTGACGTGGTGCTAGGGAGAAGGTCAATCCCACAGTCATAGGGTCGGTGCGGTGGAAGCGACGTGGCCCAGGCTTTGCTGAACACCTCCCGGGGTCCTGGTATTCCGCGGGGATGGTGGAGAGGTCCGGGGCACCTTACGAGCCCACAGGAAGCCGTCCCGGGGCGGGCTGCGCTGACTTCAGACAATGGGCGTGGCAGAACGGACTCCAGCCCATGATGGCACCCGTAGACCAGTTGATGAGGGGAGCCAGGAGAATCCCAAAACCACGGGAATCTGAGGAGACTTGAGCAGAAATTGAATAGTCTCGCTGTGATTCCCTGACACCCGTAGGTTTATGGGAGTGGTATTATGAGTGACCCGGCCTATAGAGCAACCGTCCAGCGCTCTAACATCCATGGGAATGGAGAGGGGCTGAGTGGGGATGTTCAGCTTGGAAGCCAGGGTAGCGTGCAAAAAGCTCTCACCGGCCCCAGAGTCAATGAGGACCCGGAGAGATTTAGACTGATTTTCCCACAGCAGAATGGCATGAAAAGGGGTATGAGCAAGGGAAGCAGAAAAGTTTCTGCTGAGTCCTGCTGAAGCTGGATTAGTTTACGTGCAGCTTCTCTCCCGGAGAACGGGGCATCAAAAACCTTCTTCACCTCTCCCACGAACCCCTCCACGCTAACGCATATGGCCGGCTGTTGTTCCCATACAGCAGTAGCACAGATGAGAGCCCTCCCTGACATCAGGGTGATGAGGTAGGCTATCTTGGAGCGATCTGAGGGGAAGGAGGAGGGCTGAAGCTCGAAGATGAGGGCACACTGAGCAAGAAACGCCTGACAGCTGCTCGACTCTCCATTGAAGTGTTCTGGGGAGATAAGCAGGGCTCCCGAGAAGGTGGAGTGACCGATGAGACGGCGCTGCTAGCAGCTGAGTCACTGAGGGGCTGTGGGGTTACCACCGTGGTAGGCTGCCTCCCAGACAACCCTCAGAATTGCGGCAGCAAAATGTCCAACGCCCGGTCATGACGTTCAGCCAACGTTTGGACCCCCTCCATAAGGCCACGAAGCAATTCTTTGTGCCTACCGATGGTGGCTCCTTGGGAGGAGATGGTGTTGCGCAGCTGGTCCGGGTCTGCTGGGTCAGTCATGTCCAATTCGTACTATCAGGTTTGAAGGTAAGTCCCAGATGCAGACAACGTCGAATAAACAGTTTAATAATCCAACAGGGGCAGGCAAAAGACAGATCAAGAGCAGTTAGGAGTCAGTAATCCAGAGGAGCACAAGGTAGGCAGGCTCAGGCAGGCGGGCTCAGTGGCAGAACAGGCAAGGTACAAAACCAGGAGGGTGAGGAAAAAAAGAGATGCTGGGGGAAAGCAGGAGCTGAGAGAATCACTTGGGTTGACTTGACAAACAAGACAAACTGCCACAGACAGACAGAGAACACAGGTATAAATACACAGGGGATAATGGGGAAGATGGGCGACACCTGGAGGGGAGTGGAGACAAGCACAAGGACAGGTGAAACAGATCAGGTTGTGACAATTCATACCCGATATTAGGCCATGTATGATGATTTCATGTTTTCATGCCTGCCTTGGTAGGCCGAGTTTATGTTTGCTGATTCAAGTGAGCTAGTCATACATGAATTATGTATAATGATTTCATGTTTTTTATGCCCGAGTGACTATACTGTAGTGTTTGCTTATTCACAGTGAGCTATTCATTTCATACCAGCCATACAGTTCATGGTATAACCCTAACGGCTTTCTATCGTATTGTGTGTGGCTGTTTTCAAATTGTAAAAATGGTGCTCTTTTGGGCTGAATGAAAACACCTTCAGGGCTTTCTATTCTTCCTTCCTTCCTTTTCTTCTCTCCTCCTCTTCTCTCTCTCTCTGAATGTGTAGTTGATAGACATGTTGTATATTTCATTATGTTGTAAGCGGTTGTGTAGTTGCGCAGTTGTGCACTTGCGCGGACTACTTTGCAATAATAACGGGCTCGTTTGTCAAGGGAAATGTGTGGTGTTTCCTGGTCACATTTATCCTGTGTTGTGTGTTAAATTATGTAATGTGATTGCACAAATTTTCACTGAAATATGTTGGGGGGGAATTTGTGCGGTATTTTTACTGGAAAATGTTGGCCCAGCCACTTTTACTTATGTCCAGCCCAGTGACTAGCTTGTATGGCTCCCTGGGCGCACCCCCCCTTCAGCCTCCTCCCCAAAAAAGCACCATTCTGCACTAACTGTAATTTTTATTCAGACATTTGGAACACCACAAATAAATAACATAATTTAAAAATATAAAAATATATACAAAAATAAGACTAATACATATCAAAAAGAAATAACAAAGACGAATAGAAACAATTTGTTGTTGATTTGCACTCGAGCATCAATACATTGCCGATCCCCCAACACTGTCAACCAAGAGTCAAGACTAAACCAATTCACCTTGGTGGTGTGCAGACTGGTTTTATATTATTCTTTACGATTTCGCACAAACCAGAAAAAATGCAACAACATGTCTGTGGAACTATATATTCACAGTATTATGAATGAATTGTGGTTTATTTGGTTACATTTCCTAGTGTGACTGATTTTACTAATTGCATTTGTACTGTACAAAGTTAGAGGTGCGCTATTTGATAGATTCACCCGCTCCCCCTACCTCGGGCTTCCAGTGGGAAGACCTGAGGTCAACCTACCCCGGTCCCCATCTCGTACTTCTGAGTGGGAGACCTTCCCAGGCAGTAGCCTGCCTAGCTCACAAACTAGAATCAGGGCGCCCCATCCGACAAGGTTAATTGACCCACAGTCCCACACGCTGACATGATATCATTGACGTGAAGTGCAAATGAGCGATATCGAAAACTGATCGCGCAAATAGTTTTAATACCTGCAGTAGGCAACTGGAATGAGAGTGCGTGCGTGCGTGCGTGCGTGTGTGTGCGAGAGAGAGAGAGAGAGAGATACAGTTCTCTATGACGAACAGAAAAAACTGAAACTACCCAAAATAATGAATGGTCTGTATGGGAATTTATAGCATGATGACTGATTGATCAAACCTGAATACTCAATAGCCTATAACACTCCTATCTTTCCTTCCGATTGGTTGTCTGACATAGACCCCACCCCCCTCACGTCATACATTATTGGTCCAACTTATGCAACCTGAGTGACACATGATTTTATAGCAGACCTTGGACAAAGCCGAGGAGTAAACGCTTCTCTTCAAACTTTTGAGAATTTGCATTTCCACAAACCTCTAGCATGGCCATCAAAACCACCCCTCTTCTTTTCCGGGCACTGGTTGAGATGTCTGAAGTACACTCTTCAAAAGTTATACGAGGAAATCCCAACAGAACAAATATCAGGTAAGTGCAAAAATGCCGGTGAGCGATCCTCCAGCATGTTTACGAAAACCGGCGGCGTGTAGACTGTTTGGATCATTCACCAACTGTAGCCTGTGGCTTATTTATTTTTCACAATGGTTGAATAGAACGGCAATATTTTTTTTTAACATAAAATAATATGTTTTAAATCTGAGACGCTCCCCCTAGGGTTTGCAGGGGGGCAGCAGAGAGGTAGATGATAAACTAACAAAATAAGAAACAAAACAAAAAATGTAGAGAATTTAGATGGATTTCCGGTTACAATTAAAGTTTGGTAAAATCCTGAGCTAATTTGGAACAAATAATAGTGCAGTACAATTGAACATGTTAAGAATTATGGAAAAAGAAAAAAATATCCAAATGGAGAAAGTTTCTATTGCTAAGTGACAAGATGCACATCTCGCGATTGTTAACGGTTTGTCCTTTATTGGCGTACATTCGGCTACAGAATTAGAAAATGTCTGTTTATCTGAATGTCAGGCAGTAGGCTCCAAAATGTCTGTTTCTCTCCCCAGTAAGAGGCAGCCTACCTGTCTCCCAGACTCTGACCAGCAGAATCAATCATTCCTCTGTATTATGTTTAGAATACACATTTGAAGGGGGGGGGCAGGAGATGTTCCCTCATGATGAAAGGGGGGCATGCATATCCGTGGGAAGTAGGGCCCCCTTAAAAAAAAATATTTAGGCCTTTACTACTCCTGTATTAGGGGTGCGATACAGCCATCTGCAGCTCACGCCACCGCAAACATCTTCCCGTGGCAATGGGGGCATGAGTGAAAAAGTTCAGGAAGGACTGGCCTAGGTGATTATGTAGGGAAGGCTATCAATTTGGCTAGAAGCTGGGGGTTTCATTTTTGAAGCAGTGAGATATTTTGTATGGCAATGTTTTTTGAGCGGGCCAATGTGAGATGTTGTATTGGAATGTTGAGTCACTTGAGTCACAGGACTGAGAGAGGAAGGGGGTCCCTCTGGCAGGTCTTCTAGGCTCCTACACACGGTGCAGTCAACATGCTCTGTTCATACCCCGCAGGTGTCTTACTTTATCCATCAAATTCGTCTGAGTTCAGTAACCATTTTAGATAGGCCTACTACATAGTGGAAGTTATAGAGCTCTTTGAAAGGGCTTGATCTGATCTCATTGTTTTTAAGTTTGGGATTTAAACACACAACAAGACTATTTTCACCAAATTGGGACAAAATAATTTAGATCGTCTTTGTTATGATACTTTAAAACTGTTATTTTTTTTATTCTGGAGTTTGGAAAGATTGACTATCAAAAAGAAATTCGCTACAGCAGGTGACTTAACCTATGTGAGCATAAGACCAGTATGCTTTACCAAAGATTAACACATTTTCTCCCTCTTCTCCTCCTCCCAGACACCTGGGCAGCTGTGGGGCCCTGTCAGCACGGCGTGCCACCCTTCTGCTGTCCTCCCCCCTCCTCCGAACCACACCCTCCCGCAGCTTCATTAACCTGGCTGCCTCCATCACTGCCCGCAGGATGGAGTACTCTGAGAGCCGCACACTAGGGTGAGACATCATCACATACACAACTCCTCTCTGCCCCTCTGTCTTGTCAGCCCCTGTTGACCAGAGGTGATTCTAAAGCCCCACTTTCCAATTCTCAACTTCGAAACCCTTCAGTTAACATGTGGTTGGATTGAAATAGACCGGTGCATATTGTATCTTTCCTATATCACAGTCCAATGTTTACTCCTGACTTATTATTTTTCAAGTGTACATGAGTAGTCCTTTGAGCATCTTCTTGATGGATCACCCTCTCCTTCCCCATCCAGGTACACTCCAGAGCAGATGTACAGTGTGGTGGCCAGTGTGGACCAGTACCAGCACTTTGTCCCTTGGTGTAAGAAGTCCCGGGTCGTGAAGGGAAGGAACGGGGATGTCCGGGCCCAGCTGGAGATTGGGTTCCCTCCCATCGTGGAGCGTTACACCTCGGAGGTCACGGTTGTCCCAAACCACCAAGTCAGGGTAAGCCCGGATAACATTGTACAACACGGTTTATAGCAAGGAGAGGGTAGACATCCTGTATCAATATGGAAATTGTGCCCTATTTAGAGTGCCTTCAGAAAGTATTCATACCCCTTGACTTATTCCACATTTTGTTACAATCTGAATTCAAAACGGATAAAAAATAATAATTCTTACCCATCTACACAGAATACCCCATAATAACAAAGTGAAAACATGATATTTTTGCAAATTGATAAATTATATATTTCTGTATTTAATTTTTATGTCAACATATGTTAGAATCGTTTTGGGCAGTGATTACAGCTGTGAGTCTTTCTGGGTAAATCTAAGAGCTTTGCACACCTGGATTGTACAATATTTGCACATTATTTTTTTTAATTCTTCAAGCTCTGTCAAGTTGGTTGTTGATCATTGCTAGACAGCCATTTCCAAGTTTTTCCATAGATTTTCAAGACGATTTTTAAGTCAAACTGTAACTCTGCCGCTCAGGAATATTCACTGTGTTCTTTGGCCTTGCGTTTTATGCTATTGTCATGCTGAATGTTGTGAATTCTTTTCTGTGTCTGTTGGGAAGCAGACTGAACCAGGTTTTCCTGTAGGATTTTGTCTGTGCTTAGCTCTATTCTGTTTATTTTTATTCTAAAAAACTCACTAGTCCTTGCCAATGACAAGCATACTCATAACATAAAGCAGCCACCACCATGCTTGAAAATATGTGGAGTGGTTCACAGTGACGTGTTATGTTTTGGGGAAAACACAACCCTTTGTATTCAGGACATACAATTGATTTCTTTGCCACTTTTTGCAGTTTTACTTTAGTGCCTTATTGCAAACAGGATGCAAGTTTTGGAATATTTTATTTTGTACAGGCTTCCTTTTACTCTGTCAATTATGTTAATATTGTGGAGTAACTACACTGTTGTTGATCCATTGTCTGTTTTCTCCTATCACAGCCATTAAACTCTCTGTTTTAATGTCACCATTAGACTCATGGTGAAATCCCTGAGCGGTTCTCTTCCTCTCTGGCAACTGAGTTAGGAAGGACACCTGTATCTTTGTATTGTAAAAATATATCACTAGCCACTTTAAACAATGCCACTTAATATAATGTTTACATACCCTACATTACTCATCTCGTATGTATATACTGTACTCTATCATCTACTGCATCTTGCCATCTTTATGTAATACATGTATCACTAGCCACTTTAAACTATGCCACTTTATGTGTATATACCCTACATTACTCATCTCATATGGATATACTGTACTCTATACCATCTACTGCATCTTGCCTATGCTGTTCTATACCATCGCTCATGTATATATTCTTTATCCCTTTACACTTGTGTGTATAAGGTAGTAGTTGTGGAATTGTTAGGTTAAATTACTTGTTGGTTATTACTGCATTGTCGGAACTAGAAGCACAAGCATTTCGCTACACTCGCATTAACATCTGCTAACCATGTGTATGTGACAAATAAAATTTGATTTGATACGTCATCCAAAATGTAATTGATAACAAAACCATGCTCAAAGGGATATTCAATGTCTGCTTATTCTTTTCTTTTTTTTACCCATCTACCAATAGGTTCCCTTAAACACTATGGCAGACAGTGAGTCCATGCAACTTATGTGACTTGTTTAGCAACATTTTTACTCCTGAACTTATTTAGGCTTGCTGTAACAAAGGAGTTGAATACTTATTGACTCAAGACATTTCAGCTTTACGTTTTTATAAATTTGTACAAATTTCTAAACTTAATTCTACTTTGACATTATGGGGTATTGTGTGTGTTGGCCAGTGACACAATCCCAATGTAATTCATTTTAAATTCAGGCTGTAACACAACAAAATGTGGAAACAGTCAAGGGGTGTGAATACTTTCTGAAGGCATATCATGTGAAATTTCAGTACTGTAACTTGTGGGATTCAAATGTACTATGGGACCGGCTGAATGGGTTAAATCGTCTGTAATACATTGATTAGATCCTCCTCCTAGCTGCTAACATTGTGCTCCTACGTCCATAGAGCAAGGATTAGAGAGGCGTTGTCTGGGGCCATGTCCTGGACAAGAGCAGTGTGTAATGAGTGTGCGTGTTGTCTCACAGGCCGTGTGTACAGACGGATCCCTCTTCAGCCACCTGGAGACGATATGGAGGTTTGCACCTGCAGCCGAGGACCAACCAGACTCCTGCAACATCGACTTCCATGTGAGTACCACCATTTTGTCCACCAGAACAGTTCGCTTTCATTTGGTGTCAGCCTGAGACCTTAAAGTCGGCAAGGTCAGATAATAGCCCACTGAAGTACACGTCGTCTTAGTGTAGTTAACATTTATGAATGTTACGTCGATGTTCACGCGAACATGAGTGATTACTAATGAACTTAAGGGCTTGAGATCAAATTGCCTGCCAGGGGGCTAGTTTTACACCAGGCTTTGCACTTCTCGCAACCTATAAAGATACTTTTTTTGGAAGGAAGAAGTTGAGTAAAGGCAATTTAGGTTTTATTTCTATCCAGTAGTTGTTAGTGTTCCTTGCCTCTTCACATAGCTGACCAGAGAGGTCATAGCGATATCTCTCCCTCTCTACTCCCTGTCAAGGAACTTCGTGACCCAGATATTGGGACAGGTTACCTGTAGTGGGATTTGGGAGATGGAGGACAGACTGTCTTTTGGACAGCCTCATTTAATAAAGGCCTTAGGATGACTTGGCAGGAATAATGAATAGTGCGGAATGGAATGAGTTCATTGTCTGTCTGTCAGCCAGCCATTAAATCAGGAATTGATAGGTGAGAATTATCGGTTAATTGAATGATTAGAATATTCTGCCCTGAAACATATAATTGTATGGAAGTGATTAGAATGTATCAAATCATAATCAATAAATGTGTAGTCCTAGTCAGAATTAGGGTAAAACAATATGTCTTTATGGTATTATAAACACAGACTGTCTGAGCTTGGTAACGACCTGACTAGAGATTTGGGAGAGAACGGGGAGTACGTGTCAAGGACAAGGTCACTGATCTCTGTCGGCTGGGTAGTGAGACAGTGTGTGCGTAGCAGGACATTGTGTGTGTGTATGTTTGTGTGTATGGTTTTGTGAATGTGTGGGCGTGAGAAGTCAGTATAAAATGAATTGTTTTGTATTCTTGACTTTAGAACGTTCCCGTGAATAAACCTTTTTGACTATTTTAGCTGGGCCTCCGTCTGTTTCATTCGACCAGGATCTTACAAATTCTGGTTTTCAGACTGAGGAATATAATTAAATTGGGTTATGTACCTTGAGAACAAAATTCTCTTAACAGGAATACAGATGGTGGTCCCTCGTTTTGGATATGAGCACTGTTTTCAAAGGAAACAATATTCCTCAGATGGATAGGTAAACTTGTGTCAGCAGCATGGAATTTGAGTGTACTTATTATTTTCTCCCCTTCACTCTTCAGGTATCCTTCGAGTTCAGGTCCCCGCTGCACTCCCAGCTGGCCACCCTGTTCTTTGACGAGGTGGTGAAGCAGATGGTGAACGCCTTTGAGTCGAGGGCAGCCAAGCTATATGGGGGCCACCGCGGTCCCCACCAGGAGGTGCCAACAAGGAGGCGGGCAGCATGAGAAGACCCCTACCTGGCCCCTCACTCACCGACACATGGACTAAGTCTCACTCCCTACAACCCTCACCACCACCTGAAAACCCTCACCACCACCTGAAACCCCTCACCACTCAATTTCAACATGGAATGCCTTCTGCAAGAGACTGGGTCTTCTCTTTTGGATTTTGTTCTTATGTACACAAAAGCACCTATTTATTTGCATTACAGAAACTTGAATTTACTTGAATGTACATACTATTTTTTATTTGGGATGGAAGTGGATGTTTGTTGTTCAAATGTTCATGTTTGAAAGGGACCTTCTATACGTTACAGAAGATGAAGTGACTCCTTTGCGGTGTTCAAAAACATCTGAGCGGTCAGCTTTTTCTTCTGACACTAATGCAACTTTTTTGGTGTGTGACTGGAAAATAATTAAAAAGCTCATATTTTGATAAACTCTTTGTGCCTCATGCATTTATCTTGAATGTGTTGTCAACTGCGTGTCTTCTGTTCATTGTTGGTTACGGTAATCGTCAAGATGGAGCTAGGTTAAAGTTGGTAGGATTACAGATGTGTAGAAAGTCTTGTTTCAACAGCCAAGAGAACAACTTGGCTCCAGTAAGAGAAAGTTGTCCTGTAGTAAACCTGTTCCATCAGGACAGTTCCAGGAAGGCACATGACTTGAGAATTAGTTGTGTAAGAGCCAGGAAGGAACACAACACAAAACACCTGAAGACTGATTTTAAACTGACCTGACACTTTTTAGGCTATTTGCCAAGAGATGAATGACAATCATTTGAATTTAAACCCTGTAGCATATTCACTGGCTTACTGGTGCTCTTCCATGCTGTCCCTAGGAGGGGTGCGTTACTTCAGTGGGTTGAGTCGCTGACGTGGTCTTCCTGTCTGGGTTGGAGCCCCCCCCTCTTGGGTTGTGCTGTGGTGGAGATCTTTGTGGGCTATACTCGGCCTTGTCTCAGGATGGTAAGTTGGTGGTTGAAGATATCCCTCTAGTGGTGTGGGGTCTGTGCTTTGGCAAAGTGTGTGGGGTTATATCCTGCCTGTTTGGCCCTGTCCGGGGGTATCATTGGATGGGGCCACAGTGTCTCCTGACCCCTCCTGTCTCAGCCTCCAGTATTTATGCTGCAGTAGTTTGTGTTGGGGGGCTAGGGTCAGTCTGTTATATCTGGAGTATTTCTCCTGTCTTATCCGGTGTCTGTGTGAACTTAAGTATGCTCTCTCTAATTCTCTTTCTCTCTCTCGGAGGACCTGAGCCCTAGGACCATGACTCAGGACTACCTGGCATGATGACTCCTTGCTGTCCCCAGTCCACCTGGCCGTGCTGCTGCTCCAGTTTCAACTGTTCTGCCTGCGGCTATGGAACCCTGACCTGTTCACCGGACGTGCTACCTGTCCCAGACCTGCTGTTTTCAACTCTCTAGAGACAGCAGGAGCGGTAGATATACTCTCAATGATCGGCTATGAAAAGCCAACTGACATTTACTCCTGAGGTGCTGACTTGTTGCACCCTCGACAACTACTGTGATTATTATTATTTGACCATGCTGGTCATTTATGAACATTTGAACATCTTGGCCATGTTCTGTTATAATCTCCACCCGGCACAGCCAGAAGAGGACTGGCCGCCCCTCAGCCTGGTTCCTCTCTAGGTTTCTTCCTAGGTTTTGGCCTTTCTAGGGAGTTTTTCCTAGCCACCGTGCTTCTACACCTGCATTGCTTGCTGTTTGTGGTTTTAGGCTGGGTTTCTGTACAGCACTTTGAGATATCAGCTGATGAAAGAAGTGCTATATAAATTTGATATTGCAATGTTAAAACACTATTGGCATAATTTGATGGATTGATTGTTAAACCATCTGACCTAGTCCACCTCGGAGTTGAAGTGACACCTTTATGACCTCCCCCCCCCCCCCCCCTCTTCCTAGAAGCCTTGTCTCCCGACAGGGATGCATGACCAAAATAAGTGTAGTGATGGCCTTACCCATTCATCCTCTCATAACTGGTTCAAACAACATTATGTAGGGCTACAGTATCAATTACTTCCCTGTTATAATCCACTTTTCCCAGCCGATATGTGTCTTATCAAGCCACTGAAAAAGCCAAACATTCACTTCTCTTCCTCCAATGAATAGGTTGCTTTCTAGTGGACATAATGAGTAGCTGAATATGCTATTGGCCATTGTATTGATCATGAGATATTCATTTAGAAAGATGATGCATTTACAGTTTTTCCTTGATTGCTTGAGCATGTGTCCAAACAAATCACTCTACCTTTCCTTTGCCCTCGGCCTCTCAAGCCAATGTATGCTTGATGTGGATTTGTGGTCGGAGGCTCTGACACAACTGTGGAGCCTCTGGGGGCATGCCGTATAGCTCCGCATTGACATGATTCATTGATGGTAGGTGGGGGCGAGAGTTCCTGTATAAACACAAACTCACTTCCTTTGACAACTTCCATCACAACAGCTCTTGCTCAGCTGCTCTGCTTCTCTAAGCGCAAGAAGTATGAATGCCCTGACTTCTGCAGAGGCTGTATCACGGCCAATGCAGACATTGGACTGACCATGTAGCTAGCACCTTTTACTTGGTCCAATGTTGGTAAACAGCAACTCAGAGGTGACCTCTTTTATGCATGAATAACAGGTGCTGGCATGGTCAACGACGTCAGTGTTGGCCGTACAGCACTTACTGTCATGTGGCCTCCTCACAAGTCAGAGCAAACCTACTTTTTGCGCTTCACAGAGCAGAGCTGTTCTGAAGGAAGCGAGTTTGTGTGAATACAGGACCTCACACCCCCACCTACCGTCAACCAATCGTGTCAATGCAGAGTTAAAAGGAGCTTTTACAAAATTTGAGAGGCGCACAGCGATGCAGTACTTTATTTGGCCTCTGCATGGTGTCACACGCTCCATATAAAGCATCCGACCACACTTTTAAGCTTAAATTGTCTTCAAGGACTTATTGAATAATTGTGCAAAGAAGTTTTGCACACGTGCAGAAGAGGTTCACATTCATGGTAGTAATTTGTATCAGCTGTGACCAAATGTTTTATTTTTGTTTAGTCATGATTTACTCAACTGACTTTTCCATCTTTTGTAAAGAGTTGTGTTTAGTGTTTTGCAAAAATGTGCTGAGCATTTGCACTGTGTGTGAAAGCAATGAGAAATGACTACTGTTGTGCTCATTAGGTTATGATGGAGATCAAGTGGACCCCAGTTTCGTTCAAAGTGTTTTAGAAATCAAGAAAAACTGTAACTGGAGGAAGACAATGGGTTATCAGAATGTCACGCCCATTTGCTCACCTGCCCAAAACCTGAAGGACCAGTAAGTACTGTAAAAAAAAAAAAAAAAAAGTGTTTAGAACATCTCAGAAAAATGTAATAGTTCCTACTTCCTGATAGCATATTTATAAAGACTAGGCTGAGAAACAACACAGAACTGTACTTCAGGAAAGGTTTCAGAAGAACATGAGTTTGAGAATGAATTGTATTGCAGTCTTTTTTTCTGCCACTATGCCGCTGTCTATCTCTCTCTCAGGGAGACCACAGCAATGAATGCTACCCATCTGACACTGGTTCTCTGGTTAACCAATTTAGAGGAGAGAAACTAGGAGTCACGTGGGAGAAACTGCGACTCATGGAGACCCGGTTACAAACCAGTGAGAATGAAGTGGAGGAGCTGAAGAGACTAACTGGAGGTAATATAGCACTTTTCAGGTGTCACCGACCTCCTATCCACCCATTGCTTCTGTATATTACAGGGATTATCCTATATTTAACTTTCTAACAGCCTCTGATCTTTGACATTATTACAACTGACAGTTCAATATAGATCTCATCCATCCTGTATCTCTCTCAGGTGGCCTTCTCTGCAACTCTCCGGGAGACGAGCACTGGGCACATTGGACCTTTCACCACTCCCATTCCCCTGCAGTACAAGGTCTTCTCAAACACCGGCAGCTCCTACAACCCTGCCACAGGTACTAGATATTCTGTGTGTGTTGCATCATGTGTTGTGTTTAGAAACTAAGCTATGTCCCTACAGGTATCTTCACTGCCACAGTCAAAGGAATGTACTACTTCCGTTTCATGATGAACAACCTGAACACCCCTCCTAATTCTGTGGTGTGCTTGACAAAGAATGGCCAGAGGCTGGTGTCTGTCTGGGACACTGTAGGAACCGATGCCCGTGGCAGCGACGCAGTGGTCATTCCTCTGGAGGTGGGAGATAATGTCTATGTTGAGTTACAGGCTAACAGGCTGGTCTATGACGACACCATGTACTGCAGCGGCTTCCTGCTCTTCCCCATGTAAACATGGAACACATTTCAACAGCTAAATGGTTGAAATTACTTTATTTTTTATATAAGGGTTGTATTCAATCCGTATCGCAGAAGTTCCGCGTTGTAGCCCGATTGACATTTAAAGGCAATGTCAGTGGCAACTGCATTTACAGCAAACCGGCTCAATTGGAAATCACCTTTAAAATTTCAAGCACACTCAGCGCAGAGTTTCGGCGATATGGATTGAATCCAGCCCTTAAATTAGTAGACATAAAATAGTCATCTGTAGCACACAGTGGGGTTACAATGCTGTGGAATTATGCTTCCTGTCTTTTGTCACACTTTCCACAAGGCTGGTGTTCCACCACAAGACAAACTCTTTTTCAAAAGAATATGCTGTCATCTGGTGGACATAACTGTAAAAATAAGAATCCATTGGTCTTAGAGGCAACTGGGAAACTGGGTTCACTGGGAAAAATAAATGATTCCAAATTCATAGCGGTTACAATACATGCACATTAAACTTGCATCTGGCAAATGTTTAACAACCATACTTGGTGCAAAAAGATTCCTTTACTATTAAGACACTTACTCTATTGACAGTAGTCTTAATTCACAGGATTATTATTTTCAAACCCGTACGCATGTCCAAAATAACTAGCAGGACTTAGAGGTTTTCAAAGAGTTGTTTCACAAGAGCCGTAATGTACAGAGTTTAGTGGTTTAAGCGCTACACAACATTATCTGGAATGTTTGAAAGACATTTCACAAACATGGGCGTCTGAATTTCTGCACATCTGCTTGTTTGTGTTTCAGTACGTATTCACAGTTCTGAACAAACCTATTCCTTTACTATGAGTTTGGCTGAACACAGTGCCTTCCCCTGGTCGTTGGTGGCCCTACAGGTGTAAACATCCGAGTCCTCTGGCCCAACTTGGACCAGGACCAGGGTGCAGAGCCCATCCTCTTCATACTCTATCTGCACCCGGGATGACTCCTCCAGAGGCTCCTCACCCCTCAACCACACCACCTCTGGGTCAGGATACCCTGAAAGGAAAGGTCAGATGGGTGAGAGAGGAAACATCCAATGACAAGAGCTGAGGAATGGAATGTAGTTACACACTTGAACTAAAAAGCTTAACGTGTATTACACAGCAGGATGTGGCCTTGAGCAAGGGACTTAGTAAGGCATGATTGCTCTTAATCAATGTCCAACTTTAAAACAAAGCATTTAAAATCTTTACAAGCCCCAGCTGAACGTGTAATTCGGTCAACCAAACATGTCTAATAAAGCGATCGAGATGGAAGCTGTTTGTCGTGTAATGCGGTGTATAGGTAGGTACCTGTGAGGTGACAGGAGAGGCGGGCGGTGGAGCCCTGGGAGGCAGTCTGGTCCGTTGGGGTCAGGGAGAACTGGGGCACCCCCTGGAGTTTGACCTCTAGAGACTGCAGGGCCTGCTCTGCCTCAGGACTCAGGGGGCTGTCTGTCAGGGGTCAGACAGCAGGGTCAAGGCTCACATCAGAGTCCATAGCCTGGTCAGCCAGACTGAGGACAAGTCAACCAAAGGTATGCGTGGCGCTCATCTGGTTGACAGGTCTAACAGGGTCATATATCACTAGGGGCGCAACTTTGGTTTTAGAAGTGGGTTTGCATGGTACTAAAGCACATCGTTGCCTCATTTTGTATCACATTCCAACTATAAAACTGTGGGGGACAAAAATGCAATTTCAGAATGAAAAGTTGCACCTCTGTACATCACATGAGGAATGGTAGGGTTATGAGAAACTGACATGGTTTGTATTGGGTATGGCAGGTTTTGGAAGTATGGAGGGAGGTCTCACCTTCTGCAGGGGTGGTGGGAGAGCCAGGCCCATCGGCTTTAGACAGCAGAGCCATCCTCTTCAGCGCCAGCAGGGCTTTCCCTGTTTTCTACAGGAGATACACAGAGAGGCTTCAGTCAGTTTCACACCAACTGGGGGATGATGAAATGTAGTAAAATACAAAGTGTCCTCCTGGTGGGGAACCCACTACTTACCTTCCACTTCTGCTTGGCGAGGTATCTCTTCATCTTCTCCTTGGAGAGACACTTGGTGGTGCTGGGGTCTGCTGAGATGGGCTCAGCTATCCAGGAGTGGACCAGAGCCTCCTCACAGGATATCCTGCGCCTGGTTGGGGACAGATAGAGAGGGTTAGAGGACAGATGGGCGGTTAGAAGGGAGACAGAGCTAGGCTCATCCATAGACAGTCACTCAGAGACTATATATTGGTACAGGTATATGGAATATGGTGTTGTCCCAGACCTTGGTTCCTTGTTGAGCAGGGAGCTGATGAAGTCTTTGGCCTGGTCAGTGATCTCGTCGAAGCTCTCCTCGTCAAACTCCCACTGAGCACCAGTCACCAAGGCCAGGGTCTCTGCCTCACTGTTACCCTGGAAGGGAGACTCACCACTCAGTCTGAACACACGCATGCAGACACACGCATTTCAACTTGATATGAGCAATAGCAATGTATGGCCACTAGGTGGCAGAAAAGCTCAATTTTGTCAAGCCCTGTTGTAGGCAGAGAAGAATGTCTAATTGAGAATGAATGAAATAGAAAATTGCCTTAGTACTCACAATATATAGCAGATGACTCCAATGCTCCACATGTCTGTAGCTAAGCTAACAGGCTCATAGCCAATCACCTCTGGAGCCACAAACTCTGGTGTCCCGTGCATCACCTTCAGGGGAGTGGAGGGGTCTGGAGGACAGACAACACCTCAGGGTAATGAGGATGCATCCCAAACGACACCCTATTCCCTACATAGTGCACTAATTTTGACCAGGGCCTTTTTCAACACAGCCCTATGGGCCCTGATCAAAAGTTATTCCCTAAATAGGTAATAGGGTACCATTTAAGACACAGCCCATATATATATATATCATAGTGAACACAGAGGCAGACATTCACTTTCCAGATGTTGCAATGCAAACCAACAATGTTTCCAAAACCTGCAACACCCTTGGCTCTGTCCCTCAGCCAGCCCCACACTCACCCAGCTTGCTGGCCAGGCCAAAGTCAATGATCTTGATGTGCGTGCCAGTGTGGTCAACACACACTATGTTTTCAGGCTTCAGGTCCAGGTGGATGATGTTCTTCTGGTGCATGTAGCCCATCCCCTCCACGATCTGCTGCATGTAGTGCACACTGGCCGGCTCCGTGTGCACAAAGCTGTCGTCCACTATACGCTCAAACAGCTCACCGCCGCCAATGCTGCACACAAACAATCACAGGATCAATAAGGTTGTATTTTCAATTTGATTCAATCCAACTCAATTCAAATGAACTCCATTCACATTAGTGACTGCGGACGTCATGCATTTACTTCTACAGGGCTCTATGGCTTCCACTGCCATGTATTGTGGGCAATGGTTGTATTGTGGTCAATGGTTGTATTGTGGTCAATGGTTGTTGTCTAGATTCTATACTTACAACTCCATGACCATGACCATCTCTGGCTTGAGATCATAGGCCCCCAGACACTGGACCAGTTTGGGGTGGTGCAGGAAGTTCATCAGCTCGATCTCTTTACGGGCCGCCTCCCTCTCCTTGGCCCGCCGGCCCTTGTAGAACTTTCCGGCACACACATGGCCCGTCTCCTTGTGAGTCAGTTTGAACACCTGGCCAAACTTCCCCCTGTGGAGTGTCACAGGGGATCGACGTCATTAACGAGAACATGTGGTTTGCTTGCTCCTCTTTAGGTGTTTTTCACAGTAATGAAAGAAGTTGTAGTAATAATGGTAGTAATAACTCTTTCAAGGGGGTTTTTCCTAGCCACCGTGCTTCTACACCTGCATTGCTTGCTGTTTGGGGTTTTAGGCTGGGTTTCTGTACAGCACTTCGAGATATTAGCTGATGTACGAAGGGCTATATAAAATAAACTTGATTTGATTTGAATAGATTTTTCATAGGCTACAGGTTAGTGATAGTGACCCATTTTGGATTGGCTGTAGGTGTGGAGTTACTATAATGGGTTATAGTAGGGTAGAGGGAGCACTACAGTATATCATCATAAGCCATATAAAGTGTTTTTAAGCTCTCAACATGTTTTGTCTAAAAGTTGTGACACTGATTTCAGTTCATGTTGAAGACTGCTTTCCGCCATTGAAATGAATGGGGATACAACCAGCTTTATAGTTGATGAAGTAGGAATGATAGCAAAAAGTTGTGTTGAAGGCATCTATATTGAGTCAGACTGCACATGTCAACGTCAGGGTGGGGTTTGTAGCGGTGGTCAGTAGTTGCGTGGTTGTGGTCAGTATACAAGCAACCTATTCCAGACCGGTCTGCGCGTTTTAAACTTTGAATGGCGTTTCTAGCTTAAACGGTGGAGGACTAGTAGTACATTTTTCCCATCCAAGTCTATTACCCCTGAAATCCATTGGGATTCATGCAAACAGTGTGGTAGTGTGAAACGTATAAGTAGTATCAAAACGTTCGTTTTTTTACCAACAGTACCACTGCAAATGTTAGTAGTTTTGTTGTTGGTAGTTTTAAAAATGGTTCAGGAGCAGTAGCGTAGCTAAATACCTCCAATTCAAGCCTATAGAGCTGAAAAGTAGAAGTGGTATCAAAACGTTTTTTTTGGGGGGGGGGGGTCAGCCTGCACATTTGAAAGTTGTTTTGGTGTCGGTAGCTTTTACGGTTTTGGCCCTACAGGTGGCAGGGGAAGAATAAGTATGGCCAGCAGAGTCGTTTAACTACTTTACACATACACTAATATAGTTGCTTTGTATTAATATTGCCATCCATGCAATGGATTGATGAGACTCTTTTGTCCCTACAAATCAGAATCAGTCTATGATCACATGAATGTGTGTAGGGGGCTGGGCAAACATTGTCTCGAGGGCCACATCTGGATTTAAAAATTCAACAAAGGGACCCGCGATTTGTTTGTCAAAATAAATTTGCGGCCCAGAAGAATGGCAGTTATATCGGTCCATTATAATTTCTACAAACTTTATATCTAGTTTTAGATGTTCAAGAGTCGCCCGGAGTGTTTTTTTAACCTATAATAATCATAATATCCCCCCAAAATGTATAAATACTCAAACCTCCCGCTGGCTGGATTGAATGGCCTCGTGGGATGGATCTGTATTTTGCTATAGATATACATAGACACACAGAGCTGTGAACCCCATGGACCATAATGCAATGGTAAATCGGTGCCAAACCGTCTGTATAACCATGGCTCCAGAACAACTTTCTCCATCTGGAGATCTGAGATAGAGATCTGACCTAGATCTGCCCAGGAATGTAAAGGAAGGATTGCTGTCTCGGGGGTTATCCCTGACCATGTGACCTGACCAGGAAAAACTCTGGAGGTTTCACTAGGGATGTCATGGTCAGGAAAAAACCCTGTGTCCTAACCACAGTACTAGAATTAAAAGACTATATTCTATGGTCCTAACCACTAAATCACTTGTACAGTATGAAGGCAGAGAGTTGTCTGAGTTCAGAGGAGGGAGAGCTAGGTGTTAGTAGAGATACATACACGTGTAAAAGATATGATAGAGTGAGTGGGTCAGAAAATTAAACCACATCCCTTATTCTGACTAAACGGAGATGATCAGGTTTGCTACATGCCTGTTTGAACACTTCTCTCTCCTCTATGCTCTGTGACGCACTATTCCCCTCTCTGTTGACTAAACACTGAACCAACAAGTGTTTTTGTCAAGGCCAGATCAGCCATGTCTTTGACATTTCAGAGGGGAGGGAACATTTTTTTTCACTTGAAAAACATTGTGAACAAGAGCTGGCATGAAACAAGATAGTGAGTGTCCCTTATCTAGATGAACAGACATCTTTGTTCATGTCAACCTACCAGAGGATAAGAGAGGTTATCGCTAACCTGCTGATCTGGTGGCAGTGAGTTTAACTCATTTTGTTATCTACACTGCATTGCTGTGTTTTGTGTCATGCTTCATGGGAGATACTCACACTCCCAGTTTCTCCAGTACATTGTAGTGATCGGTGACCTTGTGGGTGGAGTCGATGGTGACGTCCTCATATGTCCGAGGAGACTCCTCCTCTTGTGGCTCAGCTACAGATCACACACACAGAGACAGACATATGAGCTGTCAGTCATCATAGGCCGCATCAAGCGATGCACCTAATGCACGCTATTGATACAAATCTACTGGAAACAGATTGATTGAGTTGAAAAATCTTGTTGAAATGTGTTCCTCTCTGCAGCTGAAGGCATGAAGTTCATGTGATAAATAAGAATGATTAAGATTTGACATTTGAATCATTTAGAAAACGCTCTTATCCAGAGCGACTTACAGTAGTGAGTGGATACTTTTTCCTGTACTGGTCCCCAGTGGGAATCGAACCCACAACCCTGGCATTGAAAGCACCATGCTCTACCAACTGAGCCACACGGTATACAGCCACACATGATGAAGTTCACAGTATACGACTCCTGCTGGAACCAAATCAACTAGACACCGACATGGCTCACCTATCTGCTCCATCTTGATAAGCTGAGACTCCTCACTGGGCTCGCTCACCCCCACCACGTTGTAGGCCCTCACCCGGAAGCAGTACTCYCCCTGAGGCTCAAGCCCGGAGCGCACCTTGTAAGAAGTACTCTTGCAATGGGCTGTGAGCTCACTCCAGCCCCCAGACTCGGCGGGGCCTTTTCTCCTCACCTCCACCACGTAGCCCAGGACAGCACTGCCTCCGTCGTAGCAGGGCCCAGACCAGGACAGGACCAAACAGAGAGGAGAGACAGAGAGGAGAGACACCACAGGGCTGGAGGCTGGGGACTGGGGCCGCTCTGGGACCAGGAAGACACGGTACAGGTTACAAACAGGTTCGGCACAAAAACAGACAAAGCACAGAAATATTTTGCAAGTGTTATTTACCTATGACAGAAAGGGCGAGGGTGTGCTGCGCCGAGCTCTTGCGGTCTCGTACTACAACGGTGTAGCGCCCTGAGTGCTCAGGTCCTGGCTCTGCGATCACCAACGTACTGCTCTGATCACTGCTCTCTACCCACAACTCAGACCCATCTACAACCTACAGAGAGAGAGAGTCAGACAAAAAAGACAAACTGTACACTCACACGCTCAGAAGGCTATGAAAAGAAGGCTAGTGATACTTGTTTACTCTTTAGAAAATATTATTGGTACCGGTTCTTTATTGCGTATCCAACAGGACACCACAGGGGGACATCCACTGAACGCACACGTCAGATGGGCTGTCTCTCCTAGCCGTGCCTCAATGTGGGACGGGGGATCCTTAAACTGCAACGAGGCTGTGAAAGACAGGGTAAAACAAGATTTGACTAGAGTCCACTAGAGGCCTCAATAATTATTTGTTTACAAAACATTATTAACTGCGTGTGAGAACTGTGTGTGTTTTTGTACATGTAAGTGTTATGGTGTGTGTATGAGTGGTTCTGTTTGTTTGTACGGCTGTTGTGTTTGTGTGTATGGGTTTATGTGTGCGGGTCTCCAGGCGGGTTCTCATGACCAAACACAGATGCCATACCACACAAGTAGCAGCAGTCCTTATGAAACCAACAGAATCCAACAACTACAAACGCCTACACACACACCAGTCCATAACATGGTCAAGCATACAGACCAAACATTCATTTTCAATGTAAATGAATTGCCAATACTGTTATCAAGTATGCTGAAGATAGAAATGGTTAGATATCATTTATAACCAGGTACAGATGGCTTCCTTATAACCCTGACATTACATTGGAGAAATCCTTTTAAGAGCAAAGCCCCAAAGGGCTTTGTGAACACAGCCTCTTTCTGGTCAGTAGTCAAATCAGTATGACAGTATGGTACATTTGACTGAAACCACTGTGATAAAGTTGCACTCCTGTTTTAATTGGTGTGAGTGTATAAAGCACTTTCTCTTTGAGACGAGAAGGACTGACGCCACAAAACCTCCCATGGAATGCATTCAACTGATGCCCGTCTAGCCTAACAAATAGCCCTATTTTAAAATCACTCCATTTCAAATTGAATAAAATTATTCATTTACTGGCCTACTTGTAAACAACTTTCTTCTTTCTTACACACAGATTAGAGGGCAACTGATAAGACTGGACAGCCAGCATACATTCAATTATGACAAATCAGATTCTGGGCAATCCACTGAACGATGTAAACCTACACCATCGAATGACAAAGTTACAGGTTATCTACACAAAAGTATGCAATTAAGTCAGGGATGGGCAACTGGTGACCCGTGTGAACTATACTTCCTCTTAGGATTCTACCTGGTAACACCATTACCAAGTTCATACACGATAACACTCTAGCCGTACCCAGAGCAAAGTCCCTCACTACAGCAGCACAATACACACTGACAAAACAGAAGAGTACAAAGGGTCAAACTAAATGTGTCGCTTTTGTCTCCGAGGCTGGACGTAAATATGATTCAAAAGCGGTGGGTTGATATAAACACAATAGATGAAAGCAAAGACAACAACTGGAAATGTTAGACAGAATAAATGCATTGAAGGAGAGACAGGTGCAGCTCTTGGCTTGTTCACAGAGGAAGGGAGAGAGAGAGACTAGTGTGTATCTTACCTGTCCCCGAGCTGGCTCTCTTCTTTGGCGTGACTTCTGTGGAGACTGGTGGAACTGGAACGGAGGTGATGTGAGATGAGATCACAGGTGCAGGTAGTTAGTGATAGGGATGTGGGAGGGCGTGGCTAAGCTCTCTCTGGACCATAAACAAAGATTGTCTATTATATTGACAAGATATTCGAGTGAAAGCTCTAACAATGGAAATACATGTCCTCAAATATGGAAGGCAGGCGAGATCAGCTCAGACCATTCTAGCCAATGAGAGGGCAGATACGTGTGTGAACACCAGGCCATAGAGATAAATAGAGGGCTCATATTTTTATCTGTGTCATTATAGTGTCTGTGACAGCATGGGCTTCTCCATTTTAAAGTAGTCCATTTCCTTCATCATTGGCTGATTGCTCCCAACTCATAGGAATCTCCACCCAGTTGACTAGTTTAAAATGTTGGAAGCTCTCAATGGCAACGTCCATGTTAAAATGGGTAATATCAATGATGAGTTCTTTATCTCTATGACAACAAGAACAACTCCAATATAAAGTATTTTTGGGGTAAGTTGCTGAAAATGACACGTGTCCACTTATCAGAGCATTCGTAACAACCTAACAATTGCAAAACTTCTATTCGATCATATAAGCCTCACGTAGCAAATTAACAATTACAGTTTCTGTTGACAAAATACCAGCGTACTAAAGAATACCAGCGTACTAAATAGTATGCGAAATTTCGTCATCTAATGCGCGATTGCGTTGACTCATGTCATTCGTTCATTTTGGTACAGCAGATCAATTTATCTGATTATCAGTTGTTGTCAAACACATGAGTTGGAAAAGACGAGTTCATGTTTTTATTTATTTAACTAGGCAAGTCAGTTAAGAACAAATTCTTATTTTCAATTACAGGAACAGTGGGTTAACTGCCGTGTTCAGGGGCAGAACGACAGATTTTTACCTTGTCAGCTCGGGGATTTGATCTTGCAACCTTTCGGTTACTAGTCCAACGCTCTAACCACTAGGCTACCTGCCTACTAGTTGAAACGCCAAAATGACTATGCAGTTTTAGTTTGTAGTACGCTAGTATGGGTATTTGGACACACCCACTGTCTCTAGGTTTAACTACGCTACAGTGGACTGTATCTTCCCCTACATGGTGCTGGACAGAGAGCAGTGAGAGAGCGGATCAAAGCAGCATTGTAATACAGAACAAGGGAAACGGTACAAAGGCTGGATGAGACTTCCATGCAGATACTCTGTTGTTGAACTAAGCATTGATTGGTTGAAGTGATTAATGCCAAATATGACTGATGTGGTTCATCTGAATGAAGAGAAAATAACCAGGTATCCATAATAACCCATAGTGTGCTGGACAGAAAGCATATTAATGTCTTTGGAATTGAGCCCAAGTAAATGTAGCATGTTTGCAGAAATAACCTTGCGTGCGAGTTGTATACAATATTAAATAGATTTTCACTGAGTGTCCAAAACATTAAGAACACCTGCTCTTTCCATGACATAGACTGACCAGGTGAATCCAGGTGATGGCTATGATCCCTTATTGATGTCACTAAGGGATCATTGAGACATGGATTGTGTATGTGTGCCATTCAGAGGGGAAACGGGCAAGACAAATATTTGAGTGCGTTTGAACGGGGTATGGTAGTAGGTGCCAGGCGCACAAGTTTGAATGTGTCAAGAACTGCAACACTGCTGGGTTTTTCCACGCTCAACAGTTTCCCGCGTGTATCAAGAATGATCCACCACCCAAAGGACATCCAGCTAACTTGACACAACTGTGGAACGTTTTCAAAACCTTGTAGAGTCCATGCCCCAACAAACTGAGGCAGTTCTGAGAGCAAAAGGGGGTGCAACTCAATTTTAGGAAGGTGTTCCTAATGTTTTGTCCACTCAGGGTATAAGAGATGGTCTATAATGAGTTCATGTTTTACCTTTTCGGGGTCCTCCTGGGCTCAGGGTGTTAGAGCTTATTGGGGAGCTGGATTGTCTGAAGACACTGTCATTGTTGGATGACAGTAGTAACTTTGAGCCTCTGTTTTCCATAATGTTGTTGTTGAGGGGAGGGGAAGTGTGTGAAGTTGCGTTCAGGACTCCGCAGATAGTCTCAAAGTCTGCATGGTTTCCATCAGGGGACAATTTCAGTTTCATATCCCGTAACAGAAGGGACAAAAGAAAAAACCCACAACATCAGAATCTAAACTATTACTGCAGTGCAGTTAACCCTTTGTGTTGTTGGTGTTCATGCTAAATAAAGCCACCGGCTGTATCATCTGAGCCAGTGGCACACTGCAGTTTCGCTGATCTGTGTGTGGTACGCCAGTGATCTGAGCTCACTTCAGCATTGTGTGTGTGTGTGTTGTCTTACCTCTCACACACACTGCTGCGCTGCTGGAGGTCTTGCCCGCTCGGTTCTCTGCCACACATGTGTAGGCGCCCGCGTCCTCAGGTAGGCATTCCCTCACCACCAGCCTAGTCTCACTGCCATCGAAGTGGGGCTCCCCAAAAAACACCGCCTCACCTGCCCACGGGAACACCCATATACAGCAACAATGAAACGCTCTCAGAGCTCGGGCTACTGACACTAGTCCTCAGCTTCAGTGTGTTCGTCTCAGAGAGTGTGAATGTGAACGAGAGAGACCGGCATAAAGAGAGAAAAACGGAGTATGTGGGAGGGTGAACACCCACTACCCTGAAATGAAAATTGAATTAAGCCGTTAACGGAGGAGCGTGAGCAGTATCACTTGAAAGTAGTTTCTTATCCTTCTAACGTGGTGATATATAAAGAACTAAAAAACATCACAAGGTAGTACTAATTTGTGCTTTTTATTTACCTTGCTGTTTGGGCGTTCAAGTCCATTTGGCAATGGATATAAAATGTCACAGTGGAAATTGATTTTAATGAAGACATTTTTTATTGTCTTAATGGCATAGAGCCAAACTGTGCAGGACATGGAGAATAAGGCCTGTCCTCAGCTCACCATTGTGCAGCCAGGACACACTGATTGGCTGACTTCCTGTGATAACCCCTCGGAGTGTGATGTCACTTCCTTCATCCGCCGAGCAGTCCTCCAATGGCTCTGTGAACAGGGGTGGATCCGGACCTCTGAGTGGGGTAGGTGTGGGGCATCTGTTCCCTGGATGAGATGGTGCAGGTGGGGTGAGAGAGAGGGTAACAGGGGGTGAGTGGGACGGGGGTCAGGGGACAGAGGGTATCATAAGACATTTGAAATTCATACAGCAGGCCATCTGTTCTATGACAGCCTGATAAGCAGGCTCCTATAGCTGTGTTGCTTTGGCAACGTGAAACAACCACACGTACATATAACGTCTTTGTGCATGTGCTCTGAAGTTAATCAATCAACACTCAGATCAAACTTTATTTGTCACATGCGCCGAATACAACAAGTGTAGACCTCACCGTGAAATGCTTACTTACAAGCCCTTAACCAACCGTGTAGTTCAAGAAGAGTTAAGAAAATATTTACCAAATAAACGAAAGTAAAAAAATAATCAAAAGTAACACAACAAAATAACAATAACGAGGCTAAATACAGGGGGTACCGGTACCGAGTCAATGTGCGGAGGTACAGGTTAGTCGAGGTAATTTGTACATGTACTGTAGCACTTGGAGACCTACTAATTTGGGTGTTATTTGGCCACTCTGTTTTCTCACCCTGGGGGAAAGTAACTGCTAAAACACTTTTGGTCAGCCTGCCGGCACTAACAGCGGGGTGTTCTGCCTGGCAGGTCATCTTGCATTACTGACAACGTTTCATTATCGCTGCTTCTGTGTTTCTGTTCTTCCTCTTCTCTAATGTGCTAACCACATCTCTCATCTAGCAGAGTATTTATCAGCTCTCCCTGTTACAGGAAAGACTCCAGCATGCCTTGACACCTACTACATTGTCTACAACACAGACACAAATAGCCCAAACATGTATATTGGGAAAATAAGCCTGAACCAAAACATCTGCAACAAAAACACTGAGACACTTCCTCTGTGTTTCTCCACCAGACCACCAAATTAGTATAAAGACAGCAGTAGCACACAGCCAACATCTTGGCACTAAAACATCTCACAGTATCTAAATTGTAAATCTGTTTGTTATGCAACAACACATATTTATTGACAACAACTAAACTTTTATCTTTATTTTCATTTTAACATTGATCCCTGGCATTAATCTTCAGCCAGATCCAACGGGATGACACTGTCTGCTTGCTGACAGCCACTAGCTTCTTCCTTGCCACTCCTTCAATGCTGAGCACCCCCTGGGTTCTCTAGAGTGATTGGCCTGCGACGCTCCTGCAGCCAACCTCAATTGGTAGATTCCAGGCTCTCCATCCATTCTTCTGACACAAGGATGAGGGACTGGTATTTCTCGAGCTTCCACTCATGTGCCTCCTCTATCCTCTCCTCCCAGGGCACTGTGAGCTCGATGAGGACCGCCTGCTTGGTCCTCTAGACCAGAGAACGATATCTGGTCTGAGGCTTGTGCTGGCTATCTTCTCTGGGAATTGAAGCTGCTTCTTGAAGTTGGCCCACATCTCCCAGTCACCTGCTGTGKCAAGGATCCCTTTGGTCCTTGTTCCCTTTGCTGCGCTGTCTCCTGGCCTGAGGAAGTGGATGATACAGGGGCCCTGGGTGAGTTGTTTGGGCTTTCTCCTTGCTTGCTCCATTCCCGCGGTGATTTCCGCGGCCAGTCCCGAGTCAGTATTTGGTCATGTTGACACCTGAACTTTCCATTGGTCAGAGCTGCTTGTCAAGAGGACACGTGCTCCAGGTTGGCTGGTCATCCACATAGTGTGCAGCTGGGGCTCTCTGCCAACCCCCATGTGTGGAGGTTTGTTGGTGTGGGCAACACATCATACACAGAGAAAAGCAGAAACTTAATCCGCTGCCCTTCCATGTTCCAGATCTCTTGCCAGGTGAGTGCCCTCTCTTGCACGCTCTTCCATCATGTCCAGCTGCCCTGTTTTTTCCTGACCTCCATCTCTGCCTGGCAAACAATCTCATCCTTGCTGTCCCGCAGCATCATAGCCTGACGTGCTTTTGTTGCCTTGTACTCCTCTACAATTTTTTTTTATTGGCAGCTGCAGCTTGCTGTCTGTGCTGTACAGGCAGATGAAGCTTCTTGGGACCGCCAGCCGTCTCCTGAGGAAGTAGTTACTTTTCCTCTCTAGTGCCTCCACTGTTGAAAGAGGTACCTTATAGGCAAGCAGTGGCCAGAGGAGTCTGGGAAGTACCCTGTGTTGGTAGCCACATGCCTTAAACTTGCCTGGCAGGCCGCTCTTCTTCAGAGATGTCATCCACGTGTCAGCTTGCAAGAGCATCTCCCTCACACTCTCTTTGTCATTGAGCACGGCCCTGTACCAATTCCCCAGGCTGTTCACACTTCCCCAGGCTCGACGTGGACCACCTTGGTGCCTCTAGACCAGAGAACTTTAGCACTTCTCCAGGACCATAACCATCCTGACGGTGGGGATGGTCTCCTCTCCAATCTTGAATTGGTACCGTTCCTGGACACTTCCCCTTTTCAGGCTTGAACTCCATTCTGGACCATTTGGTGAGCGCTCTTCCAGAGCCTCCAAAATTCATCTGCCTTCTAGAACTGCCTTAGCCGTCACATCATCCATGAATGTAAAATAAAAATGTTAGCCCCCTCTAACGTCACGATATAATTCACACTCTGCTTACACGCCCCTTTTACTTTCCAGTGCGGATGGAACTGTCACAGTAGTGTCATCCTACACTACAGGTGTTTAGGATACTGCACTCTGAGAGAAACACAGTCACAAAACATGTACAAAGGAGGCTGAGGGCGGGGGGACTCATGTTTGTTTCTCCAAACCCCTTCCTCAGGCTGTTCAAATCAAGAACCACAAGGCCTTTAAGTGCACACACAAACAACTGGGCATGTAGATTCCTGCACCCTTCACTCAGGTAATGGGCATGAAGCCAATGCTAATTAGGGCAATCTGAAAATACATGAAATACTGTACATGCTATGCGCTTTGATGGTGCACGTACAAGGAAGTAAACACAGTAAATCTCAGATATTTTGTTAGCTGGATGGCAGCGTACGTTTTGCACTGTAACTTGAAGCAACGACAAAACAAAAGCCAGTACTCAAGAAGTACAGAGTCCAAACACCAATACAATATGTTATCTACAATATCAAACTGGTAAGCAGAAACAAAACCAATAAATATCATTGTCATGTAAAACAAGCACATATACTGTCTGAAAATGAAAGAGAAATGCTTTGTCATGGTGTGTGGTTAGGGTTCACTCAGCTATGCAGTCTCTGGGATAAATGTCTGTTCTAACTTGTCTATTACTATGATGACCTGAACAACTAGAAAGAAATGTCAATAGTTACACTCCTAGACCCCCCCCCCCCACCACATACTACACCACTACACACTGACAGACATTACGCACACACACTGAACACACACACACTATCACACACAAACACACACTCTTACCTGTACTAGAGGCTGTGTCTATCCCAATCCTAGTGGCAGTAGCAGAAGTCCTAGTAGCAGAAGAGGTACTGGTTGCCAAGATGTTTTTTCCCTGCCCAGGGGAAGTGTTGGTGGGTCCGATGTACATCCTGAGGGTTGATACATATCGCTTCTTGGAGCTGCTGTCACTGCTCATGTCCGGCTCCACAATGTCTCTGCATTCAACGCACAAACTTAAACAGTCATTTCCCAAGCCGCTTATCAAACATCCTCTCCCTCTCTCGGTCACTGTTGCTTCTCACACTCACAGCCAACTCATAGTTCAGTCATAGTTAGTCTCCTCCCTCATGCCCCTCTATCTCTTTCTCCCTTTCACTTTGTCCCTATCAGTGTGTCTGTGTATCTCTGTCCCCTTCTCACACACACCCACCCCCTATGCTCACTATCCCCACAGCTAATAGAAACACACACACACATATACAGAAAGAGAGAGATTATCCATACACAAACACAGCCAAAGGTTGCTTTGTCAAGTGTTTGATTTGTTCATTCACCTGTCTTACTGTTTGAGTGCTCACTTATCAGTGTAGAGACTGAACTTTGGATGTGTGTGACATCTCTGTTACGTACGGTATGTATAATTTCACACCGGTGGGTGAGAGCATTGAACACAACAGCCACGCCCCCATAAGAGTTAACATAAATCCCAGAGAGAGACAGCCACTATAAATCTTTCCACAGTGTGAGCCGTGTCCATGGTAACACAGACCGTAGAACAAGTGGCTGCTACTGCAGCAACCAGCAGCTCTGTGGGTGCGTTCCCTTCCCTCGGGCTCAGTAGAGAGGAAGCCTTACTGTACATTTACTGTACAGACACTATTACTATGAGCATCCCTGGTAATCGTAGTCTGACCTATGTAGGTCTAGTCAGTTCTCTCACACAGCACAGCAAGCCAGTAAACTACAGCACAATATGTCACCCTGACGACAGTAAGTCTTGTCTTCCAGTCTTGTGAAGCAGTGTACTGCACTGGCACCAACAAATACACTAGATGTTTGTCCATCATAGTTCTTGAAACTGTTCACTGAACTGTTGATACCTTTACGGATAGAGTTACTTATTAATACCTAGCTTAATGCCTCTGCATCCCTCTCACACACAGAGCATTTTGTGTTTCACTGCCCTGATTTCAAGTGATACTGTAGTAGATCATTCACTCAATATCACTCTGCTCCCCTCACTTTCCATCCCTGTTCCAGCCCTCCCAAATTCCACATCATTAACCACACAGAACGCCTGCCATGTTCAAGGTCTGTGATGAGAATGGGCTGTTTGGGTTTCTGTAGAATCTGGGATAAGAACTATCAAAGCAAATACATTAGAGAGAGATTAGTTGTTTAGCTACCATGTTGTGATATAAGTACATGCTTGCTAGATTACACTTTGACGACCTAAGACGAATTGGAATTACACCGCTTGTAGTGCATGTCATATTGCAACAACCCTTTGGTTCAGTAACTGAACTAAAGCAGAGACTATGGATGGTCTGCATGTGTCAAGGTGCGCTGCTAGGAGGTGCATGCTAAACTACTCTGTTAACCATCACATTTCCACTAGAATGACAGCGCTGTAATAAAAACCGACCATGTGTACAGGCAGGTGGATTCCCTAGAATTCCTTCTAGTGGGATCCACTAGGATTTAGACTTAAGACTTACAAGGTGAAAGTGAATGGCATTACTCAACACTGGTGTCCTCAGTCCTCATAGATAAGGCTGTCTGTCGTTTTATTTCACAAGCCAACATGAGGATGAAGCTGAGATGCTTTACTAGAAGGAGACTAAAGATTCCCAGGCTGGTCTAATAGACTAGATGTAACATAGTAAACGAAAAACCCGGGACACTAAAATTAGTATGATTTGTTACGTTTGGTGTGGCTAAATAAGACAGAAGGTTACTTAAGGCAAAAACGAAAGAAGGGTGGTTGGTAGGGGTGGATGGATTGGCATATAACGCTAACGTCTAGTAACACAAAGACTGCGTGTTTGAATCTCATCACGGACATTAGCATTTCAGCTAATTAGCAACTACTTACTAGTTTATAGCTACTTTGCAACTACTTAGCATGTTAGCTAACCCTTCCCCTAACCCTAACTTTTAACCTAACTCCTAACCTTAACCCTAGCCTAGCTAACATTAGCGTAAGCCACCTACCCACCTAGCTAACGTTAGCCACAACAAATTGGAATTCGTAACATATACGTATTGCAAATTCTGAACATATTGTACGAATTGCAATTCATAGCATATCATACAAATTGCAATTCGTAACATATCACACAAATTGTAATTCGTAACATATAATATGAATTGTAATTCGTAACATACCATACGAAATGGATGATGGACATCCACAAATGAATACGTACCATACCAAATGTAACATATCATATTAATTTGAGTGTCCCGGATTTTCATTTACTATGTTACGTCTACCCCTGAGTCCAGATTGCAGGCAGATTCCAGAGTGTGAGTCAACCAGGTAATAGGGGCTCTTTGATAAATCCATAAGATAACCTCATACCTAAACCTGTTACCTCGTCCAACAACAACACAGCTACAACAACACACAGTATGAGGCCACAAACACACACACACACACACACACACACACACACACACACACACACACACACACGAGTAGACCGTGCACACATCTACACGTCTAATTTGGCATCCAAAATAGACACTAGAGCGAGAAGTGCTCAATTTTGCTAATACACAGGACCATTCATATTATGCAGGACAGAATCCAAACAAAAAAACTATTTACACTCCCTAACAAAATGTGGCTTCCAAACAAAAGCCTGCACAGGAGTTTGAATCAGAGCAGTGTTGACAGATGGACAGCATACAGGACAGAGTTGGGTAAACATTTGGCAAGTCATGCTGGAAGCAGCTCGTTACGAGGAAAGAGGGTAATAATTCTTCATTCATCTAACGACAGACAGGACAGAGAGGCTCCTGGGTAATTCATGGGAGGAGCCACATCCATACCGACAATATCAACTTTACAGCACCAATAACACCAATTGACTTAATGACTTTTAAATGGTTTACATTTGTTGCGTCTGTCCTTAGTGAGGCCTACTCTCTCTCACCCACCTGGCACGCGGGGTCTTAACGTTCACTCTATCTAAATATACGGTTCCAGTGATATGTCTAAATGGCCTTTATATCTCTCGTGGCTTGGCTGAGTGTCTCTCCTCAGTCTAAACATCGTGGCTGGAGATAAACATGCAGCTGGAGCTGCTTTCAGTCACTTTGAAAGGAATGTCTCCAAAGACAGATGCCAGATATGCAGCTGAGGTTAAGAATCTGGTAATAGCCTTCGTGTCAGTTTCACATTTTTGGAAATGTGTACCCGATATACGTTGTCGCCATCTACTAAGTCGTGGAACACCCGCGAATAGAAAATGAGCTAACTGAATAGGTACAGAGAGAGAGAACTGAGAGCTGAAAATGAGAGAAACAGAATAATACTAAAGATCTGGAACCTTCCTGCATTCTGAGACACAGAATGTAATAATGAAAGCTGAGAAAGGACCGATGAATAGCCGGAAGCCCGACACAATGCTGCTGTTGCTGGACTTCACCTCTGATTAGTGAACAACACATCAATATAAGTTTCCTCTGTGGAAATAACATCTGGTGAGGATAAGGAAGTGGTTTCAGAAGCCAACAGCCTGGCGTGAACATCATTGACAACATTAAGATCATGTTACAAACATGATATTGACAGATCTGACATCAGGAGTTTGAAGCATTTTAAAGAGCTTTGAGGACTACTACTACAGTATATTATTACTTCATATCAACCGTAATAAACTACTATACTAAAGGGTAGATTCATTAGACCTAAAATGTATATCTTCTTTATAACAAGACAGAGAACAATTTAAGTCATTATCAAGTCAATGAGCTTATCTGAGGAAGTGAAGCGACTGAACCAGACAATAAGGGCTGATACACTGGCACCACCTTGTGGTACACCACCTCAGTCAAACAACAATAATCCTTTAGGAACCAGTCAAAGGCACTAGGGGGCCCTCTCTCTTTCCCCATGACATCCAGAGAAACAGACACAGGCCAGCCTTACCTAGTTTAACATTTCCAAACAATGATMGATTTGTTTGRAGAAAAAYRWKRSKRRRWWTCCCAGGCAGGACCAWTGTCCTACTATCCAATTAGCGGAGAAAATATCGAGCCCAAACTGTTGTATTTGCCACAATAGCGCTTATCTGGTCTCGGCATACAGTAAACAGAAGAGAGGAAAAGGAAACTGCTGAAACTAAAGCATCTGGTTCACAGGATGACAGGGGCCAGCAGGCCAAGTACGCTTCGTCTGAGTAAACAGTGTCACTGCTAATTTGTGATATCGCCAAATGCACAGACACATGCAAGCACAACAGCTTTAACAACAGAGCTCCCTGTTTCACTGTGGTTTATTTTATTACCCGTCATCTTCTTAATGGGAGCCAGGCGGAGGGCGAACGTACGCTGTGTCTGTGTCTCAGGCACGTCTGGTTAACATCAGACTGAGACTGTTCATAACGATCCCTTCCTCAACTGGGCCTGATATCAGGGTCCTCAACCCTATCAGGACCTGGACCCGTCAGGGACTTAATCAGCAGACTATAGTGTAACCCAGCCAGTTGGAGCAGGCCAAGGGGATGAGTAGTTCTGGCTCTCCTCCTAGGCTCCATGCCTTGGCCTTGTAGGACCCTTAGATTTATTCATAGACTGATGTGGATGTGGGTTGTCTGGAGTGGAGAAGTGGCTCTTGACATGGGAGTTATTGGAAATGACTGTTTGGACACATCATTCAGGCAACATATATATATATTTAGCTCTGAACCATATTCTCATACCCCATAATCTTGCTATTCACATTGGACATCTATTCCCAAACTAAAGCACTGCCACTTCCCCCTTTCCATATCACTCTTTCAGTTACCTTCATGGTCTCATGCACATCGACCCCAGATCCCTCCCTACCTATCCCTCCTCCTCCTCACTTTTGCACGGTGCAGTTTTCAAACAAACCAGTGACACTCGTTTGACTCATTCTGCTATTTTTTCAGAGATGATGGGTTTATTTCTGCTGAGCAGGGAGACACTGCATGTCCTCTCCTCCATTCCTCCCCCTCTCATGGGCCTCAGGGGCGGGCTAATGTATGTTAGGCCCAGGGCAACAGATCAGCTAGGGGGCCGGTCCTGTTTGTACACATAGCATGGGGGGGTTGTTGCACTCATAACTACAGCCGCTCTAGTTTAAGTCTGGGACTGGGATCAGGAGGGGTGGGGGAGTGGAGACTGTGGTCAGAGGAAGTGGGATCTTTGTGGTTAAAGTAATTGATCGTATCAGTATTGTTGTGATTGCTATTATTATTCCTCTTTTCTACAGTGTACTGCTCTTCCTGTCAGCGGGGGTTGACGCCGGGGTCTTCTCTTTTTAGCCTCTCTGATTGGACGAGGCACTTCCTGGCGATGGGCTCCAGTGGTTGGCTATATGGGGGGCGTAGGGTGGGCCTACAGGGAGCGTCCAGGTCTCCAGTCTCCATCATGTTGCGACAGCCGCTCCAGGACCAGGAGTAGGTGGTGAAGGTTTTGGGGAAGTCCTTCCGGCTGTGGAGGACACAGTAACACTGAAGGGAGCCCCAGGAGTTCCACATGTCCCTGCGCTTCAGCTGGGTCAGGTCCTTCAGGTACTCCTTCAGACTTGATTTAGACTGGACAGACAGAGACAGAGAGAACTTCAATGTTCGACTGGCTGCATCAATATTGTCATACATTCAGTTCAAATCCCATCTTACCTTCTGTTTTATCCGGTTGATCTCATTGTAAGTGAGGTGGTCCCTCTCCTTCATGGACATGTTCACCTTCATCTTCACAGGCGTGATCATCTCCATTTTCTCCATCCCAGGGTGCTTGATTGACAGCTGGTACAAATACAAGAAGATCAGCCACATATTTCCGCTGCCTTTCTATATTTCTCACATAATTCAATATGTGAAAATGTTTTTCGAAAATTACTTGTCTGATGCGATCCTCGATCTCAGCGGTCTTCCAGGTCTTGACAGACTTCATGCGGCCCATTTTGGCCCTCTGTGCAGGGTTCAGGGACATGCGCCGGGGGTCCCAGGAGGTGTAGGCCACGTTCATGCTGGGACGCCTCAAGTACGGGCTGTCTTTCTCCTTCTGGCTCTGGGCAATTGTCTCTGCACATCAAATCAACAGCAGTCCCTCATCACTCCTCTGCCAATCAATATAAATTTGACTAGGAGAGTATGAAAGCTGAAGCAGTTCAATATGAATATAGGGAGGAGGGAGAAAGGAGTACTGTGTGTGCTGGGTGTTATCATGTGTTAGCTCACCCACTGGCTGGATGTACTTGAGGAGCTGCTTGCTCTTCAGGCCTATGAGATGAGCTCCCTTGGTGTAGTAGTTGAGAACACGGTCCCCGTCCTCCCTGTCTGGTCGCACGGCCCGCCGGATCAGCCTCGGAGTCTTTTTATGGTAGTACCTGGTCAGAGGTAGGGGACAGTCAAATATGGCTGACACAGCTGACCACAAGAATGTATTATTTCTGTGTAAACAGATAACGTTTATTTAAAATTCATAAGATACTGCAATGAAAAGTTGTCTCTTTGTTTTTCCCTGAAAACGTCTTGTTAACCTTACATGATCTCTGACGACATCCAGTGAGTACACACTCATGTATAGCTTCACATGATGTCGGTCGGCTATTCATATACGAGAAGAAAGTAGCATGACTTAGAATGGCTTACTGTACTATCGCTCTTGTAGTACCACTGGACAGGATACCAGCAGCCAGCATCTTGGTCAGGGTCTTGTAAAACACTGTCTCACACACCTCAACAGACTGGGATGGGTCTGCTCCTTCAGCTCAGAAAGGAGTGAGAGGTAAAGCGATGTAGTGAGAGAGAGAGGAAAGTAAGCACCATCTTAAAACAGTCTCACAAACGCTATGGCAGCTCTGTGAGTCGTACGTTCATATTTCCATGTGAATCCAGATATGTTTAGTGAAGGCAACATCTTAGTCGGGGATCTTCACCTTTCACACACTTGGAGAAGCGCTGGCTGTCCGCCATCACATGCAGGAAATCTTGAAACCCCACCTCTCCGTCCTCTGAAGCCAAAAAACAAAAACAACCAGTCAGCCAGCCTGTCAACTCATGTCAACTAAGAGAATGTGCATGGCAGCACCCCAAATGGCAATCTATAGTGCACTACTTTTGACCAGAGCCCTATATGGGTACAAAAGTCACGCACTATATAGGGAACAGGGGACCATTTGGGACACATTTTTTTTTTAAATGTATTCCGTTCTAACATGTTTTATAACGGAAAGCACGTTATTATATTTTGGGGTAATTCCAGATACTGAGGCAGAAACATACTGTCGTCGTGAGCCTTCTGCAGGGTTTTCTTCACCTCCTCTGGGCTGATACTGATCCCCACTCTGTCCAGCGTGGACGCCAGGCCCTCCTCATTGATAGAGCCATCGCTGTTCTTTGCAAACTGCTCAAAGACTTCTTTGAAGGCTACATGGGGCAGAATAGACAATAGATATGACTGTTGCCCATAACATAGGAACATCACTTCAAAATACATGTACAATAGAAGATCATCATCAATTAATTCATAACAAAAATTGGTTTTGTATTGGTAGGTAATATTAGTTGACAATATAAGACAGGCTAACAGTCTGCATGCTACTTACCATCAGACTGGGCTTCGTCAGGCATCATAGTTGCCAGGTCTTCAATATGAGTAATGCCTCTACAAGCAAACAGGCACAAGCAGATAGTGGTGTTAGGGGATAACAGTGACAGTTGTGGGGAATAGAATAGGTATGAATGGTAAGTATGGAGCAGAGGGTAGGTACTGTAACCTGATCTCCTCCAGGTCCTCTGTGTTGATGGTGCTGTCTGGCATCTTCCGGTAGTCCTCATATGAGATGGAGCCCCTCCACCGTGGAATCGCCGGGAGTTTAACCAGGGAAGCTTTATCTGGCTTTGGCATTGGCTGATTGGGCCTTTGCTGCAGCTCATCACATGGAATGATGCCCCTCCTCTTGGTGATATCCCTGGGTTTGAATCGCTCCAACTCTGGCTTCTGTCGGTTGGGCCTTTGCTGGAGATTCTCACCGCGGATGGTTACGCTTCTCTTGATGACCTCTCTAGCTTTGAGTCTGTCTGAATCTGTCATGGCTTGGTTGAGTCTGTGCTGGATGTCGTAGGAGAGGGGCGCCTTCCTCCTGCTATAGTCCCTGCCTCTGCCTTGCTCTGCTCCATGGAATGACCCTTTTTCCCGGGGTTCTTTGGCTATTGGCGGGATGTTATCTTCTTTCTGTTTACCTAGTTTGGTCTTGCGGACGTCTTTGACTTTGCCCTGGACTTTGTCATCTTCTTCACTTGGACTGGGCCGTGACCAGCTGAACTTGGGTATGGCCGGTAAGGTCTTCTGCATGACCTTCGCTCCAACAGCAATCTCCTCTGGGATACCGGCCACCCTCACAGTCTTATGGGCATTTTCTGCCTTGGCAGAAAGCTTCACGCTGGGCCGGTCATTCTCAGTGAGAAGGGGGTTGGTGGTGGTCCCAGCCACGGCTGTCTTGGTGAAGAGGAGTGGGAACTTAATCTTCTTCCTGCCGCTGTCAATGTCATCTGGGGACGTAGATCCCTCTGCCCCTCTGCAACTCGTATTAGTGCCAGGGGGAGGGGAGTGCTGCGGTGAGTTATTATGGATAATTCCTTGCGAGCTGCGGAGAGCTTTGCCCTCTGCCGAAGACTGCATGACTGCCCCCTGGCGGACTTCAGCGTTAGCTCGCTCTGACTCCGGACTGGACCTGTTATCAGAGCTCTGAGAAAGACTCTTCAGCCTCAGCTTCACTAGGAACCTTGACACCTTCTTCTGGGCCTCCTGAGAGAACAAAACCCTCCAATAAATGTCACTAGCAAAGTAAACCTCAGTGGTGTGAAGTACTGAAGTAAAAATACTTGAACATACTATGTTGTTTTTTGAGGTAGATGTACTCTATATTTTTGACAACTTTTACTTCACTACATTCCTAAAGAAAATAATGTGCTTTTTACTCCATACATTTTCCCTAACACCCTTAAAGTACTCGTTACATTTTGAATGCTTAGCGGACAGGAAAATGGTCTAATTCACACACTTATCAAGAGAACATGCCTGGTCATCCCTAATGCTTCTGATCTGATGAACTCATTAGCACATGTTTCATTTGTAAATGATGTCAGTGTTGGAGAGTGCGCCTTGCTATCCGTAAATAAAAAAAATACAAACAAAAATGGTGCCGTCTGGATTGCTTACTATAAGGAATTTGAAGCGATTTATACTTTTACTTTTGATACTTAAGTATATTTGAGCAATTACATTTACTTTTGATACTTAAGTATATTTAAAACCAAATACTTTTAGACTTTTACTCAAGTAGTATTTTACTGGGTGACTTTCACTTTTACTTGAGTCATTTTCTATTAAGTTTATCTTTACTTTTACACAAGTATGACAATTGGGTACTTTTCCACAACTGGTTAAATGTACCCAAACACAACACTCATTGATATATCAATATAGTCGAGGGGGGTGGGTGATAGAGGTAAATGTAAGAACCATACCAGAATAAGGTATTGAGATATTACGTAGAAAACATAATGTGACTGTAACCTTATTACATAGCTTTGTGATTTATCATGCCCTACAGGTGTATGTGACTTGACTTGCCTCTTTCCAGCTCCAATCTTCCTCCATTGTTTGATGAGATGAATGCTTGGCAGAAAAAAAGGCAAGCTGCACCTGCCTCTGAGGGCTGGACTAAAATGTGATAGGCCTATACTAAACTGGAAGGCTTCAGGTGGTGCCCATAGAGAATAGGTATGAAGCAAGAAGGCATCAAGAACTGAGTTGGTAACCCAGACAGTGGTGGTGGATCCAGACAGATGGATGTAAAAAAAGAGGGGGAAAGATCTCATTTAAAATCTCACATAACCCAATACCACTACCAAACTAATTCCTGAATTTACCAAAATAATACTTCGAAGACATGTTTGGAAATGGTAAACGAATATGTTATTGTGGAACAAGGGAGATTATTGTTAAACAATAAATAGCTTTAACCAACCTCTTAAAAGAGCATGGTCATCAATAGGCCATAGATGGAAAAAGAGCCAAGCCTCAGGCACCTGAGGTGGCAGGGCCTCTGATCCCGTATTCCACCATGTACCAAATGGACAAAGAATGGAATTTCCAAGTTAAACTGTAACCAATAGTACTGCTCCGTGTGTGGGGAATATGACGCGCAACAACTGTGACCCAAGTAGCAACAATGACGCACCTACTGGGCGCACCGCATCTCGTACGGCTATTTTCTGCCGTTTTGCGTCCGACTTACTTACTGCCTGGTGAAACTGTTTAAAGGGTCTTTGCATCGCTCAGTAGGCTACATGGCTGGTGTAGGATCAACAGCTTCCCCTTCCCCAATCCTAACATTAACCATTAGGTGTGGAAATGCGAAACTGGCCCAAGATCAACGTCTAGGGGCAACTTCACCTGGTCTAAATTGTTTGTTTTGACAGTCAGAGTGTTGGACCGTTGACAAAAACAAGTCCGTCATAAATAACAGTCCGAGATCAAACGAGAGGGAGGGGAACCCTGAATACATTTCCTAGCTCCCGTTCGCTTCTATTTCTATTCAATTCAATTAGATCAACGTCTCGAGACTCAGAGCTCTCTCTGACATGTAACAGGGTTACAGTATCCCAACAACTGGGTAAACTCATGAAACCACACCCATCATATCCAGTATGTTTTACGGTTCATTGTTGTGATGATGTCAACCGAATCATTTCAAGGATAGGCCTAGCTGATGCAGTCCACTTGCTTTATTCAAACCGTGTTGCTGATAACTTATTTTTGCTTCTCTCTCTCTGACAAGTAATATAGACATTTGTAGCTGTTAATAAAAATACTGTTAATTGAGCTGCCTATTCAAGAATTCCAGGTGTTTGTACACATTTCAGGTGAGTCTCATGGTTTTGGTGTTAGATCTATACTGGTATGCATATTGGTCAAAACGCTCAATGAAGTACAAAATGTTCCCGTGTGTACCTACCCTAATTAATATTTTCTTAAGCCTATTAGTACAAAAAAAATATGTAGGTATAGGCAAAGTTGTACAAGTAATACAAATATCGAGAAGTGACTATAAAATGAGAAATATTGAATGTGGACTTCAAAATTCCTGTATAATTTTCAGTTTGGAAGAAAATATTTCTGAAGAATGTTTAAGTTCTACTTGATCCTCCCAAACACTCTATTCTGAGTAAGTCATACATTCACCTCTTACATGCACAATGTCATGAAATATACACCACTACCTGTCCTGATCACTCCAGGGGCACTTTCATAGAACACATTTGGGCAGGTGCTCTGGTATTTAGACCACTGACTCATATGTGCCTGACTGGCCCCAATTGCTCTAGAGTGAACCATTAAAAAGGGTTAAAGGTTATATTGAGAAAACTACAGTTGTTTGACTAACCTGTGATTTATATGGCATGTGTTAATGTTCTACCAGGTGTCTGGCTTGGCCCCGGTCCTGGTTGGGGCTATGTCTCGGCCCACCTACACAGAAATGGAGTCTTTCACCCACACATCCCAGGGCCTGTCTCACACCTCCATCCTCCTCATAGTGGTGGGCATCATCGTCTCCCTGCTGGCCTTCCTGGGTAGCATTGGGGCGTGGTCCGACAGCCGTCTGCTCTTTGGATTGGTGGGTAGTACAGCACAGTGTGAGATATGGCAACTTGGGGCTTTATGTTTTGAAGAACAGTTAATATGCCGTGTTCCATCTTCACATACTAAATCATAACCTGCCCGAGCTCTGCCACGTTTGCATTTAGCTTTTGGAGAGTAACATCTTGGTTGTTTGTGCTCTGTAGTTCACACACTTCCTAATGCTGATCCTCAGCCTGCAGATAGTGTCTGGGATTCTCTTCTATGTCTTCAGAAGCAAGATAAATGTGACTCTGCCCGGCTGTCTCAATCTACTGCAGTCTTGGATGATCACTGTATGTTTTCCAGGGAATTCAACTAGTATTGCTTGATTGACAAGGGTGAAAATGCTTTTATGTGTCATATGCACCCTCTGCAGGTGGAGAGAAGGATCACACTGAAAGTCAACGAGGTGATCATGCAGCACTGCCCCAGGGATAAGGTTGCCATCGATGACCTACAGCATGCAGTGAGTAGCGTGCTATTCACTGGCCCAGCTGTTCACTCCTTACCAGGGGAATGGTCTCTGTGAGATACACTATCAAAGTTTGTTTATGTGTGTTTCAGTTCCGTTGTTGTGGTGCAGAGAACTACACTGACTGGCTCCTGCAGGGCTCTCGTGAGAATATTAGTTTTGTGCCACACTCCTGTTGCCATGTGGATTCTGTGGCGTGTGTGAAAGTCGTCACCACAGACAACATCTACCAGAGGGTCAATGTTAACCAGCACAGGGGAGGGCGAGGGGGTTACAAAGGCCTTAGATGAGGTTAACAAAAAGGTGATCATGATTCCCTACATGGGAATTGCTGTGACAATGATGAGAGGTTTTAAGGGCCC
>NC_036860.1:72585588-72589301 GCF_002910315.2 Salvelinus sp. IW2-2015
CTAAAGAGTAATGAGGCTTTATCTAAAATGCCCGAGTCTTTTCACTAAAACCTATAATAACAAGCTTTTAGTCACGCTTAGCTCAGATCCTGGAGGTCTGCAATTCAGCAAGTAAGACGAGCAGGGACTTGAGGGATAAAGTTAAACACGGTCAATATATATCAGCTGGTTCTCTGAGTGACTGACTGCAGACACTGTGGCCCCCGGAGGACAGACAGTTCATTAACAGCCATTTAGTCACAGGAAGAGAGTTTCAACACTACTAGCTCGTGTGTGTGTGGTGTGTGTGTGTGTGTGTGTGTGTGTGTGTGTGTGTGTGTGTTTGTGTGTGTGTGTGTGTGTGTGTGTGGTGTGTGGGTGTGTGTGTGTGTGTGTGTGTGTGTCATCCCTCCAGGGCTTTGTGCAGGTGATGAAAGAGTCCCTGAAGAGGAACCTGGTGTGGCCGGGTGCCGCCCGCATCGTACTGGGTCCCATAGAGGTAAAACAACATTACAGGTGTCCTACTTAGGTCACATGTTGCATCATTGTACTTACTGTGTGATTATCAGTTATTGGGATGCATCATGGGAATTAAGCTCTTTCGGGATGTCAAGAAGAGAGAGTGTGTATGAGAATTTGGGTTAAGGAGGAGAACGGCTTCGGTCAAGACAATGTCCATACTATTCTATCTTAAATTGGGGGATAATGCTGTTACTCTCACATAATGCAGTTTAGATCCTGTTGTCTTTCCAAATATTGAATTTTATCAGTGATTGGTTGTTTTGTTGTTGTTGTTTTTCTGGAATGTCAGCATTTTATGGTGGTGGAGGCAAGGGTGTAGGAATAACAGTGCAGCTTGAATTCACACATTGTTGAGTTGATTTGTTTTTGTTGTCGTTCTGAATGTCTGCATTCTGTGTCTGCCGTGTTTCACCAGGCCATTTGGTCCAGGAGGCGAGGCGGTCACCTGTCACACACAGTCATTCTCCCATGTTATTTAGGCTGTTGTTCCTGGTGGTTCACTAGGAACATTTGCTCCCGTCACCTCCAAGCATAAGGGTGTTGGTGGTGCTAATCACAGTTTCTTCAGACAGCTGGATCAGCTAAGGCTACAGCTCCACCACCTCCATCGCTCTCCATCCAAGCACCCCCCATCTGAACAACAAGCCTTAATGATAAAACTCACATTTTATGCCCAGGTGTTTTTACGAGCACTCTTACTGCACCCCACCTGGGCTGTTAGTGGATCCAAGTGATCCGAGGCGCCGGGAAAAATGCAACACGTCAGCCGGACACTGACCGATGGCGGCGGGTGGGCTGAAGGCTGGTCTCCCTGGCCTACAGTGAAACAAGCTCATTGGGCCTCTGGCTGGCTTCGATGGAGACAGGAGACTGCTGTCTGGTCTGCTTGGGGCCTGCCTGCTGCTCTACCTGGCCCGGCCCCTGTAATGGTCAGTAACTGAGGTCAGTAGTAGTACTCAACATCCCCAGGAAATTGGATGGGCTCCCAGCAAGTCTTCTGTTATTGAGGATTGTGTTGGTCAATCCCTAATTCAGCCAACACCCAGGCCAGCAACCCTAATTTGTAGGATTTCAGCACCCTTATTAGTTATTAGACATGATTGCCCAGCAGAAGAAAAACAAATATTTAGCAAGAGCAGACATTTGTAACTGTGCTAAAACCATGACAGAGTGGCTGCCCCCCTGTGCACCAAAAAATGCGGTCTTATGCCCTTACCATAACCACACAATGCTAAGAGTTGCTCAATCAATTTCTATTGATAGTGTGGGCTAAAGTTTTCAATGAGATGAAATGTCTTTTTCCTTTTCTGATATGACTGGTTTAGAGCGCTAGTAGTAGCAAATGTAATAATGTCCCAGAAGGATTTGATGAGTGGTGCGAGACTGGACATGACTGTTAGGGTGTTTTTGCTTTTCTGAAGGCTTTGTAGAAAGTGACTCTTCTACTGTTAGTAACTCTTATGCTGAGTGTTTTTGGAATGAGAATATGTAGACTGGATGTGTATATTAGTGGGTGTTGTGTGTCTGCTAGAATATGGGTTATTTATGAGTGTGTGTGCATATGATATGGGCGTGTGTGTGTGTTTAACTCGCACCTCCTTGACGAGGCCCCTCCACCATTTCTCTCTCTCTCTTTGGGCAGGGCTCAGATGGAAGTGATTACGCTGCACAGGGAGGGAGAAATTACAGAGAGAACCTAAAGAGCTCCAGCCCTTCTCCTTTATCCACTCACTCATTCACTCACTTACACACACAGGCACGCAATCGCCTGCACAGGAACACATGCTCTGCCGCCAGTCCCACCACATTGCTTCTGATGGTACATTTCCACTCCTGGCTGTGTCAGGACAATGCGCCAGTGTGCTCCCCTCCTTCTCCTGCCTCCCCTCTCGTGGGCCGAGTGAGTGAGTGAGCGAGCGGTGAGGGCCAGGGTTGTAAATTCCTCTGAAAGAGCAGTTAAGAAGGCTCCCATTAAAACGGGGATCGACGCTCGCCATAATGGAGCCGAAGAAATGAGTCATCACCTGGAGCCTGAAGGGTTCCAGAGCCTGCAGAACCACAGAGGAGAGGAACTGTAGAAATAGAACGGATAGAACATACTGTATCTTTTCATTTCCGATGTATACAACTTAGGTCAACTAAGTTGAGATGCCAAGGAAGCATTGTGATGAGATGACATGAGCGTTATAATTGTGACATGTTTTCTAATTTAATTCTTTGGATATATTCTAAAAAAACATGTCTTCTCTTTGCTCCATTTCATGTGTTTTGGAACCCTAAGGCTAGTGCCACTAGTTTCCTATGTTGTAGAACCCTAAGCCTAAACCTACACTCTAACTAACCACTAAATCTTAACATCAGTCGTGGAGGTCTATTCTAGCCCGTGGACCCCGCCCTCTCTCAGTTTCAGGTCTGCAGGTCAGTTGAGTTGCCATAGCAGCTCTCTCTGCTGTACCACACAGCTACTATACAGACCGGGGCTGATTCAGAAGGCCAGGCAGCGAGCTCTAACCAGTGAACACAGCTACGTCAGACAGAGGGCTTCCTGTGCACTGAGGTGGGACAGTAAGTGCTTTCACCCCAATCCTTCAACCCAACTGACCACCGGTGTTTGTGTTTGTCTTAGCAAGGGCTCTGTGCCACGGGAGTCAGGACAACAATAGCTGGAAACCAAGTCAAACAGAACTGGCTGGGTCATATACAGGTTGGATTAGAGTTGTATTCGACTGTTTCATGTACCGCCTGGAGCACAACAGTTGCTGGAGTTTCTTATTATAGGAGTCATTTGCACACAATAGAAGATGATGACATTGACTAGAAGAATTCCCCCCAGTGCTCTGTTTGTATTCTCATCACCAGATTGTTAACCTATACCCGTGCCATGGCCCGAGGAGTGGTATGGTTGTGTACACAGTGTGGTGTCTGGCTATGTACCAACCCCCCTCTCTCCTCCAAATCAAGCCCATTATTATCCCAGGCGAACTCCAGGCTCCCAAAATATCCGTAACGCAGCTGTCAGCACCACTCTGGGCAACAGCTGGAGCAGCTCAGGGGCGCTCCCTCTCTCTTGACCCTCTCTACCACACACACCCAGACTCCCTCTCTCTCGACCCTCTATCACACAAACCCACTCCCTCTCTCCCTCGACCCTCTATACCACACACACCCAGACTACCTCTCTCTCTCTCTCTCTCTCTCTCTCTACCACACAC
>NC_036860.1:72591070-72593245 GCF_002910315.2 Salvelinus sp. IW2-2015
TGTGGGGCGTGAGAGTGAGCCAAGGAGGGGGTGGAGGAAGTAAGGCTGGCTGTAACAGAGACTCTGCCACCACAGTTATTGTCTGCTTCTGTTCCGTTCCCCACTGCTGTAGTTAACTTACAAATCCTCTGAGCCCCAGAACAGGACATGGACTATCTTGACTGAGTGGCCAGTTGGTAAGATCATCCAAAGTCGAGGAGTTGAGAGTAGGCTTCCCAAATATCCATTCCCTTCATTTTCTGTGTATCTTTTCCCCTGATAGTGTCCAGCCAAGGAATCTGTGAACTTTTCAACTGCTGCCTAATAAATCTAGAACTATGTTCACAAGACTCTCACAGCATACTGATAAAACCAGGACAGGACATTAAAAACACTCATAATGTTGAAATGCATTTCATGGCAATTTGCAATGGGTCTGCCCAAAGAGAAGCACTGTGACCGAGGAGGATATCACTATATTTAAGGGCCTCTGTAACATAGAAACTGAAAATTCACATTTTAACCTCCTTTCTTCTGCCAACTCTCTGATTTCCCCCTCCCCCAAATCTATATGGTGGCCTCAGGAAGCAATCCATGCAGGGAATAGGAGGAGAGGGAACATATTGGACTTCCTGTTTTGATTTCAAGGGGGAAACGAGATCCCGAGATATGGAGGGAGTGCTGAAAAATCTAAACTGCCCTCATTTAACAGGGCTAATGTCTGACTATAACTAATTGAGCATAAGCGCTCAGAGCATGATACTCCTCTCTGAGATCAGAGCAAGACTTGATTAGTAACAGACCTAAGTCTAGGTCATTTTTTTTTAACCTTTTCTCCATCTTTTTTTCATGCTAACTTTCACAGAGAGCAACTTTTTTTCACTCCCCTTATTTGTCTCTTTTTCCCCCTCCCAGACCAACAACATGATCCATCTTTGTTAACAGCCTCTTGAGGGCTTCTTTCAATCAGGGGGATATGAGATCACATTATTAACATTCTCTGGAAGAGCATTCTTTCTCTCTTTCTGCCCAATCCGCTGCTTGTCCCTTCTTGCCCTCGAGGAGAGAATATGCCAGCATGGCAGATCTCAGACCAACAAAGAGACAGAGCTAATCCACAGCATAGACAAGCTTAGCTGAGACCACCTAGAAGAGACTTGGTCAAAAGCGCGCAGAAAACAGACGATATCTGGTCTACATAGGTAACAACTTGTTCCCCCCCCTACTACATTTAGCTTGATAGATGTGTCTCTATGTAACAAATGTGAGACCTGTGTACAGGGTGATAGTCATCATACCTCTACATATAGTACAAAAGGACAAATGTGAAATAGCTATCAGGTATAAATCATGTAAAGGTCTACAGTCTCCCTGCTGGGTCATGCTATTAGACTTCAGGTTTCCTGACTGAGAATATCAAGTGAACAGAGCTTTGCTGGCGAAACTCAAACATTCTGAAAAGTGAATCTGGGCTTCTGTTTCTGTTTAGTTTTCAGGTTCCGAAAATACACTTTTTTTTTTCTTCCACAGATTTACAATATGGCAGCAACATCTTTCCCTACCCTGATACTCCTTTTATTCCCTTCTTTTTTACCTCGAGAGAAAGAAGAAAAACACCCCTATTCAAGTGAATTTTTCAAAATACCTTCCAATCCCCCTCCCCGCCCACCCCTTGTAACAATCTTAGACTCTACCTGAAACCACCCCACCCCGCCCACCTCCCCCCCTTCTCTTTTCTCTCTCTCCTCATTCGTCTCTCTCTGCTTCAGCGAAAAGCCAAACAAGCCAGCCATTAAGTTGAGTTAAGCGCAGGAAGCGGGCCTTCAGGCCAGGCAGCCCTGTTTACAAGGAGCTAGTCGGGTTTCAGCGGCCCTTTTGAAGTGAGGCAGCTCACAGGAGACTGTCACTGGGCCAAGGCCCGGCGCTGCTCCACTGACTCACTGCATTCCCCCCATTTATCTGAGTGAAGAGGGGAAGAGAAGAGGGGGGCAGGGAGGAGAAAGAAAGGGGGAGCTAGGGCTGAGGCACAAAGAGGTGTGGAGGAGCAGAACATAAGTGGGACAGTTAGATTTATGTATTTTTCCCCCCAACAAGGCATGGTCTCTTTTGCTGTCCTAAATCACACATACTGTACCTGTCAGTTGTTACAACCCTGGTACTTATACTGTACCATGCCATACACTGCCCCCTCTTTCT
>NC_036860.1:72597348-72619220 GCF_002910315.2 Salvelinus sp. IW2-2015
CCCCCCCTGGAGGTTTGACCAGTGTCCTTGCAGCCTTGTCTTCACCCCTACCACCCAGCTTCTCTTGCTGCTCAGCTCAGCTCCAAGGGATTTAATTGGTGGGGGGAGACGAGAGGAAGGAGAAGGGCTAAGCTAGGGAAAGTGCACAGCCAAAGATTGCCTTTACTACAAATCTGATACATCAGAAGGAAAATTATTACAGATCTGGGTTTGACAGGAGAAACTTCAAATGTGTATGTGTCATACTGCCAGTGAAAACAGCACTAAGAGACAGTGTGTCTATGGCTCCTTTCAGAAGGGGTGCTAGAGTTAACTTCTCTAGGGTAGGGGGCAGCATTGGGAATTTTGGATGAAAAGTGTGCCCAAATTAAACTGCCTGCTACTCAACCATAAAAGCTAGAATATGCATATAATTAGTAGATTTGGATAGAAAACACTCTGAAGTTTCTAAAACTGTTTGAATGATGTCTGTGAGTATAACAGAACTCATATGGCAGGTAAAAACATGAGAAAAAATCCAACCAGGAAGTGGGAAATCTGAGGTTTGTAGTTTTTCAACTCATAGCCTATCGAATACACAGTGTCTATGGGGTCATATTGCACTTCCTAAGGCWTCCACTAGATGTCAACAGTCTTTAGAACCTTGTTTGAGGCTTCTACTGTGAAGCGGGGCGAATGAGAGGGGATTGAGTAAGGTCTCTCCCAGAGTGCCATGAGCTGACCATGCGCGTTCACGTGATAGTTAGCTTGCGTTCCATTGCATTTCTACAGACAAAGGAATTCCCCGGTTGGAACATTATTGAAGATTTATGTAAAAAACATCCTAAAGATTGGTTCTATACATCGTTTGACATGTTTCTACGGACTGTAACAGAACTTTTTGACTTTTCGTCTGCACCTAGTGATCGCGCCTCATGAATTTTGAACTCAAGGCGCGAACAACACGGAGGTATTTGGATGTAAATTATGGACTATATCGAACAAATCAAACATTTATTGTGGAACTGGGATTCCTGGGAGTGCATTCTGATGAAGATCATCAAAGGTAAGTGAATATTTATAATGCTATTTCTGACTTCTTTTGACTACACAACATGGCGGATATCTGTTTTTGTTGTTTGGGCTCTGAGCGCTGTACTCAGATTATTGCATGGTGTGTTTTTTCCTTAAAGTTTTTTTGAAATCTGACACAGCGGTTGCATTAAGGAGAAGTGGATCTATAATTCCATGCATAACAGTTGTATCTCTTAGCAATGTTTATTATGAGTATTTCTGTAAATTTATGTGGCTCTCTGCAAAATCACCGGATGTTTTGGAACTACTGAACATAACGCGCCAATGTAAACTCCGATTTTTGGATATAAATATGAACTTTACCGAACAAAACATGAAGTCCTATGAGTGTCATCTGATAAAGATCATCAAAGGTTAGTGATTCATTTTATCTCTATTTCTGCTTTTTGTGACTCCTCTCTTTGGCTGGAAAAATGGCTGTGTTTTTCTGTGACTTGGCTCTGACCTAACATAATTGTTTGGTATGCTTTTGTCGTAAAGCCTTTTTGAAATCGGACACTGTGGCTGGATTTACAACAAGTGTATCTTTAATGATGAATTTTAATTATGGGATTTCTGTTGTTTTGAATTTGGCGCTAGCGTCCCACATACCCTAGTGAGGTTAACCAGGCACTACGGCTGTCGGAAGACAAAACATGTCCTTTCTTTAAATACAAATATATAATTTCATATTTTACAATTCCTATTTACAGTTGCATTTAATTACATCTCACACGTTCACAGAGTGAAAATAAAGTCTTAAAATGGCCGCCTGTCCNGCATTTAATTACATCTCACACGTTCACAGAGTGAAAATAAAGTCTTAAAATGGCCGCCTGTCCTTTCAGGCCTCCTTCCTTCCCCCGCTCACTGTATTCCCAGCTGGATTCTCACTCACACTGTTTTTATGGCTGATAACTTAAAAAGGGAGTAGGAACAGAGTGGGGGAAGAGAGAGAGCACTTCAGCACATGGCATCCACTGAACACCTTTGTTGTTTGGTCATTCTGAGGTTTGGCCATTCTTCAGGTGAGCAACAGTTTGTCCTTTGGTCAAGACCCCCGTCCCCCACCCCCCGACTCTTAAAGCTTGATTTTGGCATGCAATATTTGACTTCTTAAAAATTGTGTCAACGTTCCATAAAAATACTGACAGTATCTGATGATCAATGTATAAAAGTACCACTGAGTCTCTGACAGTGAGTAAACAAATAGGAGGGAGAAAAACACACTATAAAACATCCAAATGAATGTCCAAAAACAAGTCCCATGTTTTGGCCTCMCTCCCTAGACAGTGGTCTCTCCRTGCCTACSRTTTGAGAGTCTGGTATAGAACTTGCGCCAGGASTGGAGTGTCTTGCCAGACCAGATCCAGAACCCGGAGGTGATGCCCACTATGAGRGTCATCAGGTACTTGATCATGTRGACGGTGAAGTCGGGGGTCATGCGGGGGGTGTACTGCATGGGGCAGGGGATGGCTAAGCCTTTACAGTTACGGCTGACCCAGCTTCTCTCCCAGTGGTGGCGGAAGGCCTGCTCGTAGAAGAAGCAGGCGATGACGATGGTGGCGGGGACGGTGTAGAGCACGCTGAACACCCCGATGCGCACCATCAGGCGCTCCAGCTTCTCCGTCTTGGTGCCGTCGTGCTTCATGATGGTGCGGATGCGGAACAGGGACACGAAGCCGGCCAGGAGGAAGGAGGTACCGATGAARAGGTAGATGAAGAGGGGGGCSAGGACAAAGCCCCGTATGGGGTTCAGGCTGTTGAGGCCCACAAAGCACACCCCACTGAGCACGTCCCCCTCGATCTGCCCCATGGCCAGGATGCTGATGGTCTTCACGGCGGGCACSGCCCAGGCTGCCAGGTGGAAGTACTGGGAGTTGGCCTCAATAGCCTCATGYCCCCACTTCATCCCAGCTGCCAGGAACCAGGTGAGGGASAGGATGACCCACCAGATGGAGCTGGCCATGCTGAAGAAATACAGCATCATGAAGAGGATGGTGCAGCCTTCCTTCTTGGTCCCCTGGACTATGGTCTTATATCCGTCTGGGGTGAAGCTGTCATTGCACACCACCTTGTCCCCCAGGAAGTAGCCAGCGATATAGGCTATGGAGACCATGGTGTAGCASCCAGAAAGGAAGATRATGGGCCTCTCYGGGTACTTGAAGCGCTGCATGTCCACTAGGTAGGTGGTGACGGTGAATAGGGTGGAGGCACAGCACAGAGACGACCAGATGAGGATCCATATGCGTGCAAAATAAATCTCTTTATCATTGAAGAACATGTAGCCTCCACTGCTCCTGGAGTGTTCACAYGGTGCTCCACAATCCAGCTCCCCCAGAAACGAATAATTCAGATAAGTGGGGACTTTGAGCACAGATGGACAGCGGAAAGGCCTGTCTGATGTGGAGTAGACATGGACGCCAGGRGTTCCAGGGACTGGCATGTGTACGGGCGGGGCAGTGGCAGTAGATTCATTCTGACCCACGCAAATGTGCCCGTCTCCAAGCACGGGGAAATTCTCGCACCGGAGGCGTTCTGGCCACTGGAACCCRAATTTATTCATGAGCGCCTCGCAGCCGTGCTTTGCCCTCTCGCAAATTGAGCGACAGGGTGGAATGGCCTTTTCCAAAACTGTACAAACAGGCGCATACATTGAACATAGGAAGAATTTAAGTTCCGGCGAGCACTGTACCTTTACCAAGGGGTAAAATTGGTGCACCTCCAGTCCTGCGTCCTCTTGATTGTAATGCCCCACCAGATTGGGCATGATAGTTTGATTGTAGGCGATGTCCGTGCATAGTGGGATTGAAATAGGCTGGCAAAATCCGTGGTCCGGGAAAGCAATGCCATTATCCCCTTGCGCTGATATCATCAATGACGGCATGATCACTGCGAAAAAAGTCACATAACTCGTTCGAAAATCCATTTTCATTGTGAGCTGATCAATAACAAATCTCCTCTATTTAACTTGATAAAGTAATACAATTTACAGATACTTTTTATATTCTGTAGCATCGGTATTTTGGCTACAAATAACGGAATAATTGATACAACTTCTGCAGTAGTCCCAGTGAGCGAATAACTGTTGCTGTTTGCTCGCCTGCAAGAGGCTGCTTGACTTTTCCTTTGTGCAACTTGCATGGACCAATCAGACAGTTTCAAGTCCCCCCTGCAACTTTCTGTGGTTGGTTTGAAAGTAAAGTCGGGAGGAGGAGGGATGGGGATAAGGGGGCTCCAGAAACAGATTCCCACCCCTTCCCAGTGTTTTGCTGGCCAATGGAATTGCAGAGCAGTATCAACTTGGGAGAGTTTGAGTAACTTCAGTACAGTATGCATCCCCGGAATGAACCATACTGTAGTGTAAGCATCGCTCACAACGCCAAGATGTGCAGATATCTATTTATCTATTTATCTATCTATACAGTATATCAATTAGGTTTCAAATGTTATTTGTCACGAAAAATAAGAGATAAGAAAGGAAGAAGAAGGAAAACAGTGCCAGTACCACATTTACAGTGAGCAGGGATACTCGGGGAGCTGAGGTAGTAGATATGTACATCTAGGCAGGCATAGATGAGGAAAAAGTGATTGGTAGCTGGATAAATAATAATAATATTAATAACAATAAACAATATAGCAGTGTAAACTTGGCTGAAAAGTGACTAGTAGCAGGAATATTTAAATACTATGGTAATATACTAATGGTAATATCACCATGTAATCAGGATTAATAGTGACCAGTAGCAGGATAAACTGGACGATATTAATGGGGATGCAATCAATAATCAAACAATGAACCGCAGCGTAATGGCAGTAATACATCGAATTAATAATAATTTAGCAGCAGTGTAGGTGTGAGGGTGTGTGTGTGTGTGTGTGAGTAAAAGTGACAGTGAAGATGTGTGTGTCAGAGTGGGTAGAGACCTGTGGATGGGCCTAGAGTCAGTGTGGATAGTCTGTGGGAGAGGGAGAGAAGTACTAGTTAGCCATGTAACAGTCTTATGGCAGCTGCTTAGGCTTATGTCTTATAGCAGCTGCTTAGGCCCTTACCAAAACAGATAGTGGTTTTGAAATTGCAGTAAAAGCGCAGTAACTGCAGTCGACTGTGGTATTTTGGACGCAGTGATTGCACTGTAACTGCAGTAACACTGCAAAATGACTGCAGTAAAAACAATTGCGTTATATTGGACGCAGTATTTGCAGCATACTGCAGTTATTCTGCATTCTAACTACAGTTATACAACGGTGTATAACTGCAATCTTTTTTCGTAAGGGGGAGTCTGTTGGTCTGAGCCTTGATGCACCGGTACCGCCTGCTGGACAGAAGCATGGAGAAGAGTCAATGTCTTGGTTGGCTGGGTCTTTCTCAGACACCGCCTGGCATGTACGTCCTGGATGGCTGGGAGCTCATCTCCAGTGATGTGCTGGGCCATCCTCACCACTCTATGTAGGGCAGTGGCGGTTGGTGACGTTTAAGAGGAGGGAGGGCGTTTTTATTTTTATGGACATGGCCTTATTTCTATTTCAGCATATTGGATAACTGTCATTCATATTCCATTCACCCAGTTCAATGTAACATCGATAGATTTAGGCTGCTACATGATACTCTAATTTTCCCTGTACCCATCATGAGGTTGCTACAACCTGTGTTCTCTGGAGTGATGAGTCACGGTTAACCATCTGGCAGTTCGACGGCTGAATCTGGATTTGGCGGATGCCAGGAGAACGCTACCTGCCACAATGCATAGTGTCAACAGTAAAGTTTGGTGGAGGAGGAATAATGGTCTGGGGTTGTTTTTCATGGTTCGGGCAGGGGAATCTTAACGCTACAGCATACATTGACATTCTAGACAATTCTGTGCTTCCAACTTTGAGGCAACAGTTTGGGGAAGGTCCTTTCCAGTTTCAGCATGACAATGCCCCTGTGCACAAAGTGAGGTCCACACAGAAATGGTTTGTCAAGATCAGTGTGGAAGAACTTGACTGGCCTGCACATATCCCTGACCTCAACCCCATCAAACACCTTTGGGATGAATTGGAACGCTAACTGCGAGCCAGGCCTAATCGCCCAACATCAGTGCCTGACCTCACTAATGCTCTTGTGGCTGAATGGAAGCAAGTCCCCGCAGCAATGTTCCAACATCTAGTGGAAAGCCTTCCCAGAAGAGTGGAGGCTGTTATAGCAGCAAAGGGAGGACCAACTCCATATTAATGCCCATGAGGATGGTGCGCTGCGTCACTCGGGATCCCTGTCTGTCCGTCCGTCCGTCCGTCCGTCTGTCTATATCTATCTATCTATCTATCTATCTATCTATCTATCTATCTATCTATCTATCTATCTATCTATCTATCTATCTATCTATCTATCTATCTATCTATCTTATCTATCTATCTAATCTATCTTCTTACTCTATCACTCTATCACTCTATCACTCTATCACTCTATCTCTCTATCTCCTATCTCTCATCCTCTATCCTCTCTATCTCTCTATCTATCTATCTATCTATCTATCTATCTATCTATCTATCTATCTATCTATCTATCTATCTATCTATCTATCTATCTATCTATCATCTATCTATCTTTCTATCTATCTATCTGGCCAATGCAAAAAAACTATAGACATAGCGACATCTTGTGGGTATTGTAGGACAATGCATTTGCAACACTTTTAACCAAAGATTTCAATTCAAGGGGCTTTATTGGCATGGGAAACATATGTTAACATTGCCAAAGCAAGTGAGGTAGATAATATACAAAAGTGAAATAAACAATAAATATGAACAGTTAACATTCCACTCACAGAAGTTTCAAAAGAATAAAGACATTACAAATGTCATATTATGTATATATGCAGTGTTGTAACGATGTAGAAATGGTTAAAGTACAAAAGGGAAAATAAATAAGCATAAATATGGGTTGTATTTACAATGGTGTTTGTTCCTGGCAACAGGTCACAAATCTTGCTGCTGTGATGGGACTGTGGTATTTCATCCAGTCTCCAACGACTTGTACAAGGGAAGTTTATTCATATTTGGTTGAATAAATTGAGGCCCTGGACATGACTAAGCACTATTTTTGCTATGACTTAGTTATTAGTATTTAATGTAACACAGGATTGTATACTTTATTATGATGTAGCTGACCACACGTTTACTTATTTAAAAAAAGTTCCATGATGATTCAAGAAGAGCAATAAATGTTCAACAAAATCCTTCACTATGCATGAAAAAGCCTCATGATATAGTCCCTCATTGAAAGTAAAATAGGATTCCCCCATCTTTTAATTTTATAAAAAGTATTGGTTGCTATGCCCTTTATGTGTACAATCCCTATTTGAACCCATTGGGTGAAACATCTTCTTATGGACCAATCATCACCTTTGAGACAGTTAGTGATAAAAGAAGAGCATTTTATTCGCGGGGGTTGATGTGAAAATCTTGAGTGAGATGTCCGCTGAAGGTCTTGCTCGTGACACTAGTTTACAAAAGCGAGAAGAGCAACTGGCAAGCTCGAGATCAATAGTTCTATAGCTAGCCGCAATGTACTAGTGATTTCCCCTGTCATTGTATAAAGTCCGTTTGATTTAATTCATTTTATTTTTAAAGTTAGATTTTTAAATCGTGAACATTTCACCTGGGGAAATTTCCTACAGAAACGTTGTTTACAAGTTAATTTATGGAGGTAAGTAGCTAGCTAGCTAGCCCAGTTGGCTAGCAAAATTTAGTTAGACATAAATCGTGTGACTGAGGGAGACAAGGGACACAAAAGCTAACTTAGGACAAAAGTGAAACTGTCTGTTATTACTGTGTCATTCAGAATACGTTGTTGATTGAACTCATAAAAGTTGGATGTTTTGGGTGTTTTGGGTTTAGCTAGCTTAGCTAGCTAGACACCTGCTGAGCATCCTTCTTTCTATCTTTGTAACTAATTTATCTAGTTAACGTTCGCTACTGTTGCAAGCTAACATACACTTAATTATAATTTGACTTGGGCCGAGTTAGCCATGTGCAATACAATATGTTATTACCCTGTTAGCTGTATATCTAATAATAAAGATAGGTAGTCAATGAAACTGTATTGTTCTGTTGAATGTTTGTATGAATATCTTTGTAATGTTTAGTTTAATAATGCAGTGAAGAATAGAATAAGTGCAAGTTCAAGAGGAGTGAGAATGGCGTTTGATCGATTCCAGAGTGCATCAGCCGGTTCAGACTCATTCTTTTCCACAAATAAGCATCAGGTGAGACATTCAAAAGAAATGTTTAACTTTTCTAGATTGCAGTTCATTACAATGTAGGCTATAGATGAGAAATAATTCAAGTGGTATGTTTATTAATGGTTTATATTAAGTAGCTAGTGTTTTGTAAGTCTTAGGTATGAATTGTCTATTGTAGGCTAAACAGAATCAGAATGCTAATGTTACCTCTCATCTCTCACCAGTGACTGGCTGACGTTTTCACTAGGGTTCATGAATTTCCTTTTTTATTGTCTCACAGACCTGTGGAACTGAGGACAACGAAAGGCTCTTGCAGCCTTACGTCCCATTACCCGATTTCTCACTGCCAGAAGAACCTCCCATGTCCTACACACCCTGGTCTGCACAGGATGATCCATATCAACTCATTAATTGCACCCAGAACAATGTTAAAAGCAGGTACCTAAACTAACTACTTCTAATGCAACTCTCAGAATTGTATACTGACCTGGTCCATACTGTGTTTTGTCATACCAGTATTTAACATTGACAGTCTGAAGAATGTATTGGGAAAAAGAAGGCCGAGTCTTAATTTATACTGAACAAAAATATAAACACATGTAAAGTGTTGGTTCCATGTTTCATGAGCTGAAATAAAAGACCCCAGAAATGTTCCATATGCACAAAAAGCTTATCTCGCTCAAATATTGGCCTCAAATTTGTTTACATCCCTTTTAGTGAGCATTTCTCCTTTGCCAGGAGAAACACAATGCCACAGGTGTCTCAAGTTTTGAGGGAGCGTGCAATTAGCGTGCTGACTGCAGGAATGTCCACCCGAGCTGTTGCCAGATAATTTAATGTTAATTTCTGTACCATACGCTGTCTCTGTCGTTTTAGAGAATTTGGCAGTAACTCCAACTGGCCTCACAACCGCAGACCACGTGTATGGCGTCGTGTGGGCGAGTGGTTTGCTGATGTCAATGTTGTGAACAGAGTGCCCCATGGTGGCAGTGGTGGAAAAAGTACCCAATTGTCATACTTTAGTAAAAGTAAAGATACCTTAATAGAAAATTACTCAAGTAAAAGTGAAAGTCACCCAGTAAAATACTACTTGAGGAAAAGTCTAAAAGCATTTGGTTGTAAGTATACTTAAGTATCAAAAGTAAAAGTATTAATATTTTCTAATTACTTATATTAAGCAAACTAGTAGGCACAATTTTCATGTTTTTTTATTTATTTACGGATAGCCAGGAGCACACTCCAACACTCAGACATCATTTACAAACAAAGTATTTGTGTTTAGTGAGTCCGTCAGATCAGAGGTAGTAGGGATGACCAGGGATGTCCTCTTGATAAGTGTGAATTGGACCATGTTCTGTCCTGCTAAGCATTCAAAATGTAACAAGTACTTTTGGGTGTCAGGGAAAATGTATGGAGTAAAAAGTACAACATTTTCTTTAGAAATGTATTGAAGTAAAAGTAGTCAAAAATATTAACATTAAAGTACAGATACCCCAAAAAACGACTTAAGTAGTACTTTAAAGTATTTTTACTTAAGGACTTTACAACACTGGGTTATGGTATGGGCAGGTATGGGCAGCTACAGACAACAAACACAATTGTATTTTATCAATGGCAATTTGAATGCAAAGAGATACCGTGACGAGATCCATTTTCGTGCCATTCATTCACCGCCATCACCTCAGGTTTCAGCGTGATAATGCACGGCCCCATATTGCAAGGATCTGTACACAATTCCAGGAAGTTTAAAATGTCCCAGTTCTTCCATGGCCTGCATACTCACCAGATATGTCACCCATTGAGCATGTTTGGGATTCTCTGGATCGATGTGTATGACATTGTCTTCCAGTTCCTGCCAATATGCAGAAACTTCGCACAGCCATTGAAGAGTAATGGGACAACATTCCACAGGCCACAATCAACAGCCTGATCAACTCTATGCGAAGGAGATGTGTCGCGCTGTATGAGGCAAATGGTGGTCACACCATATACAGACGGGTTTTCTGATCCACTACCCTACTTTTTTATATGGGACAGTATCTGTGACCAACAGATGCATATCTGTATTCCCAGTCATGTGAAATCCATAGATTAGGGTCTAATTTTTTAAGATCAGATATTTATTTAAATGGACTTATATACTTATATATATCCTTATATGAACTGTAGCTCAGTAAAATCTTTGAAATTGTTGCATGTTGTATTTTTGTTTATTATAATTAATTGTACTGAAATCATAGAGAACATTTCATAGGTGATTTGAAGACACAAGGTGTTCATGAACACACTGTCCATTTGAAATTCAGTTGAACTTCTAATAACCACTGGACTTTTTCATATACTGTATGTCCCACTCCATTTGAAATGTAAATGGTCTTCTTTTTTCATGTCTTTTGAAATGCTTATGTTTTAAATCTCCAAGGAATCTCCCAGATGGAAATGACTGTGGAAGTGAAGCTGATCTCTATGGGCTGGTGTCAAATATCTTGGAGGAGGCTAATCAAATGGACAGTTACTATACTGAAGAGTAAGTTATTCATTAGGAGGGTATTTTTTGTCTTCAGTGATATGAGCTCATTTCATTGTATTGGGAGGCAAATTAATGGGAATTGAAAATCGAAACCGCAACGTTTGCCAGTAATGACTTTGAGACTTTCAATTGTGTTTAAAAAACTGTATTTAACCTTTAACTTCTCAACTCTCCTTTTAGGACATTATCCCAACTGAAATCTGTCTGGTCTCCCAAGTCAATGAGCGACGATTGCCAGCAGTACTTCCAGTCAGAGTCCAAAGTGCAGTCCAACTTTCTGCCGAACCATGTTTACCCTGAGTCTTTCAGTAAAGCACAAGGGCAGCCAATGAACAGAGGTTCCGAAGAGTTCTACCAGCGTTTCAACGGCTTTGATACCAGTGACCAGCAGTGGCTCCTCCCTTCCTGCAATGGAGATATGGACACTAGATACTCTCTACAGACCCAAGAGCTGCCGAAGCCGCCGGGGCTACCGCTGCCCAACGTGGGGAACGCCTACTGTTCAAACACGAGGCCGAGTAAACACGAGTACAACACAGCTGAGAAGGTTGGAGGGTTCTGTGGGTCTGGGAACGCTTTTTCTGGCCACATGGATGCCTTCGCACCCTCCTTCTGCCCCCAGAGCAAGATAAACAGCCAGTGCTTTGACCACTACTATGAAGAGTTCCCAGGCCAGATCAGCGCCAAGCCCAGAAGGACCAAGCAGTACACCATGCAAGAGGTCAACAAGCTGGCCAGCAACATCCAGGCTCTGATGGTGGGTGAGCAGGACAACGCATGTGGTAGGGAGCCCCAGAACCGGCAGAGTGTGCAGATGCAGTATGACAACATCATGGCCGAACAGAGGAACTTCTCCAACACCAGGATGCCTGGGCAAAGCACTCAAGCCATGCAGTTTAAGAAGGAACTGGGAGGGGAGTATGGAGCCATGCAGAGGGAGACTGATGGCGGAATGAAGAGCAAACAGCCGCTACAGAGTGACTTTGATTCCAAAGACTTATCTGGATTTGGTCCACAACACGTTGAGTATTTCCAACAACCAAACTCATTCTCAGCGTCTTTCAATCCTACAATTTCTCACCAAAACAAGATGGCTGTCCAGAAAGGAAGCAATCCCCTCTCTACGGGCCTGAGTCTGAACCAGTACCATTATACGGGCCAGCAGAACCAGTTGCAGAACAAACTCAAGCAGCAGCATCAGCAGCCAAAGGGAAACTGTTTATCCTCTGGGCCGTCCAAGATGCTGTCCCACTCTGTGTCTGAGTTTGTACCTCAGCACTCCCACCAGATGCAGAGAGGACCACCACCGTGCATCCAGGACTACAGTCAGGGGGACGGGCCCAGCAACCACAGCAGCAGGGAAGGACAGAACCAGGTCGGGATGGGCATGGGCGGGCTGAGGAGGGGAGCCAGCGACAGTGACTTTGAGATGCAGCTGGACAAGAGCAGGATGCACATGGCTGGGCTGGTGGCTGATGGCTGCTCCTCCACTCAGCGCTTGGATGGGAAGACAAGGCTCCAGACCAGCACTCACATGACAGGAGACGGGGACAAGAAGCAGGGGCTCCTGCAGAACCCTTACCTCGACCTACTCGGCAGCATGTATGGCTCTCAGAGATTCGGCGGAGGAAACGGCACAGTCAACGCAGGAAAGAACCCAACCTTTCTGCCTTGCATGTATCAGGCTGTGAATGACCCCAGACAGAACTCCTGCCACATGTCTCTGAACTCTGCCAGCTTCAACTCCAGATCCTCCTACCTCTACGGCGGTTCCATCCCCCCCATGGACCTGTGTGACCTGCTGCCAGACGGGGARTTTGCAGCTTTCAACCCTTACCTCAATGACRTKATGGGCTCCAGYGGAGAGAACCCYTACCCAGGGATGATGGGAGGCCTCCGCTCCCCGAGGATAATGAGGAACCGGGGAGGACCCATGAGCCAGCTCCACTYCCACCTGGAGGAGTGCTATGAGCARTGGAGAGTCCTGGAGAAGGAGAGGAAGAAGGTGARCAATAAAAATRAGTGGTTCATTTAGTGGGAATATTTTTGTTYCTTGTGATCRTCTTGAAATCCTTATTATTTATCTGATTATGCTGCAATACAATACTTGGTAAGAATGACTCSCAAACTAGGATTAAAATGTATAGTTYGACTGGTTGGCRTTAAGTGTTTTTTTRTATTATGTGTTTTAGACAGAGGACGTCCTTACCATGAGTTATCCTGGAAAGCGGATTTCTGTGGTGACCAGCAGTGCCCTCCCCAAAATCCCACCTAACCCTTCCAGAGTGGACCGTCTCATCGTGGACCAGATCCGAGAACAAGCCAAGGTGAGAGATATTCATTCTTCGGGGGGGATTCTAAGCTGACATATGGAATTGTTTTAAGATGGTCATGCTACGGATCATTTAGCTATTTGATTTAGAATTTTAGGACCCCTTTATTTATCAAAATATATATTTTTAAAGTTTTGATAAAGTATTGAATTTGGCCTTTACTACTATAGAAACGCATTGAATAACATATTCATACAGTACATTCAGAAAGTATTCAGTTCCATTGACTTTTTCCACATTTTGTTACGTTACAGCCTTATTAAAATTGATTGGGGAAAAATATCCCTCATCAATCTATACACAATACCCCATAATGACAAAGCGGAAACAGGTTTTTAGAAATGTTTGCAAATGTATATAAGAAAACTTGAATACCTTATTTACATAAGTATTCAGACCCTTGTGTCGAGGCACAGATCTGGGGAAGGGTACCAAAACAGAGAGATCCTTGATGAAAACCTGCTCCAGAGCGCTCAGGACCTCAGACTGGGGCGAAGGTTCACCTTCCAACAGGACAACGACCCTAAGCACACAGCCAAGACAACGCAGGAGTGGCTTCTGGACAAGTCTCTTAATGTCCTTGAGTGGCACAGCCAGAGCCCGGACTTGAACCCGATCGAACATCTCTGGAAAGACCTGAAAATAGCTGTGCAGCAACGCTCCCCATCCAACCTGACAGAGCTTGAGTGGATCTGCAGAGAAGAATGTGAGAAACTCCCCAAATACAGGTGTGCCAAGCTTGTTGCGTCATACCCAAGAAGACTCAAGGCTGTAATCGCTGCCAAAGGTGCTTCAACAAGGACTGAGTAAAGGGTTTGAATACTTATGTAAATGTTATATTTTAACTTTTTTATTTTTTTATACATTTGCAAACATTTCTAAAAACCATTTCATGCTTTGTCATTATGGAGTATTGTGTAGATTGATGAGGGGGAAAAAAGTGATTTAATCCAGTTTAGAATAAGGCTTTAACTTAACAAAATGGGGAAAAAGTTAAGGGTTCTGAATAGTTCCCAAATGCACTGTAATTGGCAAAAAAGAAACCAGGTTTTGAAGTGTTTGTCCTATATCTAGGAGATATAAGAAAGCTCAGGAAATATATATATTTTTTTACACATATTCAACCCCTTTTTTGGGTAGGCACAAAACTACCTTCATATTTTCATCAATAAAAATAAAAAAACAGTACCAGTTACCTACAGACGAGTCCCGTGACACTTGGAGCCGCATTAGTTTGTAGGCCAAACGCAGATGTGGAAGTGCGACATCGGCAGATGTGGTGGAAAGAGACTCATCCAATGCAGATATCTCTAGGTTAAACTGACAGATTTTAATGGGGATTTTTTTAAATGATAGATTGATGCACCGGTGCGTGAATCGACTCTAGGAGGTTAAATGTCCACTTTGGAATTTTAGGATTGGATGATGGCTAATTCCATGMAAGTTGGCATGAGTGTTGATAGAAGAGTTGATTAAGACCAATACATGAATACCAGTTGCTGTAGGCTAGATGAACACCCATCAAGTTCTGCAAGTGTTTCAAAATACATTTGAAGAAATATTGATGGAATTGATTTTCCTCTTATATCATAGGTGGTGAGCCTTCTGGGTAAAATGGAGCGTCTGCGTAGCTTCCCCCTCCATGCCAATATTTGTTCAGCGCTGGACAGACACCTCGAGGCTATTTACATTACCCAGGCCAGACGCAAGGAGGAATTTGTCAACACTTCAAACCGTCAGAGACAGGCCAGYGCACATTTCAGAGAGGACAGAGGTAACTCAACACGAAGTCATTAATGAGCCGCAGCTAGTTCTCAACAACTGAATCCCCAAGCATTTGTCTGTGCTTGTCTTCCAATTTGGTTTTAGATTTATTCTGGAAATATGGCTGCCATTTTTTATTCTGTAGAGCCTTTTATATTTTATTTCCTTGAAAAAGCAAATAACAGAGCTTATCTTCTACATTTGCCCTTCCGTGTTAGGGATGAGCAGCATTTGTCAGCTTTGATGATGAGGCCTAAAAACCAGTGGTTGAAAAAATACCCAATTGTCATACTTGAGTAAAAGTAAAGATACCATAATAGAAAATGACTCAAGTAAAAGTGAAAGTCACCCAGTAAAATCCTACTTGAGTAAAAGTATTTGGTTTTAAATATACTTAAGTATCAAAAGTAAATGTAATTGCTCAATTATACTTAAGTATCAAAAGTAAAAGTATAAATCCTTTCAAATTCCTTATATTAAGCAAACCAGATGACACCATTTTCTTCTTTTTTCATAGATAGCCAGGGGCATGCTCCAACACTCAGACATCATTTAGAAACAAAGCATGTGTTTAGTGAGTCTGCCAGATCAGAGGCAGTAGGGATGACCAGGGATGTTCTCTTGATAAGTGTGAATTAGACAATTTTACTGTCCTGCTAAGCATTAAAAATGTTACAAGTACTTTTGGGTGTCAGGGAAAATGTATGGAGTAAAAAGTACATCATTTTTTTTTAGGAATATAGTGAAGTAAAAGTAGAAGTTGTCAAAAATATAAATAGTAAAGTACAGATACCCCAAAAAACTACTTCGGTAGTACTTTCAAGTATTTTTACTTAATTACTTTACACAACTGCTGTCTTGTTTTTTTTGCCTGTATTCCTGCTAGATATCCTGCTGCTTGCTACAGCACTGAAGGATCTGTGTTTGACCACAAGGAAGTCCCGCACTGCCCTGTGGTGTGCCCTACAGATGACCCTACCCAAGTCCAACACGGACAAGCTGGATGAGCAGAGCACCTCTGAGGAKACCAGCCCAGGGAGAACACTTATCCAGTTCTGATGCCACTGAGCCACCCTATGGTTCACATGTGACACTCACTCACGTTCATGCTATAGATGTTGCTGAGAGCAAGACCAGTGAGGAGCATTAGGCCAGATTAAATTTTGATCACATCATTAGACAGAACAGAAGTAATTCTTGTATGTAGGCTCAGTTTGAGCAAATAGAGGAAATTGATTATTTTTGGAGATTATCAGTCTTATTTAAAATGTATCTTTAAGCAGGTGATTCAGAACAATGTAATGGGATAACCGCGGGTGCATTTATTTTAAATGGCAGTACAATTCTATTATGCTGTTTAATTGAGAATCCCCATAATCCCTTCAGCCCCAGTAATTCCCTGTTAACGAGCTTCTATTAGGAACATGAGAGAGAGCAGAGCCTGATCAGATATGGTGGGGGTGATAACTGTAGGAGAATATACAATATTACATTCATCAGTATTGTCAACTACCTTAGAGCTAGGGTCCTTGCAATCATTGCAAGGAAAATTTGTTTAATTTACCTTAGTGGCCACAAATGTTAATACAATTTGATTGATAGTTGCTCTTGGGCTAGGGGAATTCATAATATGAAATGTGTTAAGGCATAATTTATCTTCAAAATAACAACATTTTGTGATTAGGGTCATCGAAAATAATGGGAATCTTGGAAAGCCCGAATATAATTTAAAGACACTATTTATAATTATTAAAACATGGCAGTCATTTGAATGTTTTCCTGATTGTTTTACTTATTTATTTGAATGTGATTTGACATTCAGTTCTCTAATATGCTTCTTAACAACCAATAATTGTGGATAAGTGATCATTGCCTCCTAAGTTGAGTAGATATGGCAATGGGAACCACTTTTCTGTAATATTCCATGTTAACATACCAATCAATCGTCAACTTGAAGCCTAGTGTTTCCTCAGTTTATCTGAAAAGCAACATACTCTAGTCAGTGTATTGTTTTTACTTACTCTCAGTAGGTTAGAAACTGGACATGTCATGCATTGATGTTAATTAACTCTTATGTTATTCTTATTTTGAATTTAGTTCTCAATGTTAATCACGCTGCATTACAGCTCATTTCAAAAACATAAAAACATCAGAATTAAGTTTGATGGACACAAACTATCAATGACATAATACACACTTGTAAGACAGGTGGCAAACGTGTTCAAACCCCTGTATTTTTAATGTTCCTGTTTGAAATTGTATGTTTCACAATAATTGTTTCTGTTTTATTACTTCAAAAAACAATAAAGCTCTTTAAAATGGCATTTATTTATTCAAAAAATGTTAAAAATAAACCCCATTGCCATTCTGCAAACATTGTATATGATATAATCGAGGTATACAGTATCAACCGCCACGTTGTTCTGATTCTCATACAAGAGAGTTGCATAGACAGTACATGAAGACTGGGGTGCCAAACTGAATGTATTTAATATGACAATGACTTGAGTGTGAGCCTTGAGTGAATCCGTCTCCAAAGAGGAAAAGCATTTGCAACACATTGGCACATACTAGCAGTGCCTCAATCTGAGTGAGTTAAGATCCCATAGGGCACTTCCCCTTCCTGTTTTTGTAATTGCAGAACATTTGAATGCCATTTAAAAACATTTATCTTGGAAAATTATTACTTAAACTGGGCAAACATTTTTAGAGTGAAGGCTTGCATGCTACATCTATTGAATGATTATTCATTTTCAGACAGTCTCCCTATTATTAGAGGCATATTGAAAAGGAGGCAGGGACAGCAATGATACAGATACATCCGCCTCTAGTTTCAACATGATAGGATGACAGATACAGGCAAGAGCTTGTGCAGGTTGATCATAGCAAGTAGAGATAGACTATTAATGTTGGCTTTTCATAGRGTCACTGATTTACTTTATTAATCACAGTTGAGGAGAAAGAACACATTGTAGATAGATGGACTGTTTCCCAGCTTTAGATAAAGCTTGAATGAAATCTATAACTGTAATTGGTTAAAACAATGTCCAGACAAGTTCTTGTTACAACGTCATGTTACAATCGTAAGGGTGGTAATAAGGGATAGGTAAAAATAGATGTTGATTTCAGTTTTTTGTCCAGTAACAAAACATTTAATGTGACTGTCCCAAAGTGTCATTAGTTTTTCTCATCTTTTGCGTTCYCCTTTCTGTGTGCGTTTCTTCTCCTTGTCCTTCCTGTCCTGCCTGGCTAGTTTATCCTTCTCACGCTGCATCTTGTCCGTCTCTTTCTTCTTATGCGARTCTTCCTTAGCCTGGTCCCTCTGCTGCTTCTTCCTGCTCARAACCTCCTCCACGTTGGTGTTCTTAAACAGGGCTGAGGCGACCAGTAAAGGAGTTTCACAGCAAAACCAGCGCCCCTATTCMTAAAGCKTCTCATAGTAGGAGTGCTGATCTAGGATCAGGTTTCCCCTATACATTTAATCAAGATTTAACAGGCAACACTGATCCTGGATCAGCTCTCTTATTCCAAGGCACTTTACAAATACAGACCAAAATGTACTATTACTTGGGTTAAGAAGTTGATGGTGCCATAAGTGGTCTTTTAAAAATATAGTACTCGTTAAATATTACTTAATGCAGTAAACAATACATTTGCATTCCATTTTAGTCATTTAGCAGACACTCTTATCCAGAGTGACACAGTTAGTGCATTCATCTTAAGATAGCTAGGTAGGACAACCACATATCACAGTAAGTACATTTTTCCTCAATAGGAGTTATAGGAGGAGCAATGGGAGGCATAGACAGGATACATTTATCACCACTGGGGGGAAAAGCCTGCTCCTCCTCTTCAGCTTCAGTGTTCATGTCAAGGAAACTTGAAAAATAGTGTTCCGCATTGCAGTCACATAAAAATGAACATTTTGAGAGACACTGCTTTCATTATAAATTACAGAAATAAACACTTAAGACCTTTAGAGCTGTATAGGCTTAACAAGGGGCAAAGCATAACTGTAGGGGCACACAATAGTTGCAATATATTGAGCCAAGGATATTCCTCGTCATCTGTGATATTGGCATATTGAGCCAGGACTGCTTCTTTMGCTTCTTTCCTCTTCCTGGACTCCTGAGATACTTCCTTCTGTTTCACCACAATCTGTGCYTGCTTCTCTATCAGATTGGCAATGGCCAGTACCTCAGCTAAAGACAGAGAGAGAGAGGGAGAGGAAATTCAACAGATAATTCATACAACGGCTGCTCCAGCTATTAGCTCATGTCTGAAAGTACAGCTAGAATAATGTTCTGTCTTTTAAGTTTCTAGCTTTTGATTGATGTTCATACCATCCTCCTTGTTTTTGGTTGCCGACCGGGCACAGCTCTCAGCCCACTGACTAATGATCTCTTTGCAGATATCTTCAAGTTTCTCATCCTCCTGTGCATGGAAGACAGTGGAGTATGGAGATGCAATTAGTTAGTGAATTTGAACATCACTACTTTGAGACAAGTATGGTTAGATGCAGCCCAATATGGCAACTTTAGTATGGACGAGTGGGTGTGTTGAAAGGAGTGGGTGTATGGAAAGTGAATCAGCTAATTGGGCAGATTTGTTGCCACTCGAGACCATTTTGCGTTGCTGATTGGGCTGCACGACGAGTCGATGAGCCGGCGACCAGTGTACAGGTGTTGTATCGACCAGCCCGCCGACCTAAAGTGCTTCCGACTGGGCAGCTGTATCACGGTCGTGTCGCCGGTGGTAGCTAACATGGCCATTCCCTCCACTGATTTTATTTCAAGTAGGATAGCAGCCTATACAAAAAATAGCATTTATTTGAAAATGTTGAGGTCCATTATAATTTATACATAATTACTAGTTTTAGATGTTCAAGAGTGGCCAGGAGTGTTTAACCCAAAGTATATACAGTGAGAACAAGTATTTGATACACTGCCGATTTTGCAGGTTTTCCTACTTACAAAGCATGTAGAGGTCTGTAATTTTGATCATAAATACACTTCAACTGTGGGAGACGGAATCTAAAACAAAAATCCAGAAAATCACATTGTATGATTTTTAAGTAATTAATTTGCATTTTATTGCATGACATAAGTATTTGATCATCTACCAACCAGTAAGAATTCCAGCTCTCACAGACCTGTTAGTTTTTCTTTAAGAAGCCCTCCTGTTCTCCACTCATTACCTGTATTAACTGCACCTGTTTGAACTCGTTACCTGTATAAAAGACACCTGTCCACACACTCAATCAAACAGACTCCAACCTCTCCACAATGGCCAAGACCAGAGAGCGGTGTAAGGACATCAGGGTTAAATTGTAGACCTGCACAAGGCTGGGATGGGCTACAGAACAATAGGCAAGCAGCTTGGTGAGAAGGCAACAACTGTTGGCGCAATTATTAGAAAATGGAAGAAGTTCAAGATGACGGTCAATCACCCTCGGTCTGGGGCTCCATGCAAGATTTCACCTCGTAGGGCATCAATGATCATGAGGAAGGTGAGGGATCAGCCCAGAACTACATGGCAGGACCTGGTCAATGACCTGAAGAGAGCTGGGACCACAGTCTCAAAGAAAACCATTAGTAACACACTACACCGTCATGGATTAAAATCCTGCAGCGCACGCAAGGTCCCCCTGCTCAAGCCAGCGCATGTCCAGGCCCGTCTGAAGTTTGCCAATGACCAYCTGGATGATCCAGAGGAGGAATGGGAGACGGTCATGTGGTCTGATGAGACAAAAATATAGCTTTTAGGTCTAAACTCCACTCGCTGTGTTTGGAGGAAGAAGAAGGATGAGTACAACCCCAAGAACATCATCCCAACCGTGAAGCATGGAGGTGGAAACATCATTCTTTGGGGATGCTTTTCTGCAAAGGGGACAGAACGACTGCACCGTATTGAGGGGAGGATAGATGGGGCCATGTATCGCGAGATCTTGACCAACAACCTCCTTCCCTCAGTAAGAGCATTGAAGATGGGTCGTGACTGGGTCTTCCAGCATGACAACGACCCGAAACACACAGCCAGGGCAACTAAGGAGTGCCTCCATAAGAAGCATCTCAAAATCATACAATGTGATTTTAGATTTCGTCTCTCACAGTTGAAGTGTACCTATGATAAAAATTACAGACCTCTACATGCTTTAAGTAGGAAAACCTGCAAAATCGGCAGTGTATCAAATACTTGTTCTCCCCACTGTATATATTTTTTTAACTCAAACCTCCCGCCGGGCTAGATTGAATGGGCTCCCGGGCCGGATTGGAACAAATGGTCTAACCCAGTGGTTCACAAACTATGGGGGGCGCGAGGGGTCGGCAGTCTGGCATTCAACATACTCTTGAAGTTGTAATAGTGGAATGCACAAGGTGCAATTTTGAAATAGGGTAGTGCATCATCAGTTTTCCTCTTGTCATGTCAGTGATTGTATACATTAGAGCGATATTTATCAATTGTCAGAAATGTCCAGATCAACTAGCCCAGTGGTTCTGGGAGCTTCTGGTCAGCGGGGTGGTGGCACTGGGATCCTCATCTCTCCCAAGTGGACATTCTCTCTTTCTCCCCTGACCCATCTGTCTATCGCCTCCTTTGAATTCCATGCTGTCACAGTTACCAGCCCTTTCAAGCTTAACATCCTTATCATTTATCGCCCTCCAGGTTCCCTTGGAGAGTTCATCAATGAGCTTGACGCCTTGATAAGCTCCTTTCCTGAGGATGGCTCACCTCTCACAGTTCTGGGTGACTTTAACCTCCCCACGTCTACCTTTGACTCATTCCTCTCTGCCTCCTTTCCACTCCTCTCCTCTTTTGACCTCACCCTCTCACCTTCCCCCCCTACTCACAAGGCAGGCAATACGCTTGACCTCATCTTTACTAGATGCTGTTCTTCCACTAATCTCATTGCAACTCCCCTCCAAGTCTCCAAGTCTCCGACCACTACCTTGTATCCTTTTCCCTCTC
>NC_036860.1:72619227-72656461 GCF_002910315.2 Salvelinus sp. IW2-2015
ATAGTGTAGACATTGTTAATGTTGTAAATGACTATTGTAGCTGGAAATGGCAGATTTTTTATGGAATATCTACATAGGCGTACAGAGGCCCATTATCAGCAACCATCACTCCAGTGTTCCAATGGCACGTTGTGTTAGCTAATCCAAGTTGATCATTTTAAAAGGCTAATTGACCATTAGAAACCCTTTTGCAATTATGTTAGCACAGCTGTAAACTGCTGTCCTGATTAAAGAAGCAATAAAACTGGTCTTCTTTAGACTAGTTGAGTATCTGGAGCATCAGCATTTGTGGGTTCGAATACAGGCTCAAAATGGCCAGAAACAAAGAACTTTCTTCTGAAACGCATCAGTCTATTCTTGTTCTGAGAAATGAAGGCTATTCCATGCAAGAAATTGCCAAGAAACTGAAGATCTCATATAACGCTGTGTATTACTCCCTTCACAGAACAGCGCAAACTGGCCCTAACCAGAAAAGAAAGGAGTGGGAGGCCCCGGTGCACAACTGAAAAAGAGGACAAGTACATTAGTGTCTATTTTGAGAAACAGACGCCTCACAAGTCCTCAACTGGCAGCTTCATTAAATAGTCCCCGCAAAACGCCAGTCTCAACGTCAACAGTGAAGAGGCGACTCCGGGATGCTGGCCTTCTAGGCAGAGTTCCTCTGTCCAGTGTCTGTGTTCTTTTGACCATCTTAAATATTTTATTAGCCAGTCTGAGATATGGCTTTTTCTTTACAACTCCGCCTATAAGGCCAGCAACCCGGAGTCGCCTCTTCACTGTTGACGTTGAGACTGTTGATGTTGAGACATTTCTCAAACGTTCAACCTTCCAAATTCTCTCAACAAGAGGGGTGAACAATTGTGTCATGAACAGTGCTTGTGCCCATAGACATAGATGTGGCGCTCACGCGCATTTTCCCCCAATGCTGAAAGAGGGCCACTACTTTTCTTTCGACACTCCCACATTGAGCTGCAGCGACCCCCTTCTCCTTTGAGAGCAAGTGGGAAGGACGTAGTGTCAGTGAATCGTCTGATAGTATAATGTGCTATGTCAGGTGTTGCCAACTTTTGGAGCAGCCTACTGAGCATGTAGGCTTTCTCCAACCCTGATCTAACAAACTTGATTCAACTGAACCTGACGAGCAGCTGATTAGTGAAAACAACTAAATCCTGCAAACGGGTCGGTACCTAGTAGCTCTCGAGGCTTGGCCACCCTGCTGTATGTCATGAACCATCTGTTTGTCTGAAGAGTTTCACCTAAGTCTCAACATGGGCTAGCCGGCTAATAATAGAAAGGGTCTGGATAACTTCAGGTTTGATTCGCCTAACCCCCATCTCCAAATATGGCTAATGGTAGATTGGCACATGTCGCCAACGTTGTTACCAGTTAGTTATATGGGAACAGATCGATTGTAGTCACTCAGTTGTTAGTTAGCGTAGTTAACACCCACTTGTAACCATTGAGCACGTTAGCCAGCTATTGACTAACTTAGCGCGGCGCAAGCATGGCATGTCTGCCCGCTATATTTACCAAAAACGCAGATAGAATTCCTAGCAGTGCGTCCTCCTTCTCTTCGTCACTCTCCTCCTCTTGAAGTATTCCTAAAATATAAGCTCCATACACCTCCTGGTCCACTTCTAAGGAGTCTAGTCGATCATTCAGCCACTTCTCAAACTCCCCGGCATCTGCCATGGACGCCGCCATCTTGGCCGTTCGGGGTCTTCCACACCCTACAACTATCCGCGTGTATCGCCTGCTAGATAAAACTTTAGCAGAATATGGTTGCTGCCTGGTACATTGTTTTAGTGATTGCCAGTAAATAATTAAGAATTTACATTATTGCATTTAAGGAGGGGTAATTAATCCACTACGTAATCAATTTGAAATGTTATTCATTCGTTCATAGACGTTAGAATTCTTTAAACATCTTCATGTGAGATTATGTGACCAATTGATACATTTAAATTATATCCGTGAATCAATCGGACGTAGTTAACACACCCCTATAATAAAATGTTTATGAGATTGTATCATGGTATTCTATGAGATTTGAGAGCCCACCGCCCTGACTCAGGTGACGTGGAAATATGTGATTCTATACTTTTCACCACTGGGTGGGAGTATAGGACATAGTCTGACTTTTTAGTCAAGTATATTTTTCTCCAGTTTTACAGCCTAAAAAAGTTTATATTTTCAAAAAAAAGAATCTCTTATCTGACATGCTTGACCATCTCACATGCTTGACCATCACCTGGATATGCTGAAATATTGTTGTGCATTTAAATGTATCTCTGACTCTGGACAATGTTTCCTGATCACTAGTTTCTGCTCCCAGTCACACTAACTAGTACTGTTCTCTGTTGATACTGGGACAAGTAACGCCTCCCAGCTGTAAATACATTGAGGGTTTCCGAGGGGATGGTCTCACCCTGCCTTCAGAGAGTCCTCACTGTGTTTGGGGTATCAGTTAACCCCTTATCTTCCCTCCCTCCCTCCCTGCTTCTCTGTAATGGTTTCGCACGTCGCTGGTCTTGTAATAATGAAGTGTGAGGCTTCTGTGCTGCCACGGGGAAGTTGCCATGTACAACTGCACCCTTTAGTCTCCTCATGGCCTATATACATTTAGCCAGATCCTGACATTGACGTGAGCGAAGTTTAAATTCAACATGCAAGGGCCTAGTCTACTCCACACACAAACACACATTTTTATTGGAAATTGGGAGTAGCATGTGTTGTGGTCTGGTTTGGTTTGGAGAGGTCATTGGGGTAGACTGGTTACACAAGTGTGTTGTTGCAACTGTTGTGTTCTACAGGTAATAAACTCAGCAAAAAAAGAAACGTCCTCACTGTCAACTGAGTTTATTTTCAGCAAACTTAACATGTGTAAATATTTGTATGAACATAACAAGTTTCAACAACTGAGACATAAACGGAACAAGTTCCACAGACATGTGACTAACAGAAATGTAATAATGTGTTCCTGAACAAAGGGGGGGGGTCAAAATCAAAAGTAACAGTCAGTATCTGGTGTGGCCACCAGGTGCATTAAGTACTGCAGTGCATCCCTCCTCATGGACTGCACCAGATTTGCCAGTTCTTGCTGTGAGATGTTACCCTACTCTTCCACCAAGGCACCTGCAAGTTCCCGGACATTTCTGGGGGGAATGGCCCTAGCCCTCACCCTCCGATCCAACAGGTCCCAGACGCGCTCAATGGGATTGAGATCTGGGCTCTTCGCTGGCCATGGCAGACACTGACATTCCTGTCTTGCAGGAAATCACACACAGAACGAGCAGTATGGCTGGTGGCATCGTCATGCTGGAGGGTCATGTCAGGATGAGCCTGCAGGAAGGGTACCACATGAGGGAGGATTTCTTCCTTATAACGCACAGCGTTGAGATTGCCTGCAATGACAACAAGCTCAGTCCGATGATGCTGTGACACACCGCTGCAGACCATGACGGACCCTCCACCTCCAAATCGATCCCTCTCCAGAGTACAGGCCTCGGTGTAACGCTCATTTCTTCGACGATAAACGTGAATCCGACCATCACCCCTGGTGAGACAAAACCACGACTCGTCAGTGAAGAGCACTTTTTGCCAGTCCTGTCTGGTCCAGCGACGGTGGGTTTGTGCCCATAGGCAACGTTGTTGCCGGTAATGTCTGGTGAGGACCTGCCTTACAACAGGCCTACAAGCCCTCAGTCCAGCCTCTCTCAGCCTTTTGAGGACCGTCTGAGCACTGATGGAGGGATTGTGCGTTCCTGGTGTAACTCGGGCAGTTGTTGTTGCCATCCTGTACCTGTCCCGAAACAGTGTTTAAACCCTTTACAATGAAGATCTGTGAAGTTATTTGGATTTTTACGAATGATCTTTGACAGGGTCCTGAATGAGGTGTGATGTTCGGATGTGCCGATCCTGTGCAGGTGTTGTTACACGTGGTCTGCCACTGCGAGGACGATCAGCTGTCCGTCTTGTCTCCCTGTAGCTCTGTCTTAGGCGTCTCACAGTACGGACATTGCAATTTATTGCCTTGGCCACATCGGCAATCCTCATGCCTCCTTGCAGCATGCCTAAGGCACGTTCACACAGATGAGCAGGGAACCTGGGCATCTTTCTTTGGTGTTTTTCAGAGTCAGTAGAAAGGCCTCTTTAGTGTCCTAAGTTTTCATAACTGACCTTAATTGCCTACCGTCTAAAAACGACCATTCCACAGGTGCATGTTCATTAATTGTTTATGGTTTATTGAACAAGCATGGGAAACAGTGTTTAAACCCTTTACAATGAAGATCTGTGAAGTTATTTGGATTTTTACGAATGATCTTTGACAGGGTCCTGAAAAAAGGACGTTTCTTTTTTTTGCTGAGTTTACACTTGTGGTTGTTTGTGTGCTATAACTGAAGACAAGGTCAAGAGAGATTGAGACGCTATGGAACAGTATGTATGTTTGAGAGAGAAGGAGACATGACAACGTGGCTGGCATGACAACAGACTGGCACTGTCTCAGTCTCATCTGAGCCAGAGAGGCCTAGAGTCGGCCCATTGCGCTCTCCACAGTTCCACGTAGCTTAAGGACGGCTGTCCTATTTTTTCGAGGGGTTGTGGATTGATGCGAAGTGACGAGTGCCGCGAGCCGCTGAGTGGGTGGGCATCCACATGCTTGGCTCCACAGGCAACCTCCCTCCACAGAGACCCCACTCACGCACGGACACCGACATGCATGCACACGGAGGCAAGCACACACACACATATGCACTCATGCGAGCACACACTCTCCTATCTTCACCCCCCCCCCCCCCCCAATGCCACCGCCCTAAAAAGGCCCTATTGTCACTATTTGCAATGTCCTCCCTGTCAACATCTTCTCTGCCCCGGTGTCAATGTGACAGCACAATCCAGCCCCTACTACAGTATTTATCATTTTGGTACAATTTTCTTAAGTATGTGTTGAATTTTAAAAACTCTTCGAACAATACACCAATCTGGTAACACTTGATACGCAGCCAGTCTTACATTCAAAACCTTTCATTGTGCATTCATTTTGTTTGGAGACATTTTTCACCACACAGCCATTGATCCCAAAAAAGTTTACTGCAAAATATAATGAGTACTTTGGTTTAATCATCAAAACACAATTTAGTTATCTTAACAACCAGTTAATCCAATAGCAATTTTTTAAAATTGTTATTTGAATGTAGTATGCTACAGTACTGTAAATTACAGTACATTATGCTGTTTTCACATTAGGCAATACACTTGCACTACCGATTAAAATTGACTGAACATCAAATTCCCATCATTTCTATCCCATGTGTGATCAAAGGTGTGATCATTAAAGACATATTTCACAATGTAACAAATTAAATACATGACAGAAACATCATGTTTAGCAGGCACTAGTTTGCATGAAGACTGTCTTGAGTACTTGGCCATAGGTACTCATCGAAATTGCAGTAATTATCCTCATTGTTCATGCACCTGGGGAAAAACATTTGGTATGGCGAATCCAAGCCTGACATAGGTCTGGATTGATGTTATTGCATGCCTCACCGATGCCCTGAAGGAGGGTGGTACGTTTATGAGGATAGCAATCGTACATCTTCCATCTGTATTGTAATCGTGTATTGTATTTTACTGTATGGTGTTGTACTTTTGTATTGTAGTGGTCCTGTATGTGGCTCAGTTCAAAAGAGCATGGCATTAGTGACACTAGAGTTGTGTGTTCAATTCCCACTGGGGACACATACCAAAATATGTTGACTGTTGCCACTGTGGATTAAAGTATCTGCTATATAAATATATATAATAATAATTTGGGGGGAGCTTATATTTGTCCTGTTACATACAGTCTGTAATGGAAATGCGTTTTTTGCATATCCCAACTCCCCCTGAGATACCCGCAGGGAGTGGGGTCACGGCCAGGGTCGCCATTGTACATCACCTCTGGAGCAATTAGGGTTAAGTGTGAGCTAGAAAAACAAGCATTTTCCTGCACCTGGTGTAACATACTAATCTGTGTACGCGACCAATACACCTTGATTTGAATACATCAATTCAGATCTTTTCCAAATTTACTGTGGTGTAAAATCATTAGTCATCATCATAGCAGTACATTCGAGTATATATCATACTATTTATGTGTCTACTTTAGAGACATACATTTTGATTATCTATTGTAGTTCTCTAAATCTGTAGCAGACAAACCAGTATACATGTCAAATCTATAGGTTTACCAAACATCTAAGTGATCATCAATTAAGAGCAGCCCCCCTTTATTTCCTGCAATTCGAATCATTTTGTCATGGGGTTGCAGATAACATTTTACAGTTTTAAAGCACTTTTTCTTGCAATTCTCTACATTTTGCCATGTCTAACATTTTGCAGTGACTCAAACATTACAACAAAATCTATGGGCTCAAAAACATAGCTAAAAATCATTAGCGTACATGGACTAGTTAATCTGGACATTTATGACAAGATAAAGATAGTTCTTTAAGCTACGCAATGACTGACATGACAAGAGGAAAACTGATGGTGTACTACCCAGTTTCCAAATTGCACCTTGTGCATTCTACCATTACAACTTTCAAGAGTAAGTTGAGTTCCTTTAAAAACAGAAGGTAAAAATAACACTATGAAGCACAGAGCCAGAGCTCTGGCGTCATGTATAGCATGTTACTGTACAGCCACTGCTTTCCAATTTAGCCGCTTATCAGTGTCCAAATCTGCTATTTTGAACCTGTATACAGGTAGAGTATGAAGAGCCACATAATAGCAAATGTATTTGAACAAAAAAGAAGAGAATCATATCAAAAGTAATGGGAGGCGTTGCATTGTGAAAGGCACATACTTTATATGAACATGTATAGCATTGTGAAACATGTACAGTTGAAGTCGGAAGTATACATACACCTTAGCCAAATACATTTAAACTCAGTTTTTCACAATTCCTGACATCTAATCCTAGTTAAAATTCCCTGCCTTAGGTCAGTTAGGATCACCACTTTATTTTAACAATGTGAAATGTCAGAATAATAGTAGAGAGATAGTAGATTTATTTCAGCTTCTTTTTCTTTCATCACATTCCCAGTGGGTCAGACGTTTACATAAACTCAATTAGTATTTGGTAGAATTGCCTTTAAATTGTTTAACTTGGGTCAAACGTTTCAGGTAGCCTTCCACAAGCTTCCCACAATAAGTTGGGTGAATGTTGGCCCATTCCTCCTAACAGAGCTGGTGTAACTGAGTCAGGTTTGTAGGCCTCCTTACTCACACACGTGTTTCAGTTCTACCCACAAATTTTCTATAGGATTGAGGTCAGGGCTTTGTGATGGCCACTCCAATACCTTGACTTTGTTTGTCTTAAGCCATTTTGCCACATTTGGAAGTATGCTTGGGGCCATTGTCTTTGGAAGACACATTTGCGACCAAGCTTTAACTTCCTGACTGATGTCTTTTGAGATGTTGCTTCAATATATCCATCATTTCCCTTCCCCATGATGCCATCTATTTGTGAAGTGCACCAGTCCCTCCTGCAGCAAGACCCCACAACTGATGTGCCACCCGGCTTACGTGTTGGGATGGTGTTCTTCAGCTTGCAAGCCTCCCCTTTTTCCTCCCAAACTAACGATGGTCATTATGGCCAACAGTTCTATTTTTGTTTCATCAGACCAGAGGACATTTCCCAAAAAGTACGATCTTTGTCCCCATGTGCATTTGTAAAGAGTGTCTGTCTGGCTTTTTTTATGGCGGTTTGGAGCAGTGGCTTCTTCCTTGCTGAGCGGGCTTTTCAGGTTATGTTGATATAGGACTCGTCTTTACTGTGTATTTAGATACTTTTGTACCTGTTTCCTCTAGCATCTTCACAAGGTCCTTTGCTGTTGTTCTGGGATTGATTTGCACTTTTCGCACCAAAGTACAGTCATCTCTAAGAGACAGAATGCGTCTCCTTCCTGAGCGTGATGACGGTTGCGTGGTCCATGGTGTTTATACTTGCATACTATTGTTTGTACAGATGAACGTGTACCTTCAGGCGTTTGGAATTGCTCCAAGGAGAACCAGACTTGTGGAGGTCTATCATTTTATTTCTGAGGTCTTGGCTATTTTCTTTTGATTTTCCCATGTCAAGCAAAGAGGCACTGAGTTTGAAGGTAGGCCTTGAAATACGTCCACAGGTACACCTCCAATTGACTCAAAATTATGTCAATTAGCCTATCAGAAGCTTCTCAAGCCATGACATTATTTTATGGAAATTTCCAAGCTGTTTAAAGGCACAGTCAACTTAGTGTATGTAAACTTCTGACCCACTGGAATTGTGATACTGTGAATTATAAGTGAAATAATATGTCTGTAAACAATTGTTGGAAAAATTACTTGTGTCATGCACAAAGTAGATGTCCTAAGCGACTTGCCAAAACTATAGTTTGTTAACAAGAAATTTGTGGAGTGGTTAAAAAACGAGTTTTAACGACTCCGACCTAAGTGTATGTAAACTTCCGACTTCAACTGTATTTCTAGATGAAACACCAATTAAGATTGTTGAAAAAGTGACTGTATGATTTTGTGTGTTGTACTTAGTCAGTTGAAAATGTGCTTAGAGTTTGAAACAACTGCCTTTTTGATGATCTGTTTTGAGTTTTGTAATAAAAGTTATGGAAATTAACCACATACTTGTGAAAATTTCACCAAAGCAATAAAAAAATCCGTAAAAACAACAGCCAATTTACAACATTAGTAAATAACATACCAATGTGCTAAGTTGTGGTATAGCCCTGTGGATTTAGTTTGAGATGATATACATTAGTCATGTTATTGTGATGATCTTAAAATGTGTTTTGATATGGTATAGACGAGATTTTGGCGGAATAGTGTCATTTATCTGCAGGACAGGTGTGCCATAGTGCAGGTTTGATTGGATTGGCCACAGAAAGGCAGTGCTGGTTGCTGAGTCACTCCTGTCCTGTTGCTCCGTGGCTCAGTAGCTCTTTGGTCGATCAAATGGTAGCCTAGAGCAGATACGTTCACGGGAACATTTAGCTGTAGGACAGTATGTGATGATGAGGGCAGTTGTTAATAGTTGTTGTGAGGTTGAGTCTGATGTTGTTGGCAGTCCACCCCAATCACCCCTGGAGGGACACGTCTGCACTGTCTGTCTGTCTGTTTGTCTGTCGATGGTTCCCTCCAGCTAGCTCTTTACTCTGAATTATAGCAATTAAAAACCCACCACATGAGCGAGAGCGGAGAGAGAGAGAGGTCATGAATATGCAGCATTAACTGGACGTTGTCCGGGGAGACCTCTCTTAGAGTTCTGAGGTTTCCTTTCTCCAAGTCATATGGACACACAAAGACCAGTTGACAGCGCTTCCCTTCCGTTTTGTGCATGTGGCGCCCCGAACGGGGTTGGTGAACTTTCATGACCTCCTGTAGTGAGAGGAAACTTTTTGTCGTCGTGGCTTTGGCAGCCTGCCTCGCTGGCCGTGCCAAGTGAACTCCTGCCTACCGCATCCCTATTGGGGGTCGAGGGGGAGGAAGCTGGGTGGACATTTCTAGACCTAGATGACCAAGAGGAAGAGGGCAAATATTTAGCCCTGCCACTGGATCAGGCCATGTACCCCCTGTCTCTCCCCTGGTGCTCCTCACTCTGTATTCAGAGTCACGGATCTCATTTCTGGGGGTAATATTTCAAGCGGGCCACAGATGTGGAATTAAATTGAAGACCTGGCTTGGAATGGGGCAGAGGGTAGGTGGAAAGGGCAGGCTAGGAGAGCGGGAAGGGAAAGGTTGTGCTTATATAATGGTTAGGGGGTTTGGTGAAGTGATTTCTGCAAATGTCACCCACATCGTATGGTCCAGAAAATGGCTAAGGGTGACCATTTTCCACGCTCATTGTTATACTTTAATGGTTAGGAGGGTTTGAGCACCTGGAATAGCCAGAGATCAAAATATGGTGCAAAATGTACGGTTATATTTACAGTGCAGCCCCTGATAGTGCCAATATTTAGGTATAAGAAGCTTTGATGAATGCAACCAAAGTTCCACATTGCACAAAAATGACAGAAGAGACAAAATGTCAGGTTTACCAAAACTTCTGTAGTCCACTGGACACAAAACACCTATAGGGATAGACAGACAAGTCCCTCATCTGAGTATGACTGGAGGAAACTACACATCTCCACACTCATCAGTTCAGTCTACGGACGCAAAAAACTGTTGACATTCTGTAATGTCTCTCTGATTTATCATGAACACGTTTGTCCATGAACACACACAAGCCGACTCATTACAACGGTGATTGTCTTTGCACGGTGGATCGCTAAATGCATTTTGCTTACGTCGTGCTTTCTTCGCAAAAAGACAGCAGCTAACAGACTCAGAGGGACAGGGTCACGGTGACATCTCACCGGCTCCGCAGTTGTTTACACACACGTGCAAATATTTACCCTGATGTGTTGCACATCACGGCTTTGCTCTGCCAAGGCTTTGCTCTGCATCTGCCTTAAGGTCTTAAGATTTCCATCATCTGAGTCTGATGATGAGAAGATGATCGAGTAAGAAACGCCTCCCGAAGAGGCTAGACAAATCAGAGGTCATTTAACCTTGACTTTGTAATACAGAAGATATGCGCTATGATGGTTCCATTTTAATTCGTAACAAGCTGCTATCTTCATCCAGGGCTATACAGGGACCAGACGACCCTTAGAGCTTCACCCTCTAACCTCTCCCAGCTAGACAGAACAGGAGAGCCCAAGGTCAAAGAGGGAGTTGGAAGAGAAGCAGGTGGTATTGATGTAGCTTCTGTCTACAGTTCTACTGGGTGAGTGGTGAGTGTTAGTGCATGCTGCAGTGTATTGTCTGTCTGAGTCTAGCCTGTCGGTCACGTCTGCTCCCGGGCTCAGTCAACCCTGCACTACTGGTGGCCGTCACACACACACAGCGCTGCGCAGTCTCACACCACCTGTGCTGTCTGTGACGTTTTATCTGAGCTGATCTGTCTCTACAGCCTCACCACTTCCTCGTCAACCTCTGCACTTAGCCATTGAGAGGAGGGTTTGCTCTCTGGTGAGTGGAAGTTAATCTCTCTCTCTGAATTTTAATAGTGGAGCATTTAACAAAGACGATTACATTCATCAACCCTGACCTCACTGTGGGCAAACTTTTCTTTAGCCCCTACAGTGCTCCGTCTTTAAAGCCAATACTTGCTTTGTGCAAGGTCTGATATTTATTTTAAGATCGCCTCGCTTTATATACTATCTGTGGGTGAGTGAATGTGTCTGCCTACCAGACCTTTCTCCTGTTGCCTTTACATTTGTGGTTTTACAGCCTAGTTTTGTCGTCTAACTTCAAAAGTTTGGCGTTAACGACTGTGAGGTCACGGTTGTCTCAATTACTGCTCATTAGTTCCGATACCAACTGGTGACAAATGTTATCAGAGAAAACATCTTGCGCTTTCTCTCCTCCCACCTCCTTGTGGTTAATTACCCCCTCAGGACGTACTGTCATATGGACTGGTATCTATCGATGGCAGACAGCCCGGGCCCAGCAGTTATTAGAACTTCACACTCGAGTTGAGGAACACAAAGTTCAGGGGACATGTCCACTTCGATTGGTTCATTTGATTTGAGTGGAGCCCATCGACATGGCGGGAGGGCGGCGGGAGACGATAATGCATTTATTTATAGTCGGCTAGGCTGGGGTGAGTAAGTTCTCCAGACAGAACCCGGTTGGCTTGGTTCTTAATACATGAGGTTCTAACGGAGCACAGCTTTGAGAGGCTGGTGGTGGAGGAGAGGAGGCAGCCAGGGTTGGGGGTGCTGGGGAGCAAGGGTGGGTTGGGGGGCTGCTGTTAGGGGGCCAGGATGAGGGTGGGTTTATGCGTCACAGTGTGAGGGTGTGTGGCTGATATGCCAGTGTATCTCTCACCTCCTGGCCTCATGAGTGAGTGACAGAGTCACAGGCCACTACTGTCTGTCTGGCTTTTTTGTTCCCTTCCACAATAGCTCGGTCTTGTCAGATATAGATACGCTTCCTGTCTGTCACTTTAACACTGATATTTTCCCTTCTTTTGTTTAAATGGCTAATATACCGTAGTGTTTCCATCGCCTGCGCACTCGCTTGGGCATAGGTGTGTAAGTGTGTATGTGGCCTATGAATTTGCTTTGGAGTGCATGCCTGTGTGTGTGTGTTGAGATAGTGATCTGCTGACGGCTAGGCTGGTCCCTCTGATGCCCCTCTGTCTCCATAACACTACCCCTGACACGCGCTGTATCACCCACAGAGAGAGATAGGGATCTGATCCGGCCTCTCTGCAGCCTGCTACCCCGCTGTCTGCTCCATAATAGAGCGGTCCTTTAAAAGGGCTTTAGCACTAAACCCCACTCCCACCTTCATCTCTCTCCCCCCTCTCTCTTTCTCACTCTCTCTCTTTCACTCTCTCTATATTTCTTTCTCTGTCTCTTCTCTCTCCTCTTCTACCTCTCTCCCTCTCTCGCCTCTCTCCCCCATTCTCTCTCTCTGTCTTTCTCTCCCCGCCCTTCTCTCTCTCGCTCCCCACCCTTCTCTCTCTCTGTCTCTCTCTCTTCTGCTCTCTTCTTTCTCTCTCTCTATCCCCGCCCTTCTCTTCTCTCTCTAGTTCTCTTTTCTCTATCTCATCACCTTTATTTGTGCGCCAGAAGAGAGACATGTAATACAGGAAAATTGTAGTCAAGAGCGACTAGCTTTGATTCCCATGCCTCGCGCCCCCATGTACTATCTTTGCACTAAAATCCAGAGGTATTTTAAAGTCTCCAAATATCCCCACTATATTCTCCAATATATCCATGACATTCATGATTTCCTTAAGCGTGGTGCCGTGAGGTGAAATAAGTTTTGGGTGAGTGTGATTTCTTTCGGTCTATAGAGGTATTATAAGACCGCTTCGTGCGTTCATTATACTCTACCTCCATCTCTAGCTCTCTTTCTCTTCTTCCTGTCTCTTAGCCTCTCCTTTCTCTCTCTCTCTCCCAACTTTAGGGCTCTCCTCTTCCATCCCTCATCTTCTCTAGCTCTCACCTTTATCCTGATCCTCCGTCTTCCTTCTCTCATCTCATTCATTGCATTCTTCGCAGGGGTCTTTATTGGCTGGGACTTTGCTGTTACCTATTGCCTAGTGATGAGGATAGGATACTACACTAAGGTGACGCACGATTACAGTAACATTACACTACAGTAAGTTATCACAATAAAATGACATTCTTGAGTTCTATATTAATATAATAAACATGTGTAGTAAACAAATGTAAAATATGGTTATAAGCACACAAAGTTAAAAATAAGTAAGCATAATTATTGGGTTGTATTTACCAATGGTGTTTAGTTTTAATCACCGCCACTAGAGGGTCTCTGCCCTTTTTTCTCTTGCCGTGGCAAACACAAGGTCCACATTCTCTGCTACTTGTGAATGGCAAACAACTGTTGGTAATTTCGTCGCCACCCAAAAGTAGATATGGGAGTTTACTCAAATTGGATTATGCTTTTCGAGTTCATTTGTAGGAATCCTGTGTGATTGAGGGATAAGTTAATGTGTCTCTATTTGAGTCCAATACAATTGGGCCAGGAGGTTAGGAAAAGTGCACCGCCTTCGGTTTCCAACCTCAAAATTTTGGTGGCAGTGTGCACAATAGCCTGTCTTCTCTTGAGAGCCATGTTTGCCACACGAGACTGAGCGGAGAGCCCTTTCTCATAAATAGCCAAGAAGACTAATGCTCAAACTGGAGTCCTTGTAAACATCATGTCAAGCTTTTCCCTCTTAAGTCTTGGGTCAGTCACAGTGTGCAGAGTATTTCTGCCACTGGGCTGTACTCTTCGTTTAGGGGCCAAAGAATAGCAGTTCGTAGTCACCTTTTGCTCTCGTTTTTTCTCTCCTCGTTAATCACTATTTCCAAACTGCTGTCAAGTAATTATCTTCTTTTGTTCTTCTCATAGAACTTGGTTGGGTCTAATATGTAGCACTGTTGTACATGGGCTACTTGTAGGAGTGTATTGTTTTGTTGTTTGGTGAAACCCAGAGTCGCCTAGGACAGACGTTGCATTAGGGGACTCATTCCTCAGGTTCACATCTCTCTGGTAGGTGTTTGTTTGAGTTAGGGAAGGTATTGTGAGAATGCTCGCTTCTTTTTGGAATAGGGTTAGTAGAATTAGTTAACCGGGCTCTTTTCCTGGAGGGAGATTTTAGATAAATTAGTGTGGTAGATTCAGGGCACACTAAGGTCATTTGCGCTCTGCAAAAAGCATTATTTATGGTTGTTCCTTGCGTTTGTACCACGGAGGATAATTTTTTGCAGAAATTATCTGACCAATGCAAGAGTCTCAATTTGGTGTTTGCCCCACAATTTTGTAGAAATCTTGGTTGGTAGCACGGAAGTTCCCAACACACCCAAGAAAAGACCATCACCAAAAACCAATCAAAAGGGCCAATGGCTCTATGAGACTGGAATTAGGAATTTTTTTGTTAGCCCAAGATCCAAGAATGTGTATGTTGAAAATTAATGCTTACTTTTTGTGTAAATGGCATAAGAAATGCCCTTCTTTGCCTTGGTTCTCCGTCGAGATCGTTCACATGTGCTATTTTAGAGGAAAAATATTTTGCGCTGCTGATGGCTCCATGTATGTTTAGGCTCGAGGTATGTATCACGTATTTATTGAGTGCTCTGGGCATTCGGTGTCTGAATGTGAAATTTGTGTGTCCAAGGTAGACCTATTTGAGGAACAACCATTTTAATTTGTGGTCTTACTGGAAAAGATTTACTGGTCAGGGCCCCTGAGTCTCACAAGAAGCTGTGCAGGAGAGGGTGCATGCTAGGTAAGGCCTTCATCATTGGATTGAGTGAACAGAAACACCATAGAAATAATCAGTCAAAGGCAAGTAGATCATATTGAACATTCGGATTCTAGTATGGCTATGTTGAGAACGCTAGAGGGTGCAGAGCACAGAACTTGTTCTAAGGTCGCCACAGCAAGCCAGTTATTGAATATATTTAGTTGACAGAGGGTGGGAGGCCACTACAAAGCTGCATCCCTATCTCACTCCGCCTTGTGGTGCCAGCACTATGTGTGTATTTCTTTCTATCGCAACAATTATTCACACCGAAGCGACACTTGTTGTTTGTGTTTACATGGAATTTTATATACACTCGTCGTTATGTTTTACTCACTCAACCACTTTCCATCATTTGTTATAGCAGACCCTCTTCCAAATGCCAAAACACTTTGAAAGACTCGAATACGGCCTTAGTTTGAAAGCAAAACCAAGCATATGAGAAAAGACTTTATCCTCAGTTATTTGAGTTTGTTTGGTTGTCTAAATTAGTGTGTGTGTAGGGGTGCCATCTGGTCTGTTGTACGGTATAAGTCGTGTTGGTGTAAAAAAACCACCCCAATTTTTGGCACCAACTTTGCTCACAGTACATTGTGTAGTTACATTAGATGGAAATGTTAGAAGTCACTGTTGAGTTAATGATCAAATGCAGAGTATTTTACACACAACGGTTTACTGTAATGAACCACGCATCACTTCAAACGGTAAGTTTTGGGGGTCAAAATTAATTGGTCTCCAACTTTTAGTGGGAAATTGAGCGGTGAAATCATATAACGTTCTCCTTTGGTAGTCAATATTGGGGAAAGATGGCAAGTAGGACTAAAGGACGGCATGTCTCAATAGATAGGTTTTTAGTGATAGAATGTATATGACGAATTTTTGATTGAGTCTGTATATTTTGACTCATTTCACATATGAAGGGTATACCTATATCAAAACACCAACAGGCCTTTTTGGGGTTGGAGGGTTTATATATTTTTTCCCTGATAACATCCATGTCAGGGTAATTGGTGAATCCAGTGGGTTTCTGGTATTTTTAATAGTTTGATTTCTAATTCTTCTCTCTTCCTTGTTCTAGAATCATCTCTCAAATAAAGTGCTCTCCTCAATCATTTCTCTCTCTCTCAGTCCCGTAGATAATCCACTCCAGCCCTTCCCTTTACACATTGCATCTCTCACATCCCTCCCCATCTCTCTCTACCCACATTCGATAATCCTCGACTAGAATAATCAGGATAGTAGCAACGTGTATGAACCCAATTATATCATCAATACAAACATGGTGTCTCTCCACATAAAAAATAGACCAAAGCATAGCAATGAAAAGCCCAGGGGTTTTCTGATGGGGCCATCTACATTTCAGACCCATATTCTTTATCGTCCATCTTTCCTATGCTTCTTCCTTTATACGTTCTGCCCTTTTCCCTTCCTCTCTCTCTCCTCCTCTCTTTTCTCCCTTCTCCGCTCTCTCATCGCGATCCATCATAAGCTCATCCTTATTCCTCTAAAACTCTCTTCCATCTTAAATCATCGGCTGTGCTCATTGGACACATGGAGGCTTTGCCTCAGTCAGTGTTGGTTCCAGCTGTCCCCTACGTTGGCACGTCTTCCACCATCCGTTTTATTTCACATGTACTACAAACATCCAGCAGACGGCATTCACGTAATAAATAATGCTATATCTCTCCAATCGCTCTCGTAGTGTTTCGAACCCTTTCCTTCCCAGCATTAATCCATGATAATATCTGTGGAAACTAGGGGAGAACTAGGAAAGAAAAGCAGTCGAACTCTAACGTTCCTTCCGCTACCGCCCTCCCGGTTTGTTCTCCTTCAGGCCTGGTCTCAGTCATTGGTGGGGAGGATCACTCAAGACAGCTCTCAACAACCAATATGAACAGAAGGCACAAAATGAAAGGATTGTCGAGATGCGAAAGAGAGATCTACTCCCTCCACTATGCCCCCCTGAGCCTGTCGAAGAGCACTGACGTAGCCAGCAAGCAAAAAGCATGACAGGGGAATTGATCTTTGCAAGCGAGCACGCTAATGCATTGTACTGACGAGTTGTTTGTTTCCTAAACTGATTTCCTTAATCCGCCGCTTGTTCCACGCTCTGTACAGAACGAGGGCTTGGTATTTTTTCGTTATCGTATAGAGGTGGCCTCCATACCAACCATTCCAACCCACCACCGCCACCACACCACACAAAACAACCATCACCACAAAGGCGTTTATACAACCTCTCCCCTTCTATCCACACCCCCCCCCCCCCCAACTTCAAAGTCAAAGGTCCTGGTCGTCCTAATATTAGTTCAGAATTAAAGACGGTAATGTTCTCGTTGGCCCTCCCACGATACATTGAGCTATCGAACAGGCACCTCCCTTCTTTTGGCTTCACCCACCCCCCCCTTCGAGCGCCAGATGGGGCCTCTCGCGGCCACTGGCAGTAATTCGTTTTATCCAATCGCTTCTTCTCGATTGTTCGTTTCATCTTCAACACCTTCCCACTCACAGTCTCCGCACCATTAACCATCAGCCACAACCCTCCATCCTCGCAAGCTAAGTAAGATCCCAAGTGGGAAAGGCTTCTTTTGGTGGTATGTTTGGAATGGGAGGGATGGAGGGTGGGCCAGCAGAACAGGCGGGGAAAGAATTGTGACAAACGGCAGGAGAAGTAAATGGCGTCGCTACGACGTTAATTTCTGGATTGTATGATCAGTTCGAAACGAAGTTGTGATGAAACCGGGACGGTTTAACGGAGAGAGTGATGGTGTGTGTATGTGAGGTGTGTGTCTTTGTGAGTGTTGTGTGTGTGTGTTGTGTGTGTTGTGTGTGTGTGTGGGTGTGTGTGTGTGGTGTGTGTGTATTGTGTGTGTGTGTGTGTGGTGTGTGTGTGTGGTGCTGCGTGTGTGAAAAGCAAGGCTAAACTGACCAGTCCCTTTCGACGCTGCCTCCTTTGGCGTTGTACTAACAAGCTCACCCTTTCGAAGCGCAATCCCCTCTGCCCTTTAGTGCCTGCAGCGCGGCTGACTGAGTGGGGGGCGGGTAGAGGGGAGAGGTGTTAACGCTCGTAGGTGGTGTGTGTTGGTGGGTGGTGGGTGGAAGGGGTTGGAGGGACCTCTCAGATAACAAAAACAAGCCCCCTTCTTTACAGAGCGTGGAACAAGGGCTCCCGAATGGCGCAGCGGTCTAAGCCACTGCATTTCAGTGCAAGAGGCGTCACTGCAATCCAGACCGCATCACATCTGGCCGTGATTGGGAGTCCCATAGGGCGGCGTCGTACAATTGGCCCAGTGTCGTCCGGGTTTGGCCGGGGTAGGCCGTCATTGTAAATAATAATTTGTTCTTAACTGACTTGCCTAGTTAAATAAAGGTTAAAAAAATATATATAATAATTGTTGCCCCCTTCTCTCCTCTCACTTCCTTGTCATTTGTCTGTGTGAAACAAGGCCGTATGTTCTCCATACACATCTATCGATTCAGCTCCTCTGGACATTCTCTCAACAAGGGTACCAGGGCATCCTCTCTCTACCCCTCCTATTCCTTCTCCACCCTTCACACACCATCCCCCTCTACCACGTTAAGCTCCACTCTGTGTCCGCATTGTGTGGCCAGCCAAGAGATCTTAAGACAAAAAATGAAAAAGAAAAATGATGGGGGTGAAAAGAAAGAGCATTTAGGTCCATAGAGTAGGAGTACAAAATGATAGCTCTTTTTTCCCAAGTAGCCTACAGTACTGCAGAGTGTGTCCTCTGAATGGGTCCCTAGATCCCTTTGACTTCCTTTACATTCATCTGCATAGCACATTCTAGGCCTGTGTGGTGGTGTGAGAGGAGAGCATGGTGCCTGCTACCCTGGGGACAGGCTTAAGACTCTCAGGTTAGGCTTTTTCTCCATGAGACGCTTGGTGTGCAGGTCTGCTGGATTAGCCATGCTGTGGCGAGCTTTTGGCTAGCTTGCGTTAGCCATGCCGCTGATAACGCTATGCCAAGCTTGGACTTTAGGCAAGGTATTTTGTCCATGCTGGGTGTAGTTGGAGACTGGACCAAGGTTAACCATTGCTATGCAGTGCATCAGAAGGAGGTTGTGTATGATACAGTTGGAATGCAGACCTGATGAATTAGCTATGCTTGGACTTGGCTGGGCCTTGGTATGCTGCTAAGCTACAGGAAGACAGACCTCGGGCTCTCCTTTTCGCTCAGGGTTGTTGACTGTGGCAGGACCAGATGATCTCTCTCTCTTTCTCTCCCTCTCTCTCTCTTTCTCTCTCTCTCTCCCGCTCTCTCTCCCTCTCTCCCTCTCTCTCTCCCTCTCTCTCTCCCTCTCTCTCTATGTAAGTGCGTATTTTGAGTTGAGAGGAAGAGAAGGAGTGTTTTTTTGTGTGAGCTCCCTGCTCTTTCTGCCCTGTCCCTAAGGCTGAGGCTGTTCTGGCATAGTGACTGTCCTCCTCTCTTTCYCTCTCTCTCTGTGCCACCTGCTATTTAGTGACGAGGCCTGCCCTTTCCAACCCCCAAGACATGGGCTCTATGCAGCATGCACTAGACAAACCCCATCTGCACAACCAACTATCTCTCCATACTCTTTCCCTGCCACTCAAATATGGGTGGAGGAACTGGTGATAGAGAGAGAGCTTGTTGTGGTGTGTGTGTGTGTGTGTGTGTGTGTGTGTGTGTGGTGTGTGTGTTGTGTGTGTGTGTGTTGGTGTGTGTGTGTGTGTGTGTGTGTGTGTGGTGTGTGTGTGTGTGTGTGTGTGTGTGTGTGTGTGTGTGTGTGTGTGTGTGTGTGTGTGTGTGGTGTGTGTGTGTGTGTGTGTGTGTAAGCTTGCCTCATATAAACTCAGCAAAAAAAGAAACGTCCCTTTTTCAGAACCCTATGTTTCAAAGATAATTCGTAAAATCCAATAACTTCACAGATCTTTATTGTAAAGGTTTTAAACACTGTTTCCCATGCTTGTTCAATGAACCATAAACAATTAATGAACATGCACCTGTGGAACGGTTGTTAAGACACTAACAGCTTATAGACGGTAGGCAATTAAGGTCACAGTTGTTAAGACACTAACAGCTTATAGACGGTAGGCAATTAAGGTCACAGTTATGAAAACTTAAAACACTAAAGAGGCCTTTCTACTCACTCTGAAAAACACCAAAGAAAGATGCCCAGGATCCCTGCTCATCTGTGTGAACGTGCCTTAGGCATGCCTGCAAGGAGGCATGAGGACTGCCGATGTGGCCAGGCCAATAAATTGCAATGTCCGTACTGTGAGATGCCTTAGGCAGCGCTACTGGGAGACAGGATGGACAGCTGATCGTCCTCGCAGTAGCAAGACCATGTAACAACACCTGCACAGGAATCGGTACATCCGAACGTCACACCTGTGGGACAGGTACAGGTGGCCACACCAGATACTGACTGTTACTTTTGATTTTGACCCCCCTTTGTTCAGGGACACATTATTCCATTTCTGTTAGTCACATGTCTGTGGAACTTGTTCAGTTATGTCTCAGTTGTTGAATCTTATGTTCATACAAGTACTTACACATGTTAAGTTTGCTGTATAACGCAGTTGACAGTGAGGACGCTTTTTTGTTGCTGCGAGTTTATGTAGCGTTCTGGAAAGGGAGGAGATCACAGCAGATTTTAAAGATGCATGTACTATTAGACCACTGTCGTCTCTTCCCCCTCCCCCATCTCTCTCTCTCTCTCTCTCCTCTCTCTCTCTCCTCTCTTCTTCTCTCTCTCTCTCTCTTCTCCTCTCTCCTCTCTCTCTCTCTCTCTCCCCCGCCCATCCATCTCTCTCTCTCTCTCTCTCTCTCTTTCTCCTCTCTCAGCACTTAAGAAAATAGTATCATTTTAATCCTCGCCCCACCGTGTATGATGGTGACAAAGTGCCTTGGTAAATATTAACCAGTGGTGTTTTTTTGTGCCCATTCAACTATTTTCTCCTGTTCTCTGCTCTCTAATGAGTCTCAGAGGAGTGTACTAGGAGTTCCTTAAGTTCCGATTAATTCAGGAGTGAGATGTGTGTGTGTTCCGTGTGTGTGTGTTCCGTCCGTGTGTGTCTGTGTGTTGTACCTATATGAGTGTGGGAGTGTGTGTTTTCTGATTCTAATTGTTTGTGATGTCATAGGGAATGTACATTGTGGGTGAGAGGGAACTGAGGCATGTCTGTTTTATGTTGTGTCCTAAACCCCTGATGCGGCTATAGCCATAGCACTACTATAACAACTAGCCCGTAACGCTGTCCTGTGAGAGAGGTATCAGGGGAACGAGACATCGCAGCCGCCTGTGAGAGAACATATTGGATGCTGATGAAGCAGAGCGCAGGAGCTGTGGGGAGAGACCTAATTATACGGGGCCCAAGCCTTGGCGCTCTTCAACAGCTTGGCATGTCATGCCAGCCAGCCGCCCTGAATGGGCCCCTTGGAGCCCAATGGTACAGGTCATGGTGGGCTGTTGAGCCGCTGCCAAGTCCTACTGCCCATATCAGGCTGTCACAGATGGCAGAGAGTAGCACTGAGGTGGCAGGTCCAGAGGGCAAGGGTCATGCGAGGAAGATGGGGTGAGGGTGCAGAAGGGTAAAGACGGGGGAAAGCATAGAGATCCACTCATTTATCTTAGCAATGCAAATAGATGTTTCAGGATGTGTGTCTGTTCCAGGAGGAGGAAGATGTTGAAGATTGGTGTGTTGAGAGTAAATTGTTATTACTATTTGAATGGGATACGGTCCCCGAATCAACGAAAGCTTCATTCATACTTTTACAGGTCTTGTCAACTCTTACAGCAGAGTAGAGACAGGGATGCCAATTCCTACAATATCCATTCATTACCCTGTAGAACAGAAGGGAAGTAGGCTAAACGCTGGCATGTTTCACGCTATGGCACCTATGACCCTGAGACTGAGCCGTGTGGACAAACAGCATGGCCCCTCCAGAATAACCAGTCAGAATAATTACTGGACCAGCACGGTGAGGAAACAAGGTTGTACATCACAGGCACACCACCACACACCACCACTCACCCTGGGTCACTGTAGAGGCACAGAGAATGTAGGTGTTAAGGGTACTAAGGTAGTGTATGGTTAGGGGTTGGATTTAGTGTTCATAATCATAATCTGTGTAGGAGAAATTGTTAAAACAATAGTCTTTATCACTATGAAGGGAATCAAATTTGGTAAACAATAGTTTTTATTAGAATGAAGAGAATCAAATTGGTAAAACAATAGTCTTATCACAAGAAGAGAATCAAATTGGTAAAACAATAGTCTTATTAGAATGAAGAGAATCATGTATCATGTATCTGAGGTATTTGATTGTTTTGTAATCGCTCTCTGGGCGTATTCCCTTTCAGTAGAGGCATTGTAAATGGTGGCCTTTGCACCAACTGAAAGCTGCTGCATGTTTACTGTGTGCTTATAGATCATGTGGTCCGTTTTGACCTGTGATAGTGTTAAGTCTTAACCGCGGCTTTTACCGTCACAGACCGGCTAATTCCTGAATAATCATTTGTTGTCACTGACTCACCAACGCAAACAGACCAGGGCAAAGAGATAGAGAAGAGGGAGATGTCCCCAGAGGGCTACAGTGGGTGGTGCTGTGTAGGCAGGGTCCTCTGGTGTCAGGAGGATGTGGCTGCTGGGGGGAATAGGGAGTGGGCCGGGGTGGGACAGTCCGCAGGGCAATACCCTTGACGCTGATGTGACTTGAGTAGGACAGCAGCGACCCTCTCCTCATCTCCTCTCTTTTGCCCACATCATTCCTCCCCTTCCACCCTCCTTCCTACACGACAGCACCCAGAGTGAGCGATCATTTTAGACATTAAAAGAGGCTGGTTATTGTACGTAAGCACATCCTAAGTAATTTATGCATGATTGCCTGGCGTTCGGAGCCATTATCTTCCATGCCTATCGTTGTGTCTTTTTAATCTGTTGCCGTCTTGTTCCTCTGCAGTGAATCTATAGCGCTATTAAGAAGCCTGTGTGATAATTGGTCCTGCTCAGAGAATGACATTGCCGTCGCCATTGCCAGGGAATGGCAGTACAATTAAGAATGTTGCAGTTGTGGATTGAGTAGTGCCCGTGACTTTTACTGTCTGTGACTTTACACTGGTCCTGACTTTACGGTCTATGACATTACTGTCCTGTGACTTTACTGGCTGACTTGACTGTGCACTGGTCTGTGACTTTACTGGTCCCTCGTGACTTTACTGGTCCTGTGACTTTATGGTCTAGGACTTTACTGGTCCTCTGACTTTACTGGTCCTCTGACATTACTGGGTCCTCTGATTACTGATCCTGTGACTTTACTGGTCCTCTGACTTTACTGGATCCCTGTGACTTTACTGATCCTGTTGACTTTACCTGGGTCCTGGTGACTTTACTGGTCCTGTAATTTACTGTCCTCTGACATTACTGGTCGCTCTGCCATTTACTGGTCCTGCTGTGACTTTACTGGTCCTGTGACTTTACTGGTTCCCTGACATTTACTGGTCCTGTGTCTTTACTGATTCCTCTGACATACTGATCCGTGTGAGATTACTGGTCTGTGACTTTAACTGGTCCTGTGACTTTACTGGTCCTCTGACATTAACTGGTCTACACTGACATTACTGATCCTGTGACTTTACTTGGTCCTCTGACTTTACTGATCCGTGACTTTACTGATCCTGTACTTTACTGTGTCGCTCGTGACCTTTAAGCTGTTCCTGTAACTTTCTGGTCCTCTGACATTATGGTACGCTCTGACTTTTACTGTCGTGTGATTTTACCTGGTCTGTGACTTACTGGTTCCCGTGCACATTACTGTCCCTGTGGTCTTACTGGTCCTCTGCATTGACTGATCCTGTGACTTACTGGTCCTGTGACTTTACTGGTCCTGTGACTTTACTGGTCCCCTGACATTACTGGTCCTGTGACTTTACTGGTTTCTGTTACTTTTTTCTGGTCCTGTGACTTTACTGGTCCTCTGACATTACTGGTTCTGTTATTTTACTGGTCCCTGACATTACTGGTCCTGTGACTTTTTACTGGTCCTGTGACTTTACTGGTCCCCCTGACATTATGGTCCTGTGACTTTACTGGTTTGTTACTTTTTTCTGGTCCTGTGACTTTACTGGTCCTCTGACATTACTGTTCACTGGTTCTGTTTTACTGGTCTGAACTTACTGGTCTTAGTACTTTCCTGTGTCCTCGGTACTTTACTGACCTCTGACATTAACTGGTTTCTGTTACTTTTTCTGGTCCTGTGACTTTACTGGTCCTGTGACTTTACTGGTCTTCTGACATCACTGGTCCTGGGACTTTACTGCTGCACTGGGGCCTTACCACACAGTTGCGGTGCTATAATTTTTTGCTCTGATTAAAAACAAGAGCAGAGCAGTGCTCCCTCCCATCAACAAGAGAGAAGTGCCACTGCCACGTCAGAACATTCTCTAACTATGATGTCAGGCCTTTCCTGATGCCTTGTTGAATTGTTGTCTGTGTGTGTGTGTATAATGCAAATTTACATATACAATGTTCTTTTAAAAGCATTGTTGTGTGTAGTCCGTGTATGTAAGTGTGCCTGAAGTGTGTGTCCCTGTTTCCTCTCTCAAGGAAACACTATAGGTGCTAGCTTCTGTCAGATCAGATGGCCTCAATCAGCCGTACAGTGTATGAGGAAGCAGCAGAACACCAACCTGCAGGCTGACCTGGCGCTCCTGGTTCTCTCTCTCTCCCTGTGACTCTGATCCATAATGGATGCAGACCTTCCTCCATGTACTCTATCTGTTCCATTCAGCCTATCAGCCCAGGGATGCATCTTGATTTACCCCTTGCTCCCCTCTCGCTCCCTGGCCTGCCTCCCTGGCCTGCCTGCCTGCCTCCGCCGTGTAACAGCCGAGTGCCCCCTGGGCTATGTTCTTCCACTGATCCACCTGCACTCTGGAGTGGGAGGGGAAAAAGAAAAGAATTTGGTGCATGGAAAAAGGCACAGGTTTTTATTTTCCACCAGGTTTTTACAGAGGGAAGTGTTCCACAGGTGCAGCCACTCATTTCTCCTGATCGCGCTCCTCTCTCTGATAACCCCGGTGGGCTCAATTCTATAACATACAGTGTTTCTGGGTGTAATTTGGGTCTAAATTAAGAGCTAACTTCATTCACAGTGGAATTCGTCCGGCATTTAGAGCGTGTTGGAGATCTGAGAAAGGATTCTTTAAGGGGTCTTTCTCACCCTGTCTCTTTCTGGTTGTGCTCCTCCTCTTCTCTCCAACATCCTCCCTCTTCAATCTATCCCTCATGTCTGTGTCTATAATGGTAATATTTTAAGGGACTATTTTTCCCCCTCTCGGTTCCTGTGTGGAGGAGGACCCTGTTGACAGTGTGGTCTGCCCTGGGGATGGAGCGGTGTTAGAGAGGCGTAGGGATGGATTGTGTTAATATCAGAAGGGGGTTGGAGGGACATGAGTCACACCACCCTACTAGCCCCTCTAAGGTCATTTGTGGCGTTATCTGCTCACCCAAACTCAGCCAATCCTTGACGTCACAGTGACACTGTAGGACGTTGTGGAGCTGTTTATAAATGTGGTGCAGTGTTCATATCCCTGTGAGCTGTTAACGTAATTGTTATGTTCTTTTCTTCCACTTTCTTGTCCATTGACATGGCTATATCAAGGATGTTGTCAACTGGCTGATTAAATGAAGGAAAGATTGAGGGGGCTTGCAAAGTATCTATTGTGTAGGCTTTACTGTGCAATAGGAAGTAATTCAATGAGCCAACATTTCATGATGCCTAAATGTTATTTATTGAGTTTATTCTGTGGATTTGTGTATGTATTTAAACAATCGTTGGTTCCCTAATGTTTTTATTACCACTATGTATCGCCCTCGCACAGGAGGGGGCAATTGTAATTTTCACCTAGGCACCTGCGTATAAAAAACACTATGGTTTTGGCACATCTCTTGACGCTCTGGTGAAGGCCGAAACGCAGTTCTGGCAAAATTAGATGATGTCTTTTTGTCTTCTGTAAAAACTTTTCAGAGTGCCGCCGTTTCCCAATGTTCTTGAACTTTGGGATTTCATTTGAAGTCAAAAGAAGTAACTTCTTGAACTTCCCATGTGCCTACATTTCACCTGCAGACTTGACAGCATCATTTCAACTCCCAGTAACATGTCCCACGGGTTAGTTGGAGGAACAAACACGGGCACTCTAGCAATAAAACTGAACGCACCCAGTTGTATTGTTTGTTTGTGTGTACGGCTGTGCGGGTTAGTTGGCCTGTGTGAGAGACAATATAGGTGCATTTTGGATGGCACTCACAGCATCAGTCAGCCCATTGATTTCCCATTGGTCGATGCCAGTTAAGGTTATATTCGACACAGAATGCAGTGCATCTCGAAATGGCTTCTCTCTCACCCTTTCTCATCAGTCACCGTACCATTCTCTACCAGCCTTTAGTCTTTAGAAGAGGGAGCTGCCGGCTGACCTTTTCTTCACAAAAAGATTAAGAACCACGGTGAAAGCCAGGAAGAGATAGTGGCTGGTTTCTAATGCACACTTTATTTCTGTCAATAGCTCAGCCTTGCCTGTTGGCTGGACTGGCCAGGGAGAAGAGAAGAGAGAGGAGTTTTGTGGGAGTGTCTTATGGGATTTAGCCATGCTGTTGAACTGGCCCTCTGAGTCTGCTACTCCTTGGAGGCCAGTGTTGCACTGCGTCATGTTCTCAGATGGAACATTGGGCCTGCTGGCCACTGCTTCGGAGTCCCCTGAAAGTTGAATGTGATATTTTATTTTTCATATCATCTCTTTTCTTCCTCGCTCTTTCATCACACACTCTCTCCATCTTGCCTCTAACCCTCCCTGTCGCCACTTGGGAGCTCTCAAACTTATACCAGACAGTAGAGAGAGAGAGAGAGAGAGGCAGGCAGATAGTGAGAGGACATACAGAAGATGTTTGTTGTATTTATGGGCTATTTTGCTTCAAAACATATACCAGTGTACTTCAGTTTTGGAGGTCAGGTCAGGGTATACTGTCGGTGATGGTGACAAATCAAGGCACAGCCTCTCTGATGAATTAACACCCTCTATCTCTCCAGTCTCTCTGACGAATTAACACCCTCCATCTCTCCAGCCTCTCTGATGAATTAACACCCTCCTATCTCTCCAGTCTCTCTGATGAATTAACCCATCCTCTCTCAATATACCTCTTCTTTTCCAGCCTCTCTCTGCATGAATATAACACCCTCCATCTCCCAGCCTCTCTGATGAATTAACACCCTCTATCTCTCAGTCTCTCTGAGAATTAACACCCTCTAAATCTCTCCAGCCCTCTCTGAAAAATTAACACCCTCTATCTCCTTCCAGTCGTTCTGCTGACGAATTAACACCCTCTATCTCTCCAGCGCCTCTCTGACGAATTACACCCTCTATCTCTCCAGTCTGCTCTGCACGAATTAACACCCTCTATCTCTCCAGTCTCTCTGACAAATTAACACCCTCTATCTCTCCAGTCTTCTGCCTGAATGAATTAACACCCTCTTCTTCCAGCCTCTCTGATGAATTAACACCCTCCTATCTCTCCAGCCTCTCTGACGAAATTAACACCCTCCTATCTCCTCCAGCCTCTCTGACGAATTAACACCCTCTATCTCTCCCAGTCTCTCTGACGAATTAACACCCTCTATCTCTCCAGCCTCTCTGACGAGTTAACACCCTCTATCTCTCCAGTCTCTCTGACGAATTAACACCCTCTATCTTCTCCAGCCTCTCTGATGAATTAACACCCTCCATCTCTCCGCCTCTCTGCATGAATTAACACCCTCTTTCTCTCCATCCTCTCTGACGAATTAACACCCTCCATCTCTCCAGCCTCTCTGATGAATTAACACCCTCTATCTCTCCAGCTCTCTGATGAATTAACACCCTCTATCTTCTCCAGCCTCTCTGATTGAATTAACACCCTCCATCTCTCCAGCCTCTTCTGATGAATTTAACACCCTCTTTCTCTCCAGTCCCTCTGACGAATTAACACCCTCCATCTCTCCAGCCTCTCTGATGAAATTAACACCTCTATCTCTCCAGCCTCTCTGATGAATTAAACACCCTCTATCTCTTCCAGTCTTCTGATGAATTAAACACCCTCTATCTCTCCAGCCTCTCTGACGAATTAACACCCTCTATCTCTCCAGCTCTCTGATGAATTAACACCCTCCATCTCTCCAGCTCTTCTGATGAATTAACACCCTCTTTCTCTCCAGCCTCTCTGACGAATTAACACCCTCTATCTCTCCAGTCTCTTCTGACGAATTAACACCCTCTATTTCCCCAGCTCTCTGATGAATTAACACCCTCTATCTCTCCAGTCTCTCTGACGAATTAACACCCTCCATCTCTCCAGCCTCTCTTGATGAATTAACCACCCTCCATCTCTCCCAGCCTCTCTGATTAATTAACACCCTCTATCTCTCCAGCCTCTCTGATGAATTAACACCCTCTTTCTCTCCAGTCTCTCTGATGAATTAACACCCTACTATCTCTCCAGCTCTCTGATGAATTAACACCCTCTATTCTCTCCAGCCTCTCTGATGAATTAACACCCTCCATCTCTCCAGCCTCTCTGATGAATTAGACACCCTCTTTCTCTCCAGCCTGCTCTGCGATGAATTAAACACCCTTCTAATCTCTCCAGCCTCTCTGATGAATTAACACCCTCTATCTCTCCAGCCTCTCTGATGAATTAACACCCTCTATCTCTCCAGCCTCTCTGATGGTGACATCTCCTGCCCCTCCCTAAAACAATCCTTCTCTGGCTGGCTCCTCAGAAACTGAGTGGCGAGGGCGTGTGTCAGACAGCTGTGTTACTGTTCAGGGTTTGATAGAAGACAGATAGCGGATGGGCGGAAAGGGAGACGTGCTGTAATCAGAGAGGGCTTGGGATGACGACGATCACGGCGACTGCTGTCCTGGTAGGGAGAGGGGCTGGGAGGGCAGGATCCAACATGTCTCCACAGTAACCTTGCCTGTTTCTCTGCAGTCAGCGTCCTGAAAGGATTCATCTCTCCATGCTGCTCATAAACACCCTCACTCTTCTGATGTCATCATCCGTCAGCAGTGTTTTTTCCACAGCCTGTCCCCTTTAACCTCTTCCTCTGATTGGTAATGCCTCTGTTCTAACTGCTATGTGGTAGAAATAGCAAGTCACCAATTCATTTTGTACTACTTAACAATGAGAGAAGGATGAAATCAGATGCTGTACTTGTGATCTATCCCGATGGGTTCTAGGCTAGGCTGTCACAGTGCCACTGTAAATGCCTGATATAGGGTTGAAAAATACTAATCTAATAATCCTTCCTTTTACACCCACTCTCTGTCCTAACTTTAAATCCTTTGGACTGGATCCTAACTTGAGATGCACATGCTTAACTCTGACTTATCATGAATTGATGTCAATCTAAGACTCAAGTGAAAAGTTAAGCTTGTGTATCTCGAGTTAGGATTTGGCCCTTTATTTGCATCTATTTGTTTTCTTTGGAAATAGGATCCAATTTGACAAAATGGCTGCCATTTCAAATGTGTTTGCTTTACACTGACTCAACGCTGCCCTGGATGTGTTTGTCACAGACAGGCAATAAAGTCCCTCATCAGCAGCAGCATCAGGCAGAGAAATGAAAAGAGATTGGGTTTCAGACAGGCGTTTTAGTCAGGCACCTCAGAGGGGGCCTCTCTCCTGACAGTGCCACATCAAGGCCCCCCAATGAAACGAGAATGGAAGAGAGAGGATCAACTTCTCACATCACACGAGGTGGAGGTGTCAGCACAATTTCCCCTGCTGATCTGTCGACAAGCGTCAAGCCCGTAAGTATTTACTTATTTATCCACATCTGTTTGTTTGCATATTTCATCTCTCCTACTTTTACCATGTTTGGTTTTCCGGCAACCTTCATAGTGGAAATTTGTGTTTCCCAATTTCTTGGAAGAAGGGGACGGGATGGGAACTGCTCAATTTGAAATGCAAAATTTGATGACCTTAAAAGAGGATCAGGATGCATCATATTTTCTGTCCTGTTTCTTTTTTAAATTGCATTTTGGTTTGTGGGTTGGTTGGTTGGACGGCTGTTTGGTATGAAAGAGCCCCAGTTCTGCTCTGCCCGGAGTGACTGTGCAGCACAGTTAATCACAGAGCCCTCCCCACAGGGTTGTTGGTGCTATACACTGTATCGGGGCACAGCACAGGACAACACGTTATTATGGCAAATGCTGATGTTTGTCATTCATTCATTTCTGCACTGAAAAGCTGACACTCTTGATGTTATAATACATTGAATTAATCAAACACAATTTATTTAGTTTGATATCTCAACTTAATGTAATGTACAAGTGCAACATTCAAATTAGGTCATTCAACTCTACAAAAAAAAACATCCAACTCCCATCCACCCTTACTACAAACTGACACTTTTCATTTTTGTATAACCTTTATTTTATCAGGGAGTCATACTGAGACCAAGCTCTATTTTTACAGAGCCCTGAATGACATAAATGACAGAAAATACAGACATCGGAAATATAAATACAAAATGCAAGGAGAAAGAAAAACACAGTCATAAAAACCAAACACATTCCTCAGTAATACGGTCCTCAATCAGCTTTCTGAATTGCCCCAGAGGCACCAGAACATCACATTGAAGAACGTTTTGAAGATTCTTCCAGAAATAAGGTGCAATACAACTAAAAGCTGATTTACCTGACTCAGTAGAGACCGAGTACCTGAGACTGGGTGTGCTAACTCGTATGTCTAAAGTTTATAAATGATGTTATGTGGGACTTTTTGTAAAAGGGATTTATAAATGAAAACATGGCAATGTATCAACTTACGTGACATCAAAGAGGGACAACCAACTTTCTGGTAGAGAATGAAGTGATGAGTACTAAAATTGTCGCCCGTAATAAAGCATAGTGCGCTATGATAAATTGTATCTTATGGCTTTAATGAAGTGGCAGCTGCGTTCATATAGATGATGTTGCCATAGTCTAAGACCGATAGGAACGTCAACTGAAGAATCTGCTTTCTACTATTTAGCGAGAAGCAGGACCTATTTCTATAGAAGAAGCCCATTATATTTCTATAGAAGAAGCCCATTATATTTCTATAGAAGAAGCCCATTATATTTCTATAGAAGAAGCCCATATACATTTCTATAGAGGAGCCCATTTATTTTCTATAGAAGAAGCCCTATTATATTTTCTATAGAAGAAGCCCATTATATTTTCTTATAGAAGAAGCCCATTATATTCTATAGAAAAAGCCCATTTATATTTTATAGAGGAGGCCCATTGATATTTCCATGAAAAATGCCTCCATTATATTTCTATAAGAAGCCATTTATTTTCTATAAAAGAAGCCCATTTATATTGTCTTATAAGAGGAAGTCCCCCATTATATTTCTATAGAGGAAGCCCATTATATTTCTATAGAAGAAGCCCATTATATTTCTATAGAAGAAGCCGATTATTAACTCATCAATATGCTTTTTAAAGACAGTTTTCAGGATGCCCAGATAAATATGGACACATCCAAAGTGCATATGCTTAAATCATTAGACTTGTTTTTATGTGCTCTAGAAAACAACATATTCCTGCATTCAATACTAATTTCAGGTCAATAAAGTTTTTCTGCAATGCACGGAAGGCAGACTGTAGTTCAGATAGAGCCTGGTCAACTGTGGGGGCAACAGCATACACAACACTATCATCAGAACACAAGTGCAGATATTGCTAATGAAAACAGTAAAGAGTACAGGACCCAGAATTGACCTCTGCGGGACACCTTTCATAGTATCCAGGAAACCTGATTTAACACCATCAGTAGATATACATTGAGTTCTTTCAAGTAATTTTTAAAACAGTTACACGCAGCCTGGTCTAGGCCAATTGAGGAAAGCTTCTGAATTAGCAGTGAGTGATCAACAGTATCAAAAACCTTTGACAGGTTGATGGAGAGGGCAGCACAGTGTTGCCTTATCCATACAGTTAACCACATCATTTATAACTAGAGATGCAGCAGAGATAGTGCTATGACCTGGTCTAAAACCCGACTGATGCACATTTAGAATACATTTCAAAGATGTAGTTCTTAGCTGAGAATGAATCAAGGATTCTAATATTTTAGCGAGGCAAGAAAGTTTAGAAATGGGCTGATAATTATTTAGGTCACAATGGGCACCACCTTTGTGAAGGGGGAGTACATGGGCCGTCTTCCAAACCTTGGGGATAGTACCAGATATAATCGTCAGGTTAAACAAATGGGTTAATGAATCAGGGGGGCAGAGAGCTGCAGCAAAAATATATCAAGCATATCAGCCCCAGTGGATTTTTTCTTTTACATCAATCTTAAGCAAGGCATCTAGCTCATCACAGATAGTAGATTGTTGAAATGAAAACAAAGTTTCACTAGAAGTTGACGGGTTAACCGTAGAGTCAGCTCGAGGCTGGCTGAGGGAAGCAGTCGATTGACTCACCAGGGTCAATTAAACTACCGGTTCTCTCAAATAAAAATCCTGCTGAGATAAAATGATGATTAAAAGCATCACTTATCACATTCTTCCCAGTTATGATGCCAGAGTCATACAGAACTTGCTTAAGCAGGGAAGAAGAGGCATTTGTACACTTCAGTGTATTTAATGTTTTCCAAAATGTAGAAGGATCACCAGCAGAGTCAGAGAGCTTAAAGTAGCTTGATTTGGCTTTTCTTCATCGAGATAGAACATCTGTTTCTCACTTGACGTAGTCGTTCTTTTCCACCTCTCCCCCACTTTACCTTATTCCCTACTCTCATTTTATTTTTTATTTCTCTCTAGCTCCTCTCTCTCTTTCCGTTTTCGTGCATCAAAAGAGATTGACGGTTTGACAGGAGGGGCCCCGGAAACCTGCAGCCTCCCTCCAGACCCTCCAAAGTCTCTGCTCCCTCATTGAACTGTAATCTGCCCTCATTTATGGACTTTTCCATGGCAACAAGCCGGCGAGTGAGCGAAAGGAGCAGGGTCTCCAGCGGAAGCAGCATCTTGTCTCAGACAGCTGTCTGCTAAAAGATACGTTAAAAAAGAAAATAGAGGAGGCCTCCCAGCGGTCTAAGGCACTGCATCGCGCTGCTTGAGGCATCACTACAGACCCAGGTTCCATCCCAGGCTGTGTCACAACCGGCCGTGACCGGGAGACCCATAGGGCACAATTGGCTCAGCGTCGTCCGGGTTAGGGGAGTATTGGCCGGGGGGTCTTTACTTGGCTCATCGCACTCTAGCAACTCCTTGTGGCGGGCCGGGCGCCTGCAGGCTGACTCTGGTCGTCAGTTGAACGGTGTTTCCTCCGACATATTGTTGCAGCTGGCTTCCGGGTTAAGCGAGCGGGTGTTAAGGAGCGCGGTTTAGAGGTTTCCGGAGGACACATGACTCGACCTTCACCTCTCCCGAGCCTGTTGGGGAGTTGCAGTGATGAGACAAGATTGAAAAAGGGGGTAAAAAAATAAATACGAATAACAAAAATTAAAAACAAGAGAAGGGGGAAATGTTTATAGAGTCATTTTCTTTCGCCGTTTTGGTATGTCTGAGACCCACTAAGAAGCATTTTGCTCCGTTTTATTTTGCGGTTCAACCAATAAAGGTATTTGACCATTCCTCAATATGTGAGGGGTCAGGAGCCTGAATTTGGAATTACTGTAAAATGTGTTCCTGGAATTGTTCAGATTGCGGAGACAAGGTTGACATGAATCAGAGATCTTCCCTGATGTCAGAAGTTGCCTCTGGAGTTCCTGCACAACCTGTTCACTTGAAACAAGCCTAAAACGTGACAGCCTGCCAATTCCCTTGATCCATCCATATTTGAGAAGACCCCTCAGTGGAAGTAACCCAAATTCTACTCTATTTTAGGATTCATGTCATAAATAGGGGTTTACTGAAAAACATGGGTCTCCCACTCCCACATGTATGAGGTAGACCGCTGAAAAAGATAAGATGTGCTATGGTTCTTTCGGTTACCGTTGCTTATTCATGCTACTTAGTTTATCTTCTATAGGTTCCCTCACTTGGCTGCAGAATGACAAGGCAGAAGACCTTAACATTGGGTTAAGTTTGTGTCTACAGGATTACACCAGACTCCCTATGGTTTTAAACCATTCACAGTCGGCGACACAAAAGCGAGACATTTTTCGTTTGTAGCGTTTATTAAAGAGGCCCGGGAGACTGTGGTGACAGCTCAAGCGTTTTGTAGAAACAGAATGAGGGATAGAGGCAGAGAGAGAGTGCTACGCAATTGACTTTCTCCTTTCAAAAGTTTCAATCTCTAGGCTTTCGGAGCCTTTGTCAGTCCGTTTAGAGAATGGAAGTCAAGTCGCAAGCAAGCATGGCCCATGGACATTAAGTCCCCTAGGAATGGGAAGGAACTGAGAGACAGAAAGTCAGAGAGAGAATCTGCACGTTGTGATAACCATTCTTTTTCTATAGTGCTGATTTAGTACAGGGATCCCAATTCAGATTCTTGTCTTCCAAACCACCAGTTCTTACGTCAACCCTCAAACGTCTTCCATCCTTCCTCATTGCCATATCCTACATGCCCATGTTCTGAGTGGAAATAAGCCCAGGAATTCCAGACCATTCTTTGTAGATATCCTTGTGCTTTTTTCCCGCTTCCCAGTCCCTGGTGCTATTTCAGTTTGCCTGCCTGTTTGAAGGAGGTGCCAGGTGCTTCTGGCCCAACCAATCACATTTGAGGCCTGCCCCCCCCCCCTCCCCCCCAGGGGGAGGGTTAAGGATGAGAGGAGCTGGAACTACCTCTGAGAGCTAGCTATACCCTGCCTGCCTGGAACCATAGTTGGCTGATGGCAAAACATTTAAACAACAACAAACCAACCAAAGCTCGACTCAGTCCCTAATCTCTCTCTATGCTCTTACCCCCTGAGCGAGGTGGGGATACTGGATGCAGGCATGACGATGCTTCCTTCTTCAGTGGACCCCCCCCCCCCCTTGAGGCCAGAGAGACTGATCCTGTTTCCATGAGTCGGTTGGCGTGGCTTAGTGTAGTGTATTACCATGGCTCTGCTCTGGCCTCAGCGCTGAGAAAGCCAGCTCTGTCACAGATCGCCGGTCTGTATCGGTCTCTGGCCTCCTGAACTCCAATGGTCATGCTCGAGCTCCTTCCTCCACGGTTTCTTCATGTTCCTCAGACACACAGCTGTTTCTCTCAACTTTCTAAACTCTAAATCCCCATCTATGTCTGTTTTTCCCTCCATTCTCTCCCTCTGATCCAGAGTTGGCTGCAGTGCGATCGAGTTGGTCGCACCCCTCACTCTAGCTACTGCTGCTGCCTGCAGGTGAGGCCTGCTCCTGATAATAATGCTGCTCACTCCTGCATCACCACAGACACCAAGTTAAAGCAACACAACACACCTCACCTCAACTCACCACCAAATACACAGGAGTGCAATTACCTGTCGTTTTATATAAAAAAATCTTAAAAAGTGAGTAATCAAGCAGATTATTACTGTGCTCCAAGAGGATCACAAAATGAAATACACACCCACATGTCTAGTGTTCCTTGTAGTCCCTGAGACTGTGCCTCGGACTAGTAGTCCCTGAGACTGTGCCTCAGACTAGTAGTACCTGAGACTGTGCCTCAGACTAGTAGTCCCTGAGACTGTGCCTCAGAATAGTAGTATTGTCAGGTAGTGCAAGTGAGAATAAGTGGCCTCATAAGTGAGTATACTGAGATGTGCCCTCAGAACATAATGTAAAGTCCATTTATCGGTGAGTACACTCTGTGGTTCTCAGAACTAATGTAAACGATTTCCCAAGGGGAGAGTGAGCACTGGTTTCAATGTGGCTCAATTATGTTGTTGTGAAGGGAAGCTTCAGGTGAGCGCGCCAAAGTGAAAGTCCAGCCAGAGCCAGGACATCTTCTGAAAGTTGATTCAGCTGGCAAGGATCGGGGGACAAACCTACCCAGTAAGAGGCTTGCTCCGGAATGGCCCCGACGAGGCAGGTGTGAGGTGGCATCGCACGCAGGTTGGGGCGAGAATTTTGGGAGGGATGGCCTGGGTGTCAGAAGGGCAGCAACAGAAGGCTCTTCTCTTCCAGGACAACAATCAAGGGATAGCGACTGTATATCTGCCAAAAATGTACAGGAATTAGACTGCTCGAGGACTGGGGTTAAGTAAATGTTCTCCTGAGTGAATCCCCTTTCCAATTGTTTTGTGGGGGCCATCTGCAAAAAAGCTTGTCGGAGAAGACAAATGGTGAGGCGGGCTGGAACCATCAGTCCTGTGTTCATGCCAACAGTAAAGCAATCTGGAGACCGCATTCTTATGGTGTGGTTTGCTTCTCAGGCCGACAGGGAGTGGGCTGCACTTCACAATTTTTTGCTAAAGACACCAGGGGCCATGATAACAGAACTGATACAACACATCCTCCGAGGAGCACTTCTCCCGGTAGAGCCATCCAAGGAACTAGTTTGGTGACGAACAATGCCTTTTCCCTGAGACTGTGAGTCCAGACTATGTAAGTTAGGAGTAACCCCTGACGCACTGCGCTGCTCCTGTTCCATACAGACTAGATAGTAACGGCCAAAAGGGTGGATGTGGTATCAGAACTCTAGTGGCAGTTGGGCGCGGTGAAGACTACATAAGTCAGTCTCCGTATTCAAGTTCTAGTAGTACATTTGAGACTTGTGGTCGCGATGATCTCAGATTGGCACGATGGAAAACCTCCCCGCCGAACCTCGAGATAATCTTGCTGCGCTCAGAACTTTGAGGTAGCTAATTGGTCGGCAAATCCTCCTGGTGAATAAGTGCCAAGGCTGAACGTAGTAGGCGCTGGGAAAGACTGTACGCTACAGACTCAGTAAGTAACTCTGGAACACTCGTAGATCTTCCGACTAGTCATGACAATAGAGGCCCTTCGCTGAAGACTGCTAGTTTGGAGTTATTCTCTATAACTCGCATAGAATGACAGGTCATGGCAGATGCACATCGAGAGTAGCTCAGCACGTTCCGAGATCGCTTGGGCCCCCGCGCGTGTGCAGCGCTTGTAGTTAATTCTTGCGGAGTTCGGTGACTCGCTACTGGGAGTGCGGTTGGCTCATGTAGGTTCTGAGAAACAGAGAGACGGGTCGAATCATAGCAGGTAAGGACTGCCACCTATAACTATTGTCACCACTCTTTTCCCTCACCTCACGAAGCACGCGCTACTGCCGCCCCTGCCGCGTTGGGCTCCGACAGGAAGTGTTTGACAGGAGTGACAGCTAGTTGACCCTCTCTCTCTCTCTCTCTCTCTTCTCCTCTCCTCGTCTCTCTCTCTCGTCTTCTCTTCTCTCTCTCTTCTTCTCTCTTCTCTCTCTCTCTCTCTCTCAAGATTTCTCTCACCATCT
>NC_036860.1:72656486-72660358 GCF_002910315.2 Salvelinus sp. IW2-2015
GAGTTAAGTGACTCTGAGACTGTGCCTCGGACTAGGTAGTCCCTGAGACTGTGCCTCAGACTAGTAGTCCTGAGACTGTGCCTCAGATAGTAGTACCTGAGACTGTGCCTCAGACTAGTAGTCCCTGAGACTGTGCCTCAGAATAGTAGTACCTGAGACTGTGCCTGAGCAGACTATGTATAGTAGTACCTGAGACTGTGCCTCAAATAGTAGTCCTGAGACTGTGCTCGAGACTAGTAGTACTGAGCTGTGCCTCAGAATAGTAGTCCTGAGACTGTGCCTCAGTAGTAGTCCCCTGAGACTGTGTGCTCTAGAACTAGTAAGTACCTGAGACTGTGCCTCAGAATAGTAGTACCTGAGACTGTGTTCCTCGGAGAATAGTAGTCCTGAGACTGTGCCTCAGACTAGTAGTCCTGAGACTGTGCCTCGGAATAGTAAGTACCTTGAGACTGTGCCTCAGAAGTAGTGAGTACTGAGACTGTGGCCTCGGAATAGTAGTCCCTGAGACTGTGCTCAGACTAGTAGTCCCTAGACTGTGCCTTAGACTAGTAGTCCCTGAGACTGTGCCTCAGACTAGTAGTCCTGAGACTGTGCCTCGAGATAGTAGTACCTGAGACTGTGCCTCAGACTAGTAGTCCCTGAGACTGTGCCTCAGACTAGTAGTACTGAGACTGTGCTCGGATAGTAGTACATGAGACTGTGCCTCAGACTAGTAGTACCTGAGACTGTGCTCGACTAATAGTCCTGAGACTGTGCTCAGACTAGTAGTACTCGTAGACTGTGCCTCACACTAGTTAGTACCTGAGACTGTGCCTCAGACTAGTAGTCCTGAGACTGTGTCTCAGACTAGTAGTACTGAGACTGTGCTCAGACTAGTAGTCCTGAGACTGTGCCTCAGACTAGTAGTACCTGAGACTGGTGGTGCCTCAGACTAGTAGTCACCTGAGACTGTGCTCAGACTAGTAGTGTCCTGAGACTGTGCCTCAGATAGTAGTACGCTGAGACTGTGTCCTCAGACTAGTAGTCCCTGAGACTGTGCTCAGACTATGTAAGTCCTTGGGACTGTGCCTCAAGACTAGTAGTCCTAGACTGGCCTCAGACTAGTAGTCTGACTGTGTCCAACTAAGTCCCTGGGCTTGCTGCTTTGTTTTTCTCCCTGAACAGCAGCAGATGCGAGAGTCCAGAGGTCCCAGCTGGCCCAGCGTGTCCTGTAGTCTCTGCTTGGACTCTGGGATGTGTTGTGACAGAGGCTGTAACGCCAGGAAGACTAGCCACTCTTCACCTGTCACTCACCCCGAAAGCAGCCGCCGCTACTGCCGCACCTGCGCGTCTGGGCTCCGACAGGAAGTGTTTGACAGGAGTGCAGCTAGTTGACCCCTCTCTCTCTCTCTCTCTCTTCTCTTTCTCCTGCTTTCTCGGTCTCTCTGCTCTCAGGCCTTTCTGACTCTCCCTTTCTCTTTAGCTTCTCTCCATCTCACTTACTCACCACAGGCACAATGCTCTCCCCACTCCTGACCCACTGGGTATGGTCAGGGATCTAATAGACTCCTGGTCCGTGACATGGTGGTGTGCTTGTGCTTTTTCATTCTTTTGTTTATTCACTCTGTCTTCTCTGACCTTTCCCTCCGTGGGGTGGAAGCCATGCGAAGGACATGTTTTTGTTGTTGTTGTCTCTCAGGCCTCCGTGCGCAGTCTACCGTCGCTGTTCTACTTCTGCGTGTATTACTGTGGAGGTGAGAGCCTCAAGATACAGTTTAACTTAGGGTTGGGTTTGGAGTCAAGGTCAGTATGATATTACATTACATTACATTTAAGTCATTTAGCAGACGCTCTTATCCAGAGCGACTTACAAATTGGTGCATTCACCTTATGATATCCAGTGGAACAACCACTTTACAATAGTGCATCTAACTCTTTTAAGGGGGGGGGGGGGTATGATATGAGGATGAAACTAAAATATTGATTACAGTTAAGGTTATGGGTCACTGTTAGGGTTAAGGCTTTGGTTATGGATGAACTAGAGTCAAAGTGGTGCTTGTCTTAGTGAGGGCATTGATAATGATTCACGTTAATATGATGGTTAAGCTAAGGACTTTATTGTTAGTTACTGCAATAGCTAGGGATGGGGTTATTGGGTTATGGACGTACTGTGTGCTGAACATAGATCCAGTGCCAGTTTTTACCCTAGACAGGGTGCCATGTATTCAGCTCTTAAAACAATGATGAAATGTCAGAAGACTTTCATGCGGCTCAGAATTAAACATTAATCCTCTCTGAGTATAGGACTATTTTCGTTTCTCCTCTCCTCCTTTTCACACATTGGTCAATCGAGCAATGAGTATACCTTCTCAGTCCCAATGGATCTGGTGATAGTGGCATATGGTTTGGGGACTTTAGTCTACACTTGTACCTTAACACAATTCTTCCTCATCCCTTTCATGGGTCCCACCCTGAGAACCCAGTCCTGGAAAAGTGAGACTGCCCCAAAACTTTGCGACAAGGCTTTAAGTAAGGAGGGGGATATTTTATTAATATCAGCTATTAATATTCCATCGCAGTGGGATCACGGTGTATTTCTTTTTACAGAGGGATCATGAATAACTGAGTACCTCCACACCACCAGAATCCTCCACATGAATATTCAGGCACTGACTGGGGCTGATGGAGGCCAGTGGGGCCTCTGCTCTAGTCTGTGGTGGGACAGTCTCTCTCTCTCTCTCTCTCTCTCTCTCTCTCTCTCTCTCTCTCTCTCGAGAGCATTAGTGCCAAACAGAACATGCATGGAATGCCATGGAGAATTAGAGAGACACTGTTTCAAGACGTAACAGTGTGAAAGAAAAGAAAGAACAGAACTATGTATAAATATAATAAATAAGAAGAAAAAATGAAGAAAGAACTAAATAACATGCGTCAGTCTTTGTACGGGCTCAGCCTGCCTGTGCCTCCCCTCCCTGGTGGGCTACGGAACAGTGCAGTGAGTGGTGCCGGGCCAACCCTCTCTGCCTCTATTAGAGAGAAAACCAGAGGATTACTGCCAGGCCAAGGCTAATGACTGTCATGGCCCACAGAAAGCCGATTTAACAGAAGAAGCCTGCTGCATAGAGGCGTGAGCCAAAAATCTATCTCTCCACTAAGAGAGAAAGTCTTAGATAAACCAGCCTTTTTGTGTTTTTTTTTGCATTGTATTACATGAGATGGGAGAAATGTATAGGATGCAAAATATTTATCTGGGTCGTTCCACAAATGAGTGGCTTTTGAGTCCCTTTGATATTTTAGGTAGCATTGTGCACCAATACTGATTTTTCAAAGTCCGTTATATTCACTGAAGTGCCCTTTATAGACCACATGGAGAATTTAATGAATCAGATTTTTAATATGAATCAAGACTTGTTAAAGTGCCAAAATTCTGCATTTTGAAATGTCCTTCTTGGAGGATTTTAATCCACTTAACCCAACATTTCTCCAAGTTTTCACCATCATTGTCAAGCCCTAGTTATTTTGTTGCAAAGTAATTTCTGAATATTATTATTTATTTTATGTTATTAGTGATTCGTTTTAAGGAAAAAAAACATATTGTCCCTCATTTTAAGTTCAACCCTGTTACCTGAACTGAACTCCCGTTTTAATATGGTGAAACTATTCCTTTTTAAATATTGTTTTCAAAAGAAACCTTTGACGTCTAAAGATAGTCAAATCGTAGTGTAAAAGCAGATCGTAGTGTAAAAGCAGATTAGTGCAGTAGTGTAAAAGCAGATCGTAGTGTAAAAAGCAGAAATCGTAGTGTAAAAAGCAGATTATCGTAGTGTAAAAGCAGATCGTAATGTAAAAGCAGATCGTAGTGTAGTAGGAAGCAATCGTAAAGTCGTATAAAA
>NC_036860.1:72660383-72674018 GCF_002910315.2 Salvelinus sp. IW2-2015
TCTTTGGCTCTTGGTTTGCGTCTCTGGTTCGCTCTTTCTCTTCCTCGTTCGTCGTCTCTCGTGTTCTTTGTCGTGCTCTCGTCGGTTTTTCGTGCCGGCCGCGGTTTCGCTTTGTGTCCCGGGTGGCGGGGTCGTGTCTCTGTCTGCTGTCACTGGTGTGGTCGTCAGTGCCTGTGCTCGGGATCGTTGGTACTCGTCTGCCATCCGGTCGTCGGTTTGCGGCCTCGCGGCTGGGTCTAGCTGCGCATGGTTGTCCTCTCGACTCCTCGGCTCTTGGTTCCGTCGTGCCTCGTGGTCTTTCTGGGTGTGGTGTTTTCCTGGCGGTGGCTCCGCTCTCTCTGTCTCTCTCTGTGCTGGTAACTACTCGAGGCTGCCAGGCTCCCTTTCTCTCTGAGTGTTTGCCTCGGGTCAGGCCGCTGTCATGGGGGGTTTGCTCTTATAGAATCTGAGAGTCGGTGTGCCTGTCCACGTTAGGGGCCTCTGTTTGGGGGCTGGGTATTGATTAGATTGTTAATATCGGGAGTGGGTTGGCTGCGCCGGTGGTGGGTTTTTTACATTGAGTTGCAGTTTGAATTGTGCGGGGCCTTGGACTGTGGGGGTGTTGGCGTGCAGGCTCTGAGAGTCCATACAGGGGCGAGGCAGGTTGAAGGTGAACTCTTGCACGTGTCTCTCGGTGTATCTCTTCTGGGCTTAGAGCTCCTTTTCGGTTTAGCTGGATTGCAGGCACCTCCCTCTCTCTCATCTTCACCAGCCGCACCGATTGACGGTCTGTAGTGTGTGCACGCATGGGTGTGAATTTTTCTCTGTATGGCTCTGTACCGCGCCTGGTAAGCCTGTTGTACAAACCTGTGCCGGGAGGCATTCAGCAGTCTGGCGACGAAAGAATTCTTGTCACAGATTTTGCGCAGACCATTTTCCACAGGGTGCTGAACTGAAGGAGATTAAGGGAGAGTTTGACCAATGGGAACACAGAAAACAGGACGAAGGGGAGGAGTACAAAGGAGAGCCAGGAGATGAGAGAATAGAGTGATCTGGATACAAAGAACGTGAATGCAAATAAATAAGACAAGCAAAGACTGCCTGACAGAGACGACGGGACAGGTAAGGCATGGCAAACAGGGAACATGCCATGGGAATTGCCAAATGGAGAAGTTAGAGGAGAACACTGGTTTCAATGACAGTATACAGTGCTGAATAAGGAAAGAAAGAACAGAATATGATGTATAGGCAATAAATAAAATAAGAAAGAAAAAATCCAAGAAGAAAAACTATAAATAACATGCGTCAGTCTTCTGTTACGGGCGGTCCAGCCTGCCGTGTGGCCTCCCCTCCCTGGTGGGGGTTGGTTCTACGGCGAACAGTGCAGTGAGTGGTAGCCGTTGGGCATACCTCTCTGCCTCTATGTGAGAGCAGAAAACCAGAGAACTTGTACTTGCCAGGTCACCAAGGCTAATAGACTGCTCATGGGGCCCAACGAAAGCCGATTATTACACGAGAAGCCTGCGCTGCATAGAGGCGTGAGCTCAAAGATCGGCTATCTCCACACTAAGAGAGAAAGCTCTTACGATACAACCTAGCCTTTTTGGTGTTTTTTGTTTGCATTGTATTTACATGACAAAATGGGAAGAAATGTATAGGATGCATAAATGATTTATGCTGGGTCCGTTCCAGCTCACCAAATGAGCTGGCTTTTGAGTCCCTTTGATATTTTTATCGGTAGCAATTGTGCCCCTCTAAAATAGTCATCATTGTCAATAAAAAGCCTTTGACTACTTTTTATGTAATTATCAAGCAATGGATCACTCGGTATTTAATACTTCCAGTAAATATCCTAATGTTTACATATCTCGAAAAAATGCCACTCCTATTTTTTATAAGGATCACGCACTCGGATAGAGACGCGAATTTAAGCATACTTTGGTGGAAAAATAATATTTGTGGTCATTCTCACTTATGACCATTGTCTTGTGATTGTAATTACGCAAAGGTATCGATATGATAAAGGTGCCCGGAAATAATCTTTTATGATACATTCTTTGTAAGATGGTACATTTCTCTAATATAACTTCCTATATTGGATGTGTAAATCTCTTTACTCACCCAACTTTTAATTCTGCTTCACACAAACCTATACAGTATTTTGGCTATAGTCTCGGGCTCTATTATTGGGTACTATTCTATTTCGTAGACAATTGACACAATGTAAGTTTTCCACACAAATTTGTTTTAGACAGGACAGCACTTCATATGTTGCATCATTATATTCACTGTATCATTCAATGTTCGACGATGAGTATCCTAGTAAGTTTTACATACTACTGAATCTATTATAGTTGATCTGTGCCCTTATTAAACTCAGTTCTATGTGTGAATTAAGTTTCCAGAGAAATATTATACTTTTTATAAAGTGAAAGCATATTAAAAGATAAAACTTCTGTGTGCGATTTGACCAGTCCAACCTCTCATGAGTTTCTTACAGGGCTGCTGTTTCACTTTTCCCAGGCCGTTAACCTTCAAACTCTGGTTGCACCTGAAGCTCTGCTTTGGGATATTTGTCAGTCAAGGGAAAATAAACGTATGATAAAATAGATCAATAATCGCCGGTGTACAAAGACAAAAAAAATTATATAGGACGCACATTGTTGAGGATATCAATATGTCGTTTAGGTAGCAATATATATATGCCAACAGGAACACTCGGAATTTGAACGCGTGTACGTAAATAAGTACCTGCAAATCGTAGTGTATAAAAGCAGGATCGTAGTGTAGAAAGCAGATCGTAATGTGTATTCATAAAAGCAGATCTGTTAGCAAGTAGCATATAGTACACTCTCAAGTATGGAAAAGCAGATACCTCGTAGTAGGGACCACGGGCAGAGCGCACGTCGTAAGTGGTACCAAGCCTAGATCAGGTAGTGTAAAGCAGAGGAATGGAGACGCCTTCTGTCTCCTAGAGGATGGAAACGTCAGTCTTAGTGGTGTGCAGACAGAAATGATGTTCGGTATGATCAACAAACAATCGTCTCAAGAATAGATACAGACAAAGGACCTTGTGAGAACAGAGGATGCTGTGAGGAAGATCGTCAAAGGAATGCAGAAATTTAGTATTACTGTCGATTAATCGGACAGATAGAATGACAGATCCGGTCAGTGTAATCAGATCCTAGATATCGGGCACGATCGTAAGTCGTAAAAAGACAGATGTTACGAAGGCAGAGTAAAAGCCAGCAAGGAAGGAAGCCACCAGGCGATTAGGTCGATAACCAGGTGGTGGCCAATGACAGATCGTCAGTGTAAAAAAGAAAGAGTGGTGGGCAACGTGTAAGCGGCAAGACTACTAGGTATCCTGTTATGGTGCATAACTCGCAGCAATGGAAGACAAAGAAAAGCAGATTCGTACTTTTTTGTGTAGATATTGGTCGCTATTCCTTCTGGTTCTGGTGTCTTATGTATAGTGTCACAAAAATTAGACACTGTTTTGCGCATACTATGACCTATACTGGTCATTTACGTTTCAAGGGAAAATAAGGGAGCGAGCATTGCAAGCGAAGAAACTCGACATTAGTTCCCAATCTCTCAGATGAAAGCAACAGGGAGTGGTCAAGCATATACTCTATTGCAATAGTGGGTCGATTTCTATGGGCTGCAGGAGGGGACTGGCTGCGATTCGTCCCATACGCACTGGTCATCATGGGGGAAGGAATCCTCATTATTGCGCGGACCATCACTCACTTGTGCACATCGTGCAAAGACACAGGGGATGTCTCTAGTGAGAAGGCTTTGAAGCTTGGTCCAGTATTTGAAGATCGTTAACACTATTAGTTGCGAACACTCGGACCTCGTGCAATACTTGCTAACATATTGTGGCAACACCTATGTGTGCTTAAGTGTTGATTGACACAAGTTCTCAATGCGATTATTGGGAGTTGCCATCAAAGCCCCTGGCCTCAATCCTATAGGAACATTTTGGTGGGGTAGATCACTGAAACACGTGTGGTGAGTAAGTAATGTAGCACCTATCTACTGAGAACTATCATTAGAGTCCACCTAAGCTCTGTGTGGTGTGTCATTATGTATGAGAGGTGTGGGAGTGTGCGGCAAAAACCTTAGCCTCGCTCTTCTCATAGACACTTGAATAGGTATACGCACTATAGGTAGGAATGGACATACACAGCAAACTTTATAGTGTGTTGGTGTATCCTCAGAGGTGTAAACCCATTTAAGCAATGCCACACCAAGTTTAAGCAAATATCACGTAATTTGGAGTGTTATGATAACTCAAAAGACTTCTACTCCTGGAGCGGCCAGGAACTGGGGGATCATTGGTGGGCACTGAAGAAACTGAAACAGCCTGGATAAATAAATTCAATTTTCTCCTACTATTGATGCTTCCTTGATATCACTTATCCCTCAACAATATCCTATTGTTTTGAAAGAGTGAAGGTGAGAAGAAAAGAGGAGAGTGGTAGTACGCTAAGATGAAGAGCGCCATTTAGAAGACAGTTGTGTCTCATCTATACGTGGAGGATATAATGTCAGGAATCTGAGAAAAACTGATTTACAATTATTTGGCTGAAAGGTGTAGTGTAAACTGTCCGCTTCACACTGTATAGACAGCGCATAACTAGTGTTGTATACAATGTGCAAATGGTGAAAGTACAAAAGGGACAATAAATAAACATAAATTGAGGTTGTATTTACAATGGTGTTTGTTCTTCACTGGTTGCCCTTTTCTTGTGTGCAAAGTCCACAATCTTGCTCCTGTGATGGCACAGTGTTATATTTCACCCAGTAGATAGGAGTTTATCAAAATCAGGTTGGTTTTCAAATTCTTTGTGGATCTGTGTAATCTGAGGGAAATATGCATTTCTATTATGGTCATACATTTGTCAGGAGGTTAGGAAGTTCAGCTCGGTTTCCACTCATTTTGTGGGCAGTGTGCACATAGCCTGTCTTCTCTTGGAGAGCCATGTCTGCCTACGACGGTCTTTCTCAATAGCAAGGCTTTGCTCACTGAGTCTGTACATAGTCAAAGCTTTCCTTAAGTTTGGGGTCAGTCACAGTGGTCAGTGTGTCTTCACTGTGGACTCTCTGTTTAGGGCCAAATAGCATTCTAGTTTGCTATGTTTTTTGGTTAATTCTTTCCAATGTGTCAAGTAATTATCTCTCTCTCACTCTCTCTCTACTCAATTCAAATTGCTTTATTGGCATGACGTAACAATGAACATATTGCCAAAGCATACTTTGGAAATTAAGTGATTAATTTACAGTATTAACTTTCATTCAAATATTTAACGGGACAATCAGTAAGAACAGCAATAATAACCATTCAATGGACAATAACAATGGCATAGAGGACAGGTTGGTTTGTCTGTCAGAAACTGCCCCTTATTTTATGGTGTACTGCCAATCCACAGCTCTGTACGTCCTCCCCAACATCAGAGAGGTCTTTGAACCTTGATAATGGCTTCAAATTTGGGGAAAGGCACTGTCTATGTGTTTTATGGTGGTTATACAGCCTTTCCTTAACAGGGAGCCAGGTTTTCCTGTGTTCGACCCTTCTCAAATGGCAACCGTTCTCTCGCTCTGTCTTCTCTCCTCGCCCCTGCATATTCTCTGGGCTCCCGTTCACCGCTATGCAAAAAAGAGCCTTTTCAAATTTCCACATCTCCCTTTCTCATCGATTGCCTATCACCACTTGATCTATAACTTACATAGCTGTATTTTTGGTGGCCTAAAAGACATGTGAGCCCTTTTTTGGAATTTGCGAGGCGACATGAAACAACTATACCGACGAAGTTTAAATACAAATTTGCCAAGCAAAGTCTCCGCCGTTAGATGGGATCTTAAGTACGTGACTCATCAACCTCACTAACCATAATTTCTGACCCGTAAACAAAGACTGTGGAAAAAAGTGATATGGGGTCCTGGCGCTATTGCTCTACATAAGCTCAGACGCCTTGTACTCGTCCTAGCCGTCCCTCATAGTTCTAACCTACATGGGAAGAAACAGACGGCGAGTCTCATATGGTGCAGTAGGAGATATCTTTATTATTACTGTTTGTTGTTTAGACATTTTAATAGTGCTAAGGGCCCATGATTCTAAAGATGACACCAAATGATCTAAAAGTCGTTCGGGGAAGCCGCAGTGGGGATGTAAGGCGCTCAACCGTTGTGTTTTTTTATTAGTCCTCGCCGCCGTGTTCACTCACTCTGTGGGGGTGATGAATTCCAACTGTCTGGTGGCCGTCGTCTGTTCAGTGAGAAAGGAAATTTAAAGATGCATTCTCACTTGCGTGTATGTCTATTGCAGGGCCTGACCTCGACCAATGTGGCCGAACGTCGTGTGCCAGTAGGTTTTAGAGTATTCAGAGAGCAGCTCTTGGGTGAAGTTACGAAGGCCACCATTGAATCACCGCCCAGAGAGACTAATGAAAAAACAACGGGCCCTTCATCCCACGCAATCCCAACAGTATCACCATGGTGTCACTAAGACATGCTATCATGGGTAGGGAATTACACAAACAGGTTAGTTTTCCTCATGCACATTGTGCCCATGTAGGTAGAATATGAGGGAGGCTAGGTAACTGGGTTGAGTTATGTAACGATAGGGGCTAAGTCCTTTTGGTGGTAGCTTTTGTTAGGCATTTGGTTTTAACTTATTCGTGGTATGAGGTTGTTTCATGTCCTAAATATCCAAAAAAGTGGCTCACATGTTTTTCAGGCCACCAAATTCTAAAGTGTAATCATGGAGCAATGAAAAGGCGAAGGGAAATTGGTGGATGAAAAGGCTCTTTCGTTTGCCATAGGTAGTGAGTAGGCCAGAGAATATGGCAGGAGTTAAGACAGAGAGAACAGAGGAGAAGCGGGTTGCCATTGAGAAGGTCGCACAGGCAAAACCTGGCTCCCTGTAGAGGAAAGGCTGTATAACCACCACCGATAAACACACAGATCGTAGTGTAAAAGCAGATCGTAGTGTAAAAGCAGATCGTAGTGTAAAAGCAGATCGTAGTGTAAAAGCAGATCGTAGTGTAAAAGCAGATGAGCTTTTTGGCCATTTTCTGGTGTTTTGTGGTCAACCCTTTTACCCATTGATAAACAAGCTAGAATGTTTTACACAATATCATTTCTTTGCAAAGCTTGCATTCAATTGCCACTTCCATTTTCACTGTCACAAGGGGATTTATGGCTGATTTTAAGATGAAATTGTCAACCCTGTTATGGTCAACCCTTTTAGTTTATTTGCCACTTAATATGCACTTACTATAGTCATTTTTTATTTGAGGAAGTTGAACCTGTGCTCTTTATGACTGAATATTAAAACGAGGTGAAATCAAACTTTTGTTGTTGTTGTTGACCAAGTTAAGCATCTCAAAAGACACCGAATTGGTGGAACGACCCATCTATCCTACTCTGTTCTTATCCCCAATGTCCTAGAGAAGAAGGGAGGGAGAGAAAAGGAGAGGGTGAGAGATAGGGGATGTAGATTGACACAGTAAACAGCCGAATAAAACTCTAATACAAGCTTTCTCTGACCCGTTAGAATGGAGTCTATCAAGTAACTGACTCACAACTCACTAACCATATCTTGACTAAAGCATCTGTGAATGTCTGGCCACTTGAATCTCGAAGCATACGTACTGTACACAACTGCTAGACATTCTGCACTTGCTGTAATCCTATTAGCCAGGGCCTGACTGACCAATAGTTGGCCAACGTTCTGTGCTCAGTAGGTTTAGTATTCAGAGAGCAGCTCTTGGGTGAGTTAACTGAAGGCCACAATTGAATCACCCCCCAGAGAGACTAATAAAAAAACAACGGGCCTTCATCCCACGCCAACAGTATCATGGTGTCACTAGACATGCTATCATGGTAGGATACACAAACAGGTTAGTTCTTCCTCATGCACATTGTGTCCCATGTAGGTTAGAATATGAGGGAGGCTAGGTAAGGGTTGAGTTATGTAAAGAATAGGCCTATCCTTTTGTGGTACTTTGTTGGCATTTGTTTTAACTTTCGTGGTATGAGGTTGTTTCATGTCCTAAATTCCAAAAAGGGCTCACATGTTTTTAAGGCCACCAAATCTAAAGTGTAATCATGGAGCAATGAGAAAGGGAAGGGAAATTGGTGATGAAAAGGCTCTTTGTTGCATAGCGTAGTGAGAGGCCAGAGAATATGCAGGGAGAGAGAGAGAGACAGAGGAGAACGGTTGCCATTGAGAAGGGTCGACACAGGAAAACCTGGCTCCCTGTAGAGGAAAGGCTGTATAACCACCATAAAACACATAGACAGTGTCCTTTCCCCAAATTTGAAGCCATTATTCAAGGTTCCAAAGACCTCTCTGATGTTGGGGGAGGACGTACAGAGCTGTGGATTGGCAGTACACCATAAAATAAGGGGCAGTTTCTGACAGACAAACCAACCTGTCCTCTATGCCATTGTTATTGTCCATTGAATGGTTATTATTGCTGTTCTTACTGATTGTCCCGTTAAATATTTGAATGAAGTTAATACTGTAAATTAATCACTTAATTTCCAAAGTATGCTTTGGCAATATGTTCATTGTTACGTCATGCCAATAAAGCAATTTGAATTGAGTAGAGAGAGAGTGAGAGAGAGATAATTACTTGACACATTGGAAAGAATTAACCAAAAAACATAGCAAACTAGAATGCTATTTGGCCCTAAACAGAGAGTCCACAGTGGAAGAACACCTGACCACTGTGACTGACCCAAACTTAAGGAAAGCTTTGACTATGTACAGACTCAGTGAGCAAAGCCTTGCTATTGAGAAAGACCGTCGTAGGCAGACATGGCTCTCAAGAGAAGACAGGCTATGTGCACACTGCCCACAAAATGAGGTGGAAACCGAGCTGAACTTCCTAACCTCCTGACAAATGTATGACCATAATAGAAATGCATATTTCCCTCAGATTACACAGATCCACAAAGAATTTGAAAACAAACCTGATTTTGATAAACTCCTATCTACTGGGTGAAATATAACACTGTGCCATCACAGGAGCAAGATTTGTGACTTGTTGCCACAAGAAAAGGGCAACCAGTGAAGAACAAACACCATTGTAAATACAACCCATATTTATGTTTATTTATTGTCCCTTTTGTACTTTCACCATTTGCACATTGTTACAACACTGTATATATACAGTTGAAGTCGGAAGTTTACATACACCTTAGCCAAATACATTTAAACTCAGTTTTTCCAGATTCCTGACATTTAATCCTAGTAAAAATTCCCTGTCTTAGGTCAGTTAGGATCACCACTTTATTTTAACAATGTGAAATGTCAGAATAATAGTAGAGAGAATGATTTATTTCAGCTTTTATTTCTTTCATCACATTCCCAGTGGGTCAGAAGTTTACATCACACTCAATTAGTATTTGGTAGCATTGCCTTTAAATTGTTTAACTTGGGTCAAACGTTTCGGGTAGCCTTCACACAAGCTTCCCACAATAAGTTGGGTGAATTTTGGCCCACTCCTCATGACAGAGCTGGTGTAACTGAGTCAGGTTTGTAGGCCTCCTTACTCACACACGTGTTTCAGTTCTACCCACAAATTTTCTATAGGATTGAGGTCAGGGCTTTGTGATGGCCACTCCAATACTTGACTTTGTTGTCCTTAAGCCATTTTGCCACAAACTTTGGAAGTATGCTTGGGGTCAGGTCCATTTGGAAGACTCATCTGTGACCAAGCTTTAACTTCCTGACTGATGTCTTGAGATGTTGCTTCAATATATCCTCCATCATTTCCCTTCCCCATGATGCCATCTATTTTGTGAAGTGCACCAGTCCTCCTGCAGCAAAGCACCCCCAACATGATGCTCGCCACCCCTGTGCTTACGGTTGGGATTGTGTTTCTTCGGCTTGCAAGCCTCCTCCTTTCTCCTTGAAACGTAACAATGGTCTTATGGCAAAACATTTCTAATTTGTTTCATTCAGACCAGAGACATTTCTCCAAAAAGTACGATCTTTGTCCCCATGTGCAGTTGCAAACCGTAGTCTGGCTTTTTTATGGCGGTTTTGGGGCAGTGGCTTCTTCCTTGCTGGTGGCCTTTCAGGTTATGTCGATATAGGACTCGTTTTACTGTGGATATAGATACTTATGTACCTGTTCCTCCAGCATCTTCACAAGGTCCTTTGCTGTTGTTCTGGATGATTGACACTTTTTGCACCAAATACGTATCATCTCTAGGAGACAGAATGCGTCTCCTTCTGAGCGGTATGACGGCTGCGTGGTCCCATGGTGTTTATACTTGTGTACTATTGTTTGTACACATGAACGTGGTACCTACCTTCAGGCGTTTGGAAATTGCTCCTAAGGATGAACCAGACTGTTGGTCTATGATTTTTTTTCTGAGTCTTGGCTGATTTCTTTTGATTTTCCCTTGATGTCAAGCAAAGAGGCACTGAGTTTGAAGGTAGGCCTTAAATATATCCACAGTAGACCTCTAATTGACTCAAATGATGTCAATTAGCCTATCAGAAGTTTCTAAAGCCATTAAATAATTTTCTGGAATTTTCCAAGCTGTTTAAAGGCACAGTCAACTTAGTGTATGTAAACTTCAGACCTACTGGAATTGTGATACAGTGAATTATAAGTGAAATAATCTGTCTGTAAACAATTGTTGGAAAAATTACTTGTGTCATGCACAAAGTAGATGTCCTAACCGACTTGCCAAAACTATAGTTTGTTAACAGAAAATTTGTGGAGTGGTTGAAAAAGAAGTTTTAATGACTCCAACCTAAGTGTATGTAAACTTCCGACTTCAACTGTAAACTACAGTCATGGCCAAGTTTTGAGAATGACACAAATATTTATTTTCACAAAGTCTGCTGCCTCAGTGTCTTTAAATATTTTTGTCAGATGTTACTATGGAATACTGAAGTATAATTACATGCATTTCATAAGTGTCAAAGGCTTTTATTGACAATTACATGAAGTTGATGCAAAGAGTCAATATTTGCAGTGTTGACCCTTCTTTTTCAAGACCTCTGCAAGCCGCCCTGGCAAGCTGTCAATTAACTTCTGGGCCACATCCTGACTGATGGCAGACCATTCTTGCATAATCAATGCTTGGAGTTTGTCAGAATTTGTGGGTTTTTGTTTGTTCACCCGTCTCTTAAGGATTGACCACAAGTTCTCAATGGGATTAAGTTCTGGGGAGTTTCCTGGCCATGGACCCAAAATATCGATGTTTTGTTCCCCGAGCCACTTAGTTATCCCTTTTGCCTTATGACAAGGTGGTCCATCATGCTGGAAAAGGCATTGTTCGTCACCAAACTGTTCCTGGATGGTTGGGAGAAGTTGCTCTCGGAGGATGTGTTGGTATCATTCTTTATTCATGGCTGTGTTCTTAGGCAAAATTGTGAGTGAGCCCACTCCCTTGGCTGAGAAGCAACCCCACACATGAATGGTCTCAGGATGCTTTACTGTTGGCATGACACAGGACTGATGGTAGCGCTCACCTTGTCTTCTCCGGACAAGCTTTTTTCCAGATGCCCCAAACAATTGGAAAGGGGATTCATCAGAGAACATTACTTTACCCCAGTCCTCAGCAGTCTAATTCCTGTACATTTTTGCAGAATATCAGTCTATCCCTGATGTTTTTCCTGGAGAGAAGAGGCCTCTTTGCTGCCCTTCTTGACACCAGGCCATCCTCCAAAAGTCTTCGCCTCACTGCGTGCAGATGCACTCACACCTGCCTGCTGCCATTCCTGAGCAAGCTCTGTACTGGTGGTGCCCCGATCCTGCAGCTGAATCAACTTTAGGAGATTGTCCTGGCTCTTGCTGGACTTTCTTGGGCGCCCTGAAGCCTTCTTCACAACAATTGAACCGCTCTCCTTGAAGTTCTTGATGATCCGATAAATGGTTGATTTCGGTGCAATCTTACTGGCAGCAATATCCTTGCCTGTGAAGCCCTTTTTGTGCAAAGCTATGATGACGGCACGTGTTTCCTTGCAGGTAATCATATTTGACAGAGGAATTGCATCACTGCCTGGTACGGCAATTGCTTGGCCTCCGACCGCAAGGCACTACAAAGGGTAATGCGTACGGCCCAGTACATCACTGGTGCTAAGCAGCCTGTCATCCAGGACCTCTACACCAGGCAGTGTCAGAGGAAGACCCTAAAAATTGTCAAAGGCCCCAGCCACCCCAGTCATAGACTGTTCTCTCTACTACCACATGGCAAGCGGTACTGGAGTGCCAAGTCTAGGACAAAAAGGCTTCTCAACAGTTTTTACCCCCAAGCCATAAGACTCCTGAACAGGTAATCAAATGGCTACCTGGACTATTTGCATTGTGAGCCCCATACCCCCCCAAACCCTCTTTTTACGCTGCTGCTATTCTCTGTTTATCATATATGCATAGTCACTATAATTATACACTCATGTACATACTACCTCAATTGGGCCGACCAACCACTGCTCCCGCACATTGGCTAACCGGGCTATCTGCATTGTGTCCCACCCACCACCCGCTAACCTCTCTTTTATGCTACTGCTACTCTCCGTTCATCATATATGATAGCGATGATAGCGAGGTGACAACTCTCCTTCCAGACTCATACGTGTCATTTCCGGTCACAACTTGCAGACTTGATTACGTGCTGCTGTGCGTTTTGTTGCCAACCTTACTTTGCTACCTGACAACTTTACGGTTTTTACTTTTTAATTACGTTTATATTTTTTGTTTTTCCCGCTCTCAACTTTTTTTCGTTCAACTTTTTCACTACGGACGCTTTATCTGGACATGGTTCATCAGGACCTCTAACAGCCGAAGCTAAGTAGTAACATTAACATGATGCCTTCTAATTGCAGTCGCTGTACTCATAATATACAGGAGAACGATCGCCTTACAGCGAGGATAGCTGTGCTGCAAGCCCAGTTTCAGACGCCATCGTTAGGCAAGGGTAATTTCAGTGTAGGAAAGGATGAAACAGCGTCTGAGCCACCAGTAAGTACAGATAGTAGTATAAATCCCCTCGCACGGTCCCCGCAGCCGGACAACTTTCTCGTGGATTCTGGTGGGAAATGCTGTAGGAATTCTCAACCGGTGTCGCTCATTCAGCCGACAGAAACTTTCAACCGGTTCTCCCCATTAAGCAGTGAGTCGAAGTCAGAGGCCGAGCCTTCTCTGGTCTCTATTCCTCCCATTACGGGGTCTGAGACGCCGAAGCCTCCCACCATCAGCTCTGACAAATTGAAAACCCTAGTCATTGGCGACTCCATTAGCCGCAGTATTAGACTTAAAACGAATCATCCAACGATCATACACTGTTTACCAGGGGGCAGGGCTACCGACGTTAAGGCTAACCTGAAAATGATGCTGGCTAAAGCTAAAACTGGCGAGTATAGAGATATTGTTATCCACGTCGGCACCAACGATGTTAGGATGAAACAGTCAGAGGTCAACAAGCGCAGCATTGCTTGAGCGTGTAAATCAGCTGGAAAGATGTGTCGGCATCAAGTAATTGTCTCTGGCCCCTTCCCAGTTAGGGGGAGTGATGAGCTCCACAACAGAGTCTCACAACTCAATCGCTGGTTGAAAACTGTTTTCTGCCCCTCCCAAAAGATAGAATTTGTAGATAATTGGCCCTCTTTCTGGGACTCAC
>NC_036860.1:72674052-72699412 GCF_002910315.2 Salvelinus sp. IW2-2015
TGGGAACTCACTCACAAACAGGACCAAGCCTGGCCTGTGAGGAGTGACGGACTCCATCCTAGCTGGAGGGGTGCTCTCATCTTATCTACGAACATAGACAGGGCTCTAAACTCCCTAGCGCATTTCCCACCAGAATCCACGAGAAAGGGTTAGTCAATGAACTAATCACTGATCATAATCTTTGATGTGTGGCCTGATTGAAACATGGCTTAAGCCTGATGAATTTACTGTGTTAAATGAGGCCTCACCTCCTGGTTACACTAGTGACCATATCCCCTGCGCATCCGCAAAGGCGGAGGTGTTGCTAACATTTACGATAGCAAATTTCAATTTACAAAAAGAAAAACAGACGTTTTCGTCTTTTGAGCTTCTAGTCATGAAATCTATGCAGCCTACTCAATCACTTTTTATAGCTACTGTTCCCTGAGTTCCTGAATTCCTATCGGACCTTGTAGTCATAGCAGAATAATATTCTAATTTTTGGTGACTTTAATATTCACATGGAAAAATTGAAAAAGCTGTTGCGCAGCAACTCACTGCCTTCCTGAAGACAAACAATGTACACGAAATGCTTCAGTCTGGTTTTAGACCCCATCATAGCACTGAGACTGCACTTGCGAAGTGGGTAAATGACCTTTTAATGGCGTCAGACCTCTGCATCTGTCCTCGTGCTCCTAGACCTTAGTGCTGCTTTTGACACCATCGATCACCACATTCTTTTTGAGAGATTGGAAACCCAAATTGGTCTACATGGACAAGTTCTGGCCTGGTTTAATCTTAATCTGTCGGAAAGATATCAGTTTGTCTCTGTGAATGGTATGTCTCTGACAAATCAACTGTAAATTTTGGTGTTCCTCATCGTTCCGTTTTAGGACCACTATTGTTTTCACTTATATTTTACCTCTTGGGATGTCATTCGAAAACATAATGTTAACTTTCACTGCTATGCGAAAAATTGCCCTCGCTGGAAGCCTGTGTTTCAGACATAAGGAAGTGGATGGCTGCAAACTTTCTACTTTTAAACTCGGACCAAAACAGAGATGCTTGTTCTAGGTCCCAAGAAGAGATCTTCTGTTGAATCTGACAATTAATCTTGATGGTTGTACAGTCGTCTCAAATAAAACTGTGAAGGACCTCGGCGTTACTCTGCACCCTGATCTCTCTTTTGACGAACATATCAAGACTGTTCCAACGACGGCTTTTTTCCATTTACGTAACATTGCAAAAAAACTGACATTTTCTGTCCAAAAATGATGCAGAAAAATTAATCCATGCTTTTGTTACTTCTAGGTTAGACAACTGCAATGCTCTACTTTCCGGCTACCCGGATAAAGCACTAAATAAACTTCAGTTAGTGCTAAATACGGCTGCTAAAATCCTGACTAGAACCAAAAAAGTTGTCATATTACTCCAGTGCTAGCCTCCCTACACTGGCTTCCTGTTAATTAAGGCAAGGGCTGAATTCAAGGTTTTACTGCTAACCTACAAAGCATTACATGGGCTTGCTCCTACCTATCTTTCCGATTTGGTCCTGCCGTACATACCTACACGTACGCTACGGTCACAAGACGCAGGCCTCCTAATTGTCCTAGAATTTCTAAGCAAACAGCTGGAGGCAGGGCATTCTCCTATAGAGCTCCATTTTTATGGAATGGTCTGCCTACCAATGTGAGAGACGCTGACTCGGGTCTCACCTTTAAGTCTTTATTGAAGACTCATCTCTTCAGTAGGTCCTATGATTGAGTGTAGTCTGACCCAGGAGTGTGAAGGTGGAACGGAAAGGCACTGGAGCAACGAACGCCTTGCTGTCTCTGCCTTGGCCGGTTCCCCTCTCTCCACTTGGATTCTCTGCCTCTAACCCTATACAGGGCCGAGTCACTGGCTTACTGGTGCTCTTCCATGCCGTCCCTAGGAGGGTGCGTCACTTGAGTGGGTTGAGTCGCTGACGTGGTCTTCCTGTCTGGGTTGGCGCCCCCTCTTGGGTTGTGCCGTGGCGGAGATCTTTGTGGGCTATACTCGGCCTTGTCTCAGGATGGTAAGTTGGTGGTTGAAGATATCCCTCTAGTGGTGTGGGGCTGTGCTTTGGCAAAGTGGGTGGGGTTATATCCTGCCTGTTTGGCCCCTGTCTAGGGGGTATCATCGAATGGGGCCACAGTGTCTCCTGACCCCCCTGTCTCGAGCCTCCAGTATTTATGCTGCAGAAGTTAATGTGTCGGAGGGCTAGGGTCAGTCTGTTATATGTCTGGAGTACTTCTCCTGTCTTATCCGGTGTGTCCTGTGTGAATGTAAGTATGCTCTCTCTAATTCTCTTTTTCTTCTTTCTTTCTTTCTTTCGTCTCTCTCGGAGGACCTGGAGCCCTAGGACGCATGCTTCAGGACTACCTGGCATGATGACTCCTTGTTGTCCCCAGTCACCTGGCCATGCTGTGCTTCCCCAGTCACCTGACCTGTTTCACTGTGATTACTATTATTTGACCATGCTGTTCATTATGACAGTGTTTTGAACATCTTGGCCATGTTCTGTTATAATCTCCTCCTGACACAGCCAGAAAGGACTGGCCACCCCTCAATAGCCTGGTTCCTCTCTAGGTTTCTTCCTAGGTTTGGCCTTCTAGGGAGTTTTTCCTAGCCACCGTACTTCTACAACCTGCATTGCTTTGCTTTTGGGGTTTTTAGGCTGGGTTTTCTCGTACAGCCTTTTTATAATCCAGCTGTCGTAACGGGGTCATATAAATTACAGTTGATTTGATTTGATTTAGTCAGCTTTAACACATAGTCTACATGTACGTCCTACGTCAAAGTCAGCCTGACTACTCCGGTGGTGTCTGATGTAGCGCTCACTACTTTAATAGCCTGCTACTGTATATAGCCTGTTCTTTTTTTACTGTTGTTGTTTATTTCTTTACGCTACCTATTGTTCACCTTAATACCTTTTTTTGCACTATTACGGTTATGAGCCTGTAAGTAAGCATTTCACTGTAGGTGAAACTGTTGTATTCGGCGCCGTGGCAATAAACTTTGATTTGAAGTTGATCCCAACACCACCCTCGCTTTTGAATTCTCTTCTCTTTGAGGGTTTGGCCGGTAGGGATATCCTTGTCTCATCGCACTCCTGTGGCGGGCCGGGTGCACAGTGTTTCCTCCGACACATTGGTGCGGCTGCCTTCCGGGTTGGAGGCGCGCTGTGTTAAGAAGCAGTGCGGCTTGGTTGGGTTGTGCTTCGGAGGACGCATGGCTTTCGACCTTCGTCTCTCCCGAGCCCGTACGGGAGTTGTAGCGATGAGACAAGATAGTAATTACTAGCGATTGGATACCATGAAAATTGGGGAGAAAATTAAACTACTTCACCTGCTTTGGCAATGTTAACATATGTTTCCCATGCCAATAAAGCCCCTTGAATTGAATTGAATTGAATTGAATTGAATTGAAAGAGAGAGAGAGAGAGTGAGAGACTCAGCACGCAACAGTGACATTTAGGAATATCAGATCTGAGGAACTTCCTACCCTCAGTCCCTTTGTCCCCCCCCACACATACACACACACAAACACACACATGCCTAGGCATCGATTTGGCTGGCTCTGAGCGCACAGGGGCGAGAGAGAGCTCTCATGGAGAAGTTTGTACAATTGATCTCTGGAGGGGATGAGATTCAAGACCTGCTCTGTTCCATCCATCCCTCTCTTTCTTTCTCTTTCCTCCTCGTGTCTCTCTCTCTCTCTCTCTCTCCTTCCTCTCTCTGTCTCGCTCTCTCTCTCTTTCTCTCCTTCTATCCCTCCTCCGGGCTGAATATGCGTTTTACTGCATTAGTGGAAGGCGAGGAGGGAGAAGGGAAAAGGGAAGGCATTGCTATTCTGTATAGCACCTCAACTGAGGAAACTGAACATCCCAGGAGGAAGCGACTTGGTTGACTTGGCAATGGACTTAAGGAAGTAAGACAATGTGTGTCGACTTGTAGATTTGTGCAATACACCACCCTGGAGGGAATAGTTGGTGCTCTGACATGAGATCAAAAACCCAGGGGGGGAGTTACCCCCTCCTACTAAATAGTGACTCCCACTGGCAGTCTGAGGGCCTGTTCTGAGGGCCTGATCATTGCAAGCATAGAGAGAAGTGTTCTATAGCTATAATAGTGAGCTTCCTTTTCAACTGGTAATTATTATTCTATGACCTAGACCTAGCTAATATGTTCAAATACAAATGGCACCAATGTCCACTCCTTTCCCTCCAAATCTGATACCTAAAGGTGGTTGACCACTGGACACTACAGGGTTATATCAATAGCCTTATTTACCCCCAAATCCTTGTCCATTTGTGAATGGGGAGGAAGTCTGCTGAAGAATTAAGGGAGAACAGCAAGCTGCCAAAATATGCTCAGCCTGTCAGTTTGGAAAGGAGGAAAAAGAAAAAAGAAAGAAGGGGAGAAAAACGTCAGGAGACGGCAAACGAGGCTCATTTCAATAAGGAGATCGATGGGGATACAGGAAAAGGTGCTGTGTGTGTCGATGATAAGCGTTCATGGGAAAGGATAGGGAGGGGTGCATGGGGAGAGGGGAGGAGGGGGTGGGCGCAGGCTGCAGAGAAACGGATGAGGAACAATTTAGGGAGGATAGAGAGAGAGAAGGATGATGGAGGTCACATTGCCCTAACTATTTAACAAAATACTAGTAGTTGGTTTGACTGGCCACTGGGTAAAGACATTTCTTTGAAAAGAACACTGTGTCCATGGTGATTGTTTTGATCTCTAGAGCATTTGAGACAATTGAATGAAGTAAAGGTGAAGGAGTTGTAACAAGCACAACTCTTAGGTGACAAATAAAACCATTGGGACTAGATCGCAAACATTACAATACTGGTCAAGGTATTCACTCCTGTTTATAGGATGTCTGATATTGGACAGGCCATTTTGTTACCGCGTTTCACAGATTCAAACCTTGTTTTGACAGCTATTAATAGCCAGTATATAGTTGGACTCATCTATGCAGGCTGTGGTCAGTATTTTTAGGCTGTTGGCCTTTCTGGCAGTCGCTTCCCTCTCCCCAGCCACATATGGGTGATGTGATAGTTGGGGACGGGCTTTCAGCAGTGGTCCATGTCATGGGGGATTATGGTGGATGCACTCTGGACCGCATCATTCATTTTAACAGACTATCTACATTTCTAATGCTGGTTTCCTGTTCTTCTTTGTTGAACTTGATCACAATGCTTGGCTTAAGATACTATTCCGAGCACCCTACGTAGTTTTCAGTTCTCTTTCATGTCCCTAAATTTTGTTCCAGTGTTGGTGAACAAGGAATGGCACTCTTCTGATGAAAGACAGCCATTGTTCCCTGCAGACGTTTCTGTATCGCCCATCCCATTCCTCTGTCTCCTCTCCAAAGTTTGTGTATAATTTCAGCAGGTAGTTTTGAATGTAGTGCTCACGAGACAAAACGGGTCCCCGGAAGTTGTGAACAATTGTATCCTATGTCATCCATTTCTCATGATATGTTATGTGCTGCAAAAAATAAACATATATATATATATATATATATAGTTGCAATTCATATGATATGTTACAAATTCCAATTCGTCCAATATGTTAAGAATTTGTAAGTGCTTAAGATCCCGGACTGCATCTTTAAAGTAACTATAGTCCAACGGTCTTGTTAGAGGTCAGGGGTCATCACCTGCCATTGACGTCCCAGTGACCTGGCGTTATGGATGGGATATTGATAACTCTTCAATCCCTGTCATGCTGGTATTAGCCACAATAGCCTTTGATGCTGGGCGGATCTGATCCTGGCTTACTGTAGACAACACTGAAATGCCAAGGGGGTTAAGAACAAAAGATTTCTGTCACCTGTTTCAACACGCGTTTTGTATGGTGTTGTGGGGGTTTGAGGAAGCTGCAACAACGCAGAGGAAGCTGCGACAATGTGGTGCAAGAGGAATAGTAAGGACTTTTTTACACCTCCTCGTTCCCTGTTAGAAAATCCACAAACAGAAAAAAACAACAGACAGGCTATCTCTTGATAGCTGTCACTGCGTATTTCTCAGCGGCTCGCTGGCTGACATGTTAACACTGACAATAAGACAGATTAGTCGCCATGAAGGAGTTTTTTTGGGACCGGCGGTGGCAGCAGGGGGAGATTTGTTCAATGTAGCTCGCTGCTCGCTGGTGTTCGTAAAAAAAATAGGCCCCCGTAAAGGCTGACACAGAGCTATCACGGCATGTCATCTATGGGATCAGCTCTCAACTGAAAAAACAACTGGACACCTCTCCCTCTCCCGTCTGTAAAGAACGGATTTTGTTTCTATCATCATTCCTCATTATTGTCCCCCCGTCTCTCCCGCTTCTCTGTCTCGTCATGTTTAGAAAGATGTCTTTGAGGGATGTTGAAGACAAGTGTGGTTTAACAAGAGTATACGGTATGTAAGGTGATGTTATTTGTCCTTGTCACCCATGTAGTCACTCTGGTCGTGACGTGTACCGGTGTGTGTATACCCGTCTCATATCCTGTCTCACTCTCCTGTAGGCCATTTGGATGGACACTGACCCTTACCTCTGGGAGGATTCCAGGTTGGAGAAAAATAGGATAAGGAAAAATGTACGATCAGTGGCCCATCATGTCCATGTGATGTCTGTCAAAAAACTGCAGGTCGACTGCACACAGTGTTTCTTGGTAGTCGTAAACAAATCTACAAATGCAGACACCTCACGCACTTGGTTAGGGGCTTAAAAAAAAGAAGACACCTGTACCATGTCAGATATATAGTTGAAATGTATTACATTTTGAGTTTGCATCCCAATAATACACATTAAATACATCACAGAAGACTGAAATATAACAAAACCGTTATGACATAAGAACACTGGCTTTTCTGGCTTGACATTTTTTTTAATGTTTGTTAATTATGAAATTATTAAAAAGATGAATAACTTTCCACCCATGAGGCCACTTGGTCATTTGACTGCAGGAAATGGCTGCAGAGAGAGTTATGTCCTTGGGTCTGTTTGGTTTGGGCCAGTTTGCTGGAGTTAAAACATGCATTGTATGTTTGTTGACAGTGCATACATACTGTAGAAATGACAACGTTTGTTTTCACTTGAAGTTCGAGTGATTTGAGACCCTTGGGGGTGGCAGGGGTTATATAGTACCTGCCACACCCCACACCCCTCTGCCTCCCCCTCCCTTCTCCCTCCTCCTCCCAGGGTGCACTTGAGCAGGTCGTACAGGCACATCCATCTTCTTTTAATCCCCAATTACTCTGTCTCTCTCTTTCTGGCTCTCTGTGTAAATGGATGGGGTGAGGGAGGGAGGGAGGGGGTTTGGGTTGATGGATCTTGTTAGAGGTGTTGCATTGATAATCGGTAGACAGAGGAAGAGAGGCATGTGGCGAGAGAGGGTGAGTGAGAGAGATGTCTCTATTCACCCACAAGGTGCCCTTGAGAGAAAATAGAAAGAGAGAGAGGGAGGGAGCAAGCAAGAGAGAGACACTCAGAGAGAGCAGAAGCGAGCCAGAGAGAGGAAGAATGTTGAGCCCTCACAAATGCAGCAGTGATGTCACTTTGGTTTATCTCCCCTGGTGCTTCTGACTGACCAGAGAGTTCCATCCCTCCTTCCATCTGGGAGAAGAGTGATTCTCCATGTTTACCAAGGATAAATGATTTCTCTTCTCCTGCTCCCTCCAACCCCTCGCTGTAGGAGCAGAACTCTGTTCATAATTCATACCTCATACCCTTATCTTCCACTTGGCCTATTTGGTTACAATGACCGCACAAGGCACTTGTATTCTCCAATACTTTCTACAGCATCAGCTTTTCACTAATGCCTCTACAGAGGGGGAAGTAAGAGGGACTGTGTCTGCTGTGCTGACTGCTGTATATTAAAAAGAAAGATGTATACTGTATCGTGTTTGTTTGTGTGTACACTACATCATAGACAATGACACCACACAAAGTAATTCAACATATACTGAACAAAAATTTGAACACATCATGCAACATTTTTGATTTTACTAAGTTACAGTTCATATAAGGAAATCAGTCAATTTAAATATATTCATTAGACCCAAATCTATGAATTTCACATGACTGGGCAGGGACAGCTAATCAGAATGAGTTTTCCCCCACAAAAGGGCTTTGTTACAGACAGAAATACTCCTCAGTTTCATAAGCTGTCCGGGTGGCTGGTCTCAGACGATCCCAGAGGTGAAGAAGTCGGATGTGGAAGTCCTGGGCTGGCGTGATTACACGTGGTCTGCGGTTGTGAGGCCGGTTGGACGCACTGACAAATTCTCTAAAACAACTTTTTGAGGCGGCTTATGGTAGAGAAATGAACATTCAAAATTCAAAAGGCACTCACACATCTGAGCTATCTTTTTTGCAGCTGCATGGTAACGGTTGAATAAAATGAGAAAAAAAGAAGAAACCCGCACACTGCTCTTTAATACGTTTTACGTATCGGCCACATGGCCTTCGTCAAAGCTTATTAAAGAACAGTGATACTATCGAGCGGTGTGTGGGTTTCTTCTTTTTTCTCAGCGAAATTAACATTCAATTCTCTGGCAACAGCTCTGGTGGACATTTCTGCAGTCAGCTCCCTCAAAACTTGAGACATCTGTGGCATTGTGTTGTGTGACAAACTGCACATTTGAGAGTGGCCTTTTATTGTCCCCAGCACAAGGTGCACCTGTGTAATGATCATGCTGTTTAATCAGCTTCTTGATATGCCACACCTGTCAGGTGGATGAATTATATTGGCAAAGGAGAAATATCCACTAACAGGGATGTAAACACATCTGTGCACAAAATATGAAAGACATAAGCTTTTTGTGCAAGTGGAGAAAAAATAATTATATTTTATTTCAGCTCATGAAACATGGGACCACTTTAAATGTTGCGTTTATATTTTTTTGTTATCCCAGTCTCTGTGTGCTCTGTGAGCTCACACAGTGAAGATTACCCTCCAAAGCATTTCCCTCCCCACCACCAGTCCAGAGCCTCTTTATGTCCTGGGTACCTCTGCAAACCCTGCCACCCCTCTGCCACCCCTCTGTCACCCGGGCCTAATCAGAGGTATGGAGCTGGAGGCTGGTGGTGGGCCCGCTGATCCACCCTGTATGGAGCTGTCACTGCACAGGGTTATGGCTCATTAGGTGCAATGAGCAGAGGGCCACATTGACAGGGCACTGGCTGAATATAGTCTGCAGGGAGAGGAGAGGGGAGAGGTTGTCTCTCTGTGGGCCACCTTAATTGGATCATCTATGCATCCCTGGACCTGTGGAGGGGTTAGGGGTGGGGTGAGGTGAGTGTTTGTGTTTGTGGGTGAGTGGGTGGGTGGGTTATATTAAAGGAATCTGCTTGTGGAGGTGGTGGGATATATCGAACAGATGCTCAACCCGTGTGGAAGGCAAAAAGCCAGGTGTTTGTGGGTGAGGGTCAGGTGGTGGGCTGCTGAGGTGTCAGTGAATGAGACTGTGACTTCCTCCTAAGAACAAAGGGATAGCCTGTGATAGAGTGAGAGGGTGGATGGTTATCGGTTTAGGTGCCACTTGAACTCCCTGCCTTCTCTTTGTGTGTGTGTGTGTGTGTGTGTGTGTGTGTGTGTGTGTGTGTGTGTGTGCGTGTGCGTGTGAGTGTGCGTGTGGTGTGTGGTGTGTGTGCTGCGTGTGCGCGTGCGTTTGTGTGCGCACGTGTGCATGTGGTGGGTGGTGTGCGTGCGCGCGGTGCTCACGAGTGTAGCGTACCATCCCTGTCAAGGCTAACTACAGTATGCAGGGAAGTTGAGCGTGGGGTGATACAGGATTAAGGGAATTTGAGTGGTGTGTGGGGGTGGGGGGGGGGGGATGGGGCAGTCTGCTTTGTAAGGAGGTATTATGTACAGCCTGGTGCACGACATGGCACGGCAGAGGAGACATTCACATGGATGCTATGAGATGAGCTGGGCTTTATTGGATCAGGGCAGCCGTACCGTGGAAGACAGGCATCGAGGAATGCTAGCTGCAGCAAGCTTTGGCTTTACCCGCAATCAGCTGGCATGCATATCGGACGCAATCACTGAGAACACATGAAAAGAACGGGAAAATCTATGTGTTTAGGCCTACAGTATGTGTTTGTGTTATTGGTGTGTTTGGGTGTCTGCTACCCTATTCATGTTTGTATTCAATTTAATTCAAGGCAAAAATTATATTTTTTATTTATTTATTCTATTTACCTTTATTTAACCAGGATGGCAGTTGAGAACAAGTTCTCATTAACAACTACGACCTGGTCAAGATAATGCAAAGCAGTGTGACAAAAACAACAACACAGTTACACACAAACAAACGTACAGTCAATAACACAATAGAAAAAATATATTGTACAGTGTATATATGTACATGTAAATGTAGAAGAGTAGGGAGGTAAGGCAATAAATAGGCCATAGAGGCGAAATATATTACAATTTAGCATTAACACTGGAGAGATAGATGTGCAGATGATGATATGCAAGTAGAGATATGGGGTGCAAAAGAGCAAGAAGATGAAAACAATATGGGGATGAGGTAGTTGGGTGTGCTATTTACAGACTGGCACAATCATAATGCAAAGTACAGAAAGTAGCCATCCATATATTTCTGGTTGAAGCAATAGAAAGCAGCTTGGAGGGTGTGTTGGCTTTAACACGGTTGACACCTCTGATAGAGAGCAGCTTGGGAGGTGTGTTGGCTTTAACACGGTTGACACCTCTGATAGAGAGCAGCTTGGGAGGTGTGTTGCTTTAACTCGGTTGACACTCTGATAGATAGAGCAACTTGGAGGTGTGTTGCTTTAACATGGCTGACACTCTGATAGAGAGCAGCTTGGGAGGTGTGTGGCTTTAACACGGTTGACACCTCTGATAGAGAGCAGCTTGGGAGGTGTGCTTGGCTTTAACACGGTTGACACCTCTGATAGAGAGCAGCTTGGGAGGTGTGTTGCTTTAACACGGTTGACACCTCTGATAGAGAGCAGCTTGGGAGGTGTGTTACTTTAACCACGGTTGACACCTCTGATAGAGAGCAGCTTGGGAGGTGTGTTGCTTTAACACGGTTGACACCTCTGATAGAGAGCAGCTTGGAGGTGGTTTGCTTTAACACGGTTGACACCTCTGATAGAGAGCAGCTTGGGAGGTGTGTTGGCTTTAACACGGTTGACCTCTGATAGAGAGCAGCTTGGGAGGTGTGTTGCTTTAACACGGTTGCACATCTGATAGAGGCAGCTTGGGAGGTGTGTTGCTTTAACACGGTTGACACCTCTGATGAGAGCAGCTTGGGAAGTGTGTTGCTTTAACACGGTTGACAATCTGCTGAGAGCAGCTTGGGAGGTGTGCTGGCTTTAACACGGTTGACACCTCTGATAGAGAGCAGCTTGGAGGTGTGTTGCTTTAACATGGTTGACACCTCTGATAGAGAGCAGCTTGGGAGGTGTGTTGGCTTTAACACGGTTGACACCTCTGATAGAGAGCAGCTTGGGAGGTGTGTTGCTTTAACACGGTTGACATCTGATAGAGAGCGCTTGGGAGGTGTGTTGGTTTTAAACACGGCTGACACCTCTGATAGAGAGCAGCTTGGGAGGTGTGTTGGCTTTAACACGGTTGACACCTCTGATAGAGAGCAGCTTGGGATGGTGTGCTGTTTAACACGGTTGACACCTATGATAGAGAGCAGCTTGGGAGGTGTGTACTTTAACACGGTTGACACTCTTGATAGAGAGCAGCTTGGGAGGTGTGTTGCTTTAACACGGTTGACACCTCTGATAGAGAGCAGCTTGGGAGTGGTGTTGCTTTAACACGGTTGACACCTCTGATGAGAGCAGCTTGGGAGGTGTGTTGCTTTAACACGGTTGACACCTCTGATAGAGAGCAGCTTGGAGATGTGTTTGCTTTAACACGGTTGACACCTCTGATAGAGAGCAGCTTGGGAAGTGTGTTGCTTTAACACGGTTGACACCTTTGAATGAGAGCAGCTTGGGAGTGTGTTGCTTTAACACGGTTGACACCTCTGATAGAGAGCAGCTTGGGAGGTGTGTTGGCTTTAACACGTTGACACTCTGATAGAAGCACTTGGGGAGGTGTGTTGCTTTCACACGGCTGACACCTCTGATAGAGAGCAGCTTGGGAGGTGGTATTGGCTTTAACACGGCTGACGCTCTGATAGAGAGCAGCTTGGGAGGTGTGTTGCTTTAACACGTTGACACCTCTGATAGAGAGCAGCTTGGGAGGTGTGTTGCTTTAACACGGTTGACACCTCTGTAGAGAGCAGCTTGGGAGGTGTGTTGGCTTTAACACGGCTGACACCTCTGTAGAGAGCAGCTTGGGAGGTGTTTGGCTTTACACAGGTTGACACCTCTGATGAGAGCAGCTTGGGAGGTGTGTTGCTTTAACACGGTTGACACCTCTGATAGAAGCAGCTTGGGAGTGTGTTGCTTTAAACGGTTGACACCTCTGATAGAGAGCAGCTTGGAGGTGTGTGTGCTTTAACACGGTTGACCTCTGATAGAGAGCAGCTTGGGAGGTGTGTTGCTTTACACGTTGACACCTCTGATAGAGAGCAGCTTGGGAGGTGTGTGCTTTAACACGGTTGACACTCTTGATAGAGAGCAGCTTGGGAGGTGTGTTGGCTTTAACACGGTTGACACCTCTGATAGAGAGCAGCTTGGGAGGTGTGTGGCTTTAACACGGCTGACACCTCTGATAGAGAGCAGCTTGGAGGTGTGTTGCTTTAACACGGTTGACACCTCTGATAGAGAGCAGCTTGGGAGGTGTGTTGCTTTAACACGGTTGACACCTTGTGATAGAGAGCAGCTTGGGAGGTGTGTTGGCTTTAACACGGCTGAACCTCTGATAGAGAGCGCTTGGGAGTGGTGTTGGCTTTCACCGTTTGACACCTCTGATAGAGAGCAGCTTGGGAGGTGTGTTGCTTTAACACGGTTGACACCTCTGATAGAGAGCAGCTTGGGAGAGGTGTTGGCTTTAACATGGCTGACACCTCTGATAGAGAGCAGCTTGGGAAGTGTGTTGGCTTTAACATGGCTGACACCTCTGATAGAGAGTAGGTCATGTGAGAGAAAGTACACTGTAGAATAGCAGCTATTTTTTTTTCAACTCTAGTCAGAACCATACAAATCTGCCATTGCATTTTAATCCAATGAATTGTCTGAATACTCATTAAAAAATTTATCATACTTGATTGAATGTGTTTGAATTAAAAATAAAAAATGAATGTTTTTAAAAGATAATTTGAACAAAAGCTGTGGATGTAAATATGGCTCTGCTTTGACCAATTGAGGACACCTTACACATAACAACCTTGTAAAGCCAGCTAATAAGGGATATTTACATTGTCCTTGACTTACACAATTAACACAATTTGCTATAAAACAGAAAGCGAAAAGCAACCATCAAAACAAGATAACCTTACCGTTAAGATGCCAAATTAGTGTTATTTAGTCTCAAGGTCAAAATCCCTGAAAACTTTCTTCCATGTACCTTATTGAAATTAAACTCCCCTAAAGGGAAACCATTAAGTGAGTGTATGGTACGTGCACACAGGTCAACCCAGGAGAGTATTTAATCCACCCCTACTTTCACAGCACTTAAAATTTGCCACACTCTCTGTAGCCAGTCAGCCAGTTAGCTTTGCTTTCCTCTCTACAACCATGCAAGACCATGGCCTACATGCAGGTTCCTGGTTACAATCCAAAACTGTTTAACTAATTTAACTGTATAACAACTGTGTTACAATAGTAGCAATATAACAACTCAAAATAATGTACTTCATTCTTGGCTGAAATTATTCCACACCTGTTGTTCTGATCCTGTGAAGTGCCAGCTTTAGTTAAGTTGCTGCTGTTGTTTAAAGTGGTTTTGTGACGACTGACAGAGTGAACGTTTCCCAACGGTGTTGTCTTCCCCCTCGTCAGATATCAAAGCTTTAGGGCCATCTCCCTAAATACTGCATGATTCCATGACGGGAGCAGATCCATTCGATTAGAGTAACTAGAACACAAAGAGCTGCCATTAGGCAAATTCTTTTTCTACCCTCCTCCCTGAGAGTCTCCGGTCTTTGATACAATGCTTCTAATTAGCGGAATGATAAAGCAACAAAGCCACAGACACTTTAATATCTATTTAAGTCAATTAACGGGGCTTGTGACATTTGTGTGAAGTTGATAGGTGCTCAGGGGTGGATTCAAATGCCGGCGGATGGAAATAAAAAAACTCCCCGCGATTGATCCTGCTCATCGATTACGATCTGGCTCTTTTGATGCCTAGTTGCAAGTCACCCATTAATTGAAGCGTGTGAGTGAGTGCGCCTGCCTCTAGCGAGGCTGGGAGTGTGTGTGTGGGGGGGGGTTGGTTTTAAGGGGAGAAAGGCGCCTCCTGATCCAGCAGAGCGTGATCCGTCTAGAAGGCTGCGAGCCGTGCGCGTCTCTACACTGACACAAAAGCTGCAACACCCTGCTCTGCAAATGTCACTCCCATCCAATTATATGGTGGGTTGATGACGTTGCCCACAAGGCGATACCGCTAATAAAGCTATCTGTCTGTGTTTATCGGGGTTGTTTTCATTTTCCGTTATCGTTTCACGAGAGGGTTCTTCTCAGTCAAGAGAGAGCTACATCACAAAACAAACAGTGACAGATGGAACCTGCTGCGAGCTATTGCCATATTTCAGGGTGCTTCTTTACCAGCTAGCTTCATGCTGTTTGTCTGCTTCGTCGAGGTCATATCTGAGTTTGTTATTCATTTTCAAGCAGTCTTGACCACCTACACATGCTATATATACACAGCATTGTCAGTCTGCTGTCAGCACTGTTTATTTCACTGTGATTACGTGTTGCTCCTGGGATGTGTCACAGCTCAAACTGCAGGAATTATATTGTCAAACATCTGCTCAATTTAATTTGCCTCTGTAATGTAATCTAACTCTGTAACTGAAAACTAACCTGATAGGATTTTGTGTTCATAGCACCTGCAATTTAGTAAGCACAACCAGCCAACGCAATTCCTTCATTGGCTCTATTGTATTAAGGCATGGGTTGTAAACATTATGCACATTTTATATCAAATGCCATTTCTCTGGCACTCTGGGTAGAATTGCTTGTCTCTGCTGTAAGAAGTCATTTTGTTGCCTTGGAGATTGAGCTCTAGAATAACTTGAATATAGCACAGCAGTAACTCAACAACTCCTGCTGTATAGCTCCATTTGACCGAGGCATTGATATAGGGGAAACATTGCTCATAATATGGACACATTTGCCATTACTATCATATGATCCCCATCTTATCCAGTTTGACTTTTCTATTCCCGTTTCCCTTTTTGAATGCCAGCCACTCCACACACTTTAAAGGATGACGTACAGTAGTCTACTGCGTATACCATTCTGTTTATTTGACCAGACACTTGCTAGCCACCACTAACCTCCTCCAGCTTTTCTCTTCCCTTTCCTGTCATACCCTTGCCTGTTTTTCTATTGGCTCGGCTCGCTGTCAAACAAAGAGGGGGTTTGGAAGAGGAAGAGCGGGTTGCCACTGAAATCTCCGCCCCATAAGTTCTTGGCATTAATCAAGCCAACTCACTAAAGCTGTTGCTGGAGTTGACAGCGTCGATCTGTGCAACAGAAAAAGGGGAAGCCATATGAGAGCTTTGATTCGACAGGAATTGACAGGATTTGTTTCTTAATTGGTGATCTTATAAATGATTATTGCGGTGTTGCTCACAACACGAGGCAGATCCTACACCCTGCTCCCTCTTTTAGTAGTTTCATATTCTCATACCCCGGCTTTTCAGACAGGGAGAATAGGAATGATAGACATGTCGCCAACTCCCTAAGAAGCTGTTGAGCAAAAGCATCACACATTTTGTGAATAGTATTTTCTGTTCACTCTCCAATATGTCAGTCCAGAGACAAATATGGTCTCAAAATCCTCCTTTGTAAATCATTAGTCAGCCATACTTAGTCTTTTAACCTTCCCAAAACTGCAATTTGAGGATGCCACTAAAGCATCATAGGAGTAGTGGGACCAATGTTTGTGTGCTTTAAAAGGGATTTCTTGTTCATGTGGATAGCTCTGTGTTCCCAACTTTCCTCCAAAAACAGTCCCCCTGCGAAGGACACTGACCATTACATTACTGGAGGCATGTTCTGAGAGGTGGACCTCTCTCTGGGTCACTGCTAGAAGGCAGCAAAACATGGACACTTCAACATTTATTCATGGTACACTACAAACACAAGAAACACACAGAAATCCTTAGAAGTCCTGAATTAGTATACTCCATTGCAATGCAGGTATACTCAGGTATAGCTGTGTTAAATGTCCTGCCTGCACAACCTAGCAACATGGCACTAGTTTTATTTGATTGCCCAGATGCAGTCTCATGAGATGTTCATAAATAGATCGTTCCAACGGGCATGTGGTTCCTGTGCTGTTCTGGTGCTAGGCAATGGAGCTCAAACACCCCAAGACAACGTTAGCTGGCTTCCCCATCTGCTCTCTGCTTATTTCAGTCTCACGCACATCGTGACATTCTACACTCCAGCTCTGTTACCCAGCCTTGTGAAAAGTGAATATTGCTGACATTTGGGTGGTAGACAGCTACCTCAGACAGCAACCCTCATGCTCCTCATCTCACCTTAACAAACCAAACAATTGTAACTGTATAATTCGATTGAGAGAATATGAGAAGAAATTAAAGTCTATTGCAGGCTAACATGGTGTGTAGTTAAAGTCATCAAAAATCTATCCCACATTGCAGCCTAATTAAAGAGCTCTCCATATCTGAAATAGGAAATTCTCCTCAGCCATGAGTGTTCCAGCGCTCCTAACAGAACCTGATGAAGGCTTATGTTGTCATTGTGCAGCTTTATCCTGACTGAGGGCTAGTGGAGACAGGGACTGATAGGACTTGTGATTGGATAGCGGACAACACAAATGAGCCGCAGGCTGCGGTGGAAACTTTCAATGTGTTTGTTTGTTGTCGTCGGAGTTTGGTAGGAATAGATTAAAGCGTGTGAGAGTGGAAATCATAATGAGCGCCGCTGCATTTTTCTGTTTCAACGATAATTGGTTTAGATTTAAAAAAAAGAAAATCCTTGACAAACTGAGGTAATTATGAGGAACAAAAAGTTATTTACGTTTCAAACCCTTAATTGCCGTGACCTTTTTATCCAAAACTATTATCCCCAATCTTGCTGTTATTTGGGTATTACGTTGACTCGTTTTGTTGAGTTCATCTGAGTGTATACTGATCCCTAGGACGTTGGGGCGGCAGGTAGCCTGTGGTTAGAGCGTTGGACTAGTAACCGAAAGGTTGCAAGATCGAATCCCTGAGCTGACAAGGTAAAAATCTGTCGTTCTGCCCCTGAACAAGGCAGTTAACCCACTGTTCCTAGGCCATCATTGAAAATAAGAATATGTTCTTAACTGACTTGCATAGTTAAATAAAGGTTTAAAAAAAAGTTTGAGGGAATTTTCATAAGAGAGTATTAATGAGATGTGGCATTATTTCTGACAGTCTTGGATGGAGATCCTGCAGGCTGATCTAGGCGTAGAGCACAAAGAAATCAAATAATCTGGATTTATAGCATGAAATGCATCTCTGCGATGTTCATGATCTCAGACAATGGAAGCACAGTTTTGGGTGGGTGGGGAGTTATGGTTTGGGTAATGTGAGCAGACTGTCAGCCATAATGGAACTCTCACATTCACTATTCCCATCAGGAGGACACGCTCCCTTTACATGTCTTTAGCACGCGACCATCCTCACTACTCAGGGAGGAGTAGTGAGGATGGGGGAGGATTAAAGTGAAAGTTGGTAGAAATGGATGGAAATAGAGACAGAGCGATAGAGAGAGGAGCCTTGGCTAATGCGAAAGCCTTCAAGTGAGACAGTAATCTGGTTAATCTGCCAGGCTGCTCTCAGGGGGGACGGGGTTGTCGGGGGTCTCCATGTTATTTTCCCCAATTAAACACTGTGGGAGAAGATACAACCAGTTGCTAAGTGTTTAACATGTAGCTGAACAGCTGTAGAGGAGCAAGCTGAACACAGACTGCAGTGTGGGGAGACTGACATGGAGGTCCCCCAGGAGACGGGCTCTCCATCTCACACTCCCTCAGATACTGTTTCCCGTCACATGGAAGCAAAGAAAGGCATTAAAGAGAAGGGGACCTATGAGGAAGTAGTAGTTTTATGGTGTCAACTTTGTCATAGTTTTGACTCAAACTGTATAAAAAAATCTATCATCATAATTTAACAGTTATGACTCATGCAGGCAGAACAAGGGTATTGCCCTTTTTATATTGTTCGATTCTAATGGGAAGTGGAGGAAAAAGGACCATTATGAATCTTTTCATTTCAATGTAATGAAACAACTCTCTCTCTGTCTTTCTTCTGTCATGTTGGCAGGTGCCTTCATATGTCGACCCCTCTCTCTTTGGCTATATAAAAGTCCCCTGGACAGGGACAAGCTGATGGAGCCTACCTACCCTTGCACTGTGACAGGCTCCTATACCCAATCAGGCATCACTAAGGCCAATTAACTTCAGATTGGCTGTAATTTCTTTCCCTTATGGGCTCTTTTACTTCTTATTTTCACCCCTTCTCCTATCATCCCCCTATCTCTCCATCCCAGCCAGAGCCAAGAGTGTCCATTTGGTTGTGTTTGCAGATGGCTCATGGCCGGCTGAACCAACAGGCAGCTTGATTAAAATGAAAGACCACGCTCTGTCCTGGCCCCCTCCCACAGTTTCTGTTTGCTCTCTCCTTGGCTGAGGAGGCAGGGTGATACATGTCTACTCTGAGGAAGAGGGGTGATAAGAAGTTCACCAACACATCAGGTTTTCTTGTATTAATTGGCAATTTTAAAGAAAAAAAAGTTACACAATTTGTTGTTGACAGACAAAATAGCTAATTACGTTATGTTATGTGAAATAATTTATGAGGTGTAAATGAGTGTTCTCTCTCGTGTTAAAACACCCTCCTGGGACACTAGGCTCCGCTGGGCCTGAAAACCCACTGTTCACTGTGAACCCAGTGAGACAATGGCACTGCATGGCACCCTGTGTGACATCCTAATCAGCACCTTTTCTATGGGGCAATTTAGGTGAACTGGCAGATGACAAGTCCCCCGCTGACACAATGTGTTGTCATCGGGCATGGACCAAGTGAGACGAGAGAGAAATGTAATATTATGAGGGTTGAGTGATACAAACTGATAGAGGTGATATTGAGGGAGAGAGCGAGGGAGGAGAAGAGGATGACGTGTTGAGGTTGTAGTCTGATAGAGGTGATATTGAGGGAGGAAAAGAGGATGACGTGTTGAGGTTGTAAACGGTTAATGATAAAGACAGAGTCATTACCTGCTCATGTGTGTGTGGAATTGTGACTGTTTCCGGTTGGCAAGCTGTTGCAACACCTGCCGCTTTGACTGTGTGTGTGTTTGAGGGAGCACATATGCATGCATGGCAGTATTTTAAGGTGTTTAAGGATTCCTTGTTTGCACCTGTTCAAGAGCTGTGTTGCTTACTTTTTCTTTTTTTAACCTTTATTTATAGAGGCAAATCAGTTAAGAACCAGTTCTTATTTTCAATGACAGCCTAGGAACAGTGGGTTAACTGCCTTTTTCAGGAGGAGAACGACATATTTTTATCTTGTCAGCTCAGGGATTCGATCCACCAACCTTTCAGTTACTGGCCCAACGCTCTAACCACTAGGCTACCTGCCACCCCAATCTTAGCCAAACCGGAGTCATTGTCACCTTCACCTAAGTGACATTTCCTTATATGGAGGTGAATTGTCCAAATATGATAGTCCCAAAAATTATGAAAGAGCTATATGTATTGTCTACTTTTTTATTTTTTATTTTATTTTTTTACATTCTTCTAATTTTGTTTACTAAAATGAATTGAAGTGTTTGTCTGGTTTGCCATTTTTCATTGGCCTTTTATGCTTGTGCACTTTGTATATGAATTGTATTTTAAATAGGCAGGTTTTCAATTAAATCCTCCATTATCATTGTGCTTTCCTAGGGGTTGTGAAATGCAGATGGACTCCCTCCTTTCTATGCTTTATAATCAAAGACAGCCTTTAGGAAAACAATGCCTCCCTCGTTCAACAAGGTGACGTTTCATCTATTTGTCAGCTCCACTCAAATCCCTCCCACTCACAGCATCGCTGCAAGGTCCATTTACCATTTAAAAATACTTTCTGCTTTCCTTCTCGGTTGGGTCCATCCCTTGGTCTGACTGAGGAGTGGCATGGCTTTGTTGCTGAAACTCAGTGTGACCGTACAAAACACATACACACTCAGTGTCCTTGTTCCCCTTAGAAGAAGAGATTGACTGAAAAGGAAACCTTACAAATCTTTTTGACATTAGCAGTAATAAGAAGTTTTAAACTTGGTGAGAAGGTATTTTGTATAAATCTAAAAGATTCCTGGACTCATTTCGTTTGTAAAACTCAGTGGTGGAAAAAGTGCCCAATTGTCATACTTAAGTAAAAGTAAAGATACCTTAATAGAAAATGACTCAAGTAAAAGTGAAAGTCACCCAGTAAAATACTACTTGTGTAAAAGTCAAAAAGTATTTGGTTTTAAACATACATATCAAAGGTAAATGTAATTGCTAAAATATTCTTATTGTAAGTATCAAAAGTTAAAGTTAAAATTCCTTATGTTAAGCAAACCAGACGGCACCATTTTCTTGTTTTTTCCTGTCCTGCTAAACATTCAAAATCTAATGAGTACTTTTGGGTGTCAGGGAAAATGTATGGAGTAAAACATACATCATTTTCTTTAGGAATGTAGTGAAGTAAAAGTAAAAGTAGTCCAAAATATTAATAGTAAATTAAAGTACAGATACCCCCCAGTACTTAAGTAGTACTTTAAAGTATTTTTACTCAAGTACTTTACACCACTGGTAAAACTCATCTACACTGAGTATACAAAACATTCAGAACTCTTTCCATGACAGACCGACCAGGTGAATCCAGATGAAAGCTATGATCCCTTATTGATGTCACCTGTTAAATCACTTCGATCAGTGTAGATCAAGGGGAGGAGACAGGTTAATTAAAGAAGGATGTTTAAACCTTGAGAAAATTGAGACATGGTTTGTGTATGTGTGTCATTCAGAGGTTGAAGGGACATCCAGCCAACTTGACATAACTGTGGAGACAGCATGGGCCAGCATCCCTGCAGAATGCATCCGACACCTTGTAGACCATTCCCCGACGAACTCAGGCTGTTCTGAGGGCAAAAGGGGGTGCAACTCAATATTAGGAAGGTGTTTTGCACACTCCGTGTATATTTGAAAGTTTGCATAAATAAACAGGGATCACTAGCTTTAGAGAAGAAGATTTGCCCCAGATGCTATGGCTTCCTGAAAACTACAAASCCACCGTTTAACAGTCTGTATGTGGAACTACAGCATCATTCCTTTACTTATTCATTTGCCCTCATTCCCTCATTTCTTATCTCCAGTAAGCAGGAAGTAGTAGGTTAAACTGTGTTGTATTGCCTCTCACTAACTCGAACTACTTCCCTCAACATGCTCTCTCTTCTAACTTTCGTCTCTGTCTCTGTCTGTGTGTCATGTGTACGTGTTGAACTGAGAGTAAAGCCTTCACGGAGCGGATGGGAACAGACCCCGGTATTGTGGCGCCGGGCTGTGTGAGGAGGACTGAGGAACAGGCAGCCCCCAAACTGTTCTCATGGGACTTGTAGTGTTGTTCAGAAAATGGCCTTCAACTGCCAACGTTAGTTTGAATGTTGATTATACAGCGTCTGCCTTTGGACAAGGTGAATGGTGAATACTACAGCTGTCAGTGTTTTCTATGCACTTGTTTAGTACTGTAACAAAATCGACCCTCACTTTGGATGTAGCTGCCGTGTCACACACTTAGTCAAAGAGAGATAAGGATGATCTGTTTTTTATTTGCTCTCATTCATTTGTAATGCGCTAGTGATTTAATATCTTGCCTGGAGGCGTGCCTCAGTGGGGCACACCGCGTATTGTCTTAGAGTCGACTAGTATGCCCAGACCTTATGGAAGTTTAATACGTTCAGATGGTCCTTGTGTAGACAGTGTTCGTAGGTAGGCTGGAGGGCTGGACTGTGTTTTTGTGCGATGCTTCAAGCCTATAGGGAATATCCCATATGCTCCTCTTCTGTCATGCCCTTCTTTGTAGTCTAAGCTCTTATTATACATAACTCATATTTACTTCTCTTGTAAAACATTCAYAACAATGCAAAATGGCATGGCCCTCTTTCGTCAGAACAATTGGTGTTGTCCTCTCTATTTTACTGTCGGAGTGAATTAGTCAGACTCCCCCAATGGTACCATTGTAAAACGAACAGCTATGTGGGGAAAACCAACTGACAAAGAAGCCGTGGGAAACCAAGTGACAAGGCGGTGGGGGTATAACCAGAAAACAACATTGATGAGCTGCCAGTGGTCAGCTGATGACTAATGTAGTGATTGGTCCATAGATTACTGCTTATCAAACCCTTTAATGGCCTGGACATCATTGTGAACTGAAGCTGTTTTTGAGTCTGTGAGCTGTTTTTGAGTCTGTGATTGGTGTGGTGTTGTGTGGGGAAAAGAGGCAGTGTCACCTTGTCAGTCTCGGGCATGCTGCCAAGCAGAATGTAGGGGGCTGAGGGAGAGGCGAGGGGGCCAGTAATTATCCACCCGCAAAGGCTGGGACATCTGCAGCAACACTAGACAAACAATCATCAAGTTTGTGCTGTGTGTGTGGTGTGTGTGGTTGTGTGTGTGTTGTGGTGTGTGTGGTGTTGTGGTGTGTGTGTGTGTGTGTTGTGTGTGTGTGTGTTGTGTGTGTGTGTGGTGTGTGGTGTGTGTGTGTGGTGTTGTGTTGTGTGTGGTTGTGTGTGTGTGTGTGTGTGTGTGTGTTGTGTGGTGTGGTGTGTGTGTGTGTGTGTGTGTGTGTGTGTTTGGTTAAGCACATGGTGACTCACTGGTCATGTAGAGGAGAAGAGAGCATTTCACAAATGGTCTACAAAATCAAATCAGATTTGTGAATCACTACTGACCAGCACATCTTGTATTTTTCTGTATGTTTTCTATGAGTTAGTTGTATACAGCTGTGCGTCATGGTCTTGGGCTAGACTAGTAGGATGATGGCCATAGGGTTTTATTTAGCCTGCCCCCTGCCTGTCATAGAAAGGCCATGATGTCCTTGATGGATCATCGTTGTTCACACAAAGTGCATGGAGAGTTTGGTGTTTTACAACAATAGCTCATGCAATCCCCTCCCACCCTCCCCTCAATATCATTCCCTGAACTCTTCTTGACCCACTGCATTCCCCTCAGAACGGGGCTTTACCCCTCCCCAAYCCCAGTCGACTGTTATCCCAGACCCCAGAGCACGGGCCGGGGTTTAATGTTGTTCTGTGATGGCACATCTGATCAGGGACTTGAGGAAGAACATGAAAGTCATTGAGAATCAAGGTCTGTGCTCATGAACATATCCACATACCTTATATGGCTGAGAGGAGGTGGGTGGGTGGATGTGTTGGTGGATGTGCATGTGTTTGTCTGGGGTGGGGTGGTTGGAAGCACCCTCATGCCGTTTGGTGTTAAGAACACACATGTACACTGTCATGTGAATCTCTCATGGTTGTGATGGTTGATGGTTGACACTGCTGTAGGCTACAGTCAAACTGAATTCAAACTGGACTGGTTTGCAGATGGAGTGTACTGGTTTAGCAGAGCACTATATATATATAGCAGCTATTTATGAACACTACTAATTATGATACATGTAACTGAATACATTTCTAAAATTACATAGTCCTATAATTGTATGTGCAGTACTTTGTCTTGGGTCTTGAGCAGTCTTTCTGATTCTGAAAGTTCCACTCTGCAGTATAGCTCCCCATAGAATGCAGCATGTGGACTGTTGCTTGAGGGGAAACCAGGATAGAGTGAGGAGAAGGATGGAGTGAGAGAAGGGCCTCTCTCCTCTGTCAGGGTCACTGAACTCTAGTACTAATGAGGACCTGGAGGTGCCTGGCTCTTCTCCGGAGAGGCAGAGGGAAGCTCCCCAGAAACACACTCAGGACCTGGGGACTCTGTGCCTCCCTGTCTCCTCCCTGGTCCAGCCCTCCAGAGGACAGTCAATAGTGGAGATGCCAGGGCCTGTGAAATCTGCCCTGGTCCAGTTATGCAGCTATCCAGGCCGCAAAGCTTTTTCACCCCTTCTCACTGGATTCCCCTCAGATTCCCCTCCAAATTAGATTATTACAAACCAGCAGACATCTAGTTTGAAGATGAATTAGGTCATTCGGAAAGAGGGAGTGGGTGGGCTGGGGAGCACTAAATGGTTTCATCATGTGGGATTTTTTAATATGTAGAAGATTGAGTCTTCGCTCTTTGCTCTGCACGGCTGGCTGTAGGGCTGGGCGGTATGGCAAATAAATTATCACGATATCTATATATTTTTTCATTCAATAATGATAATTATCACGATATTAATCAAATAATGTTTAAAAGGTGCGTATCTGCTTCAGACTCAAGAATGCCTAATACCTGAACAAACCCCTAGGCAGGTAGCCTAGTGGTTAGAGTGTTGGGCCAGTAACCGAAAGGTTGCTCGATCAAATCCCTCAGCTGACAAGGTAAAAATCTGTCTTTCTGCCCCTGTCACGCCCTAGCCATAGAGAGGCTTTTATTCTCTATTTTGGTTAGGCCAGGGTGTGACTAGGGTGGGCATTCTAGTTTCTTTATTTCTATGTTTTCTGTTTCTATGTTTTGGCCGGGTATGGTTCTCAATCAGGGACAGCTGTCTATCGTTGTCTCTGATTGGGAATCATACTTAGGCAGCCTGTTTTTCCTTTGGTGTTTGTGGGTAGTTGTCTTTGTTAGTGTCCTGTATAGCCCTAGTAAGCTTCACGTTTATTTTCGGTGTTTCTTGTTTTGTTGGCGACATTTAAAATAAAGAGAAATGTACGCTTACCACGCTGCACCGGTCATTTCCACGAAGACAGCGATCGTGACAGCCACTGAACAAGGCAGTTAACCCGCTGTTCACCAATAGGCCATCATTGTAAATAAGAAGTTGTTCTTAACTGACTTGCCTAGTTGCCTAGTTAAATAAAGGTTACATTAATATAATACAATGATGTGAGCTACCTATAAAATTATACTTTAACCTCTAACGAGCCTCTACCCCGGGTCCGGGAGCACCCCCCATCCCCCCACACACTGATTAGCATAGCTAGCATAGCTTCACAAGTAGATAGTAGCATCTAAATATCATTAAATCACAAGTCCAAGACACCAGATGAAAGATACAGATCTTGTGAATAAAGCCACCATTTCAGATTTTTTAAAT
>NC_036860.1:72707748-72709405 GCF_002910315.2 Salvelinus sp. IW2-2015
CTGTTTTACAGGGAAGACAAAAATGTAAATCTATTAGCTAAACACGTTAGCAAATACACCACTATCTCTAACTCATCAGTTTTTTACTCCTTCAGGTGCTATCACCAATTCGGCTCAACTAAGATATTGATATCCACTAACCACTATCCATTCATGTCACCCCTGGAGAGAGATGTGGAGAGAGACTCATAACGTCACTTCATATCTTCCTCCGTTAAATCATCAGTCTCTTTGACCCTCATAATTAGCACACAAAGCAAAAGCAGGGGAAAGGCTCATTTCAATTGGTCCCTGTGAGCTTTTGGTTTCAGCCTGTATTAAGATAGTGCCTCATAGACAGTATTTTTCCTGTAACTGAAGAATAGCTTTGTCTAGCGTCAGGTAAAACAATCCATATGATCAAACGTATGTGGACACCTGCTCGTCGAACATCTCATTCCATAATCATAAATATGGAGTTGGTCCCCCTTTGCTTCTATAACAGCCTCCACTCCCCTGGGAAAGCTTTCCACGAGATGTTGGGACATTGCTGCGGGGACTTGCTTCCATTCAGCCACAAAAGCATTAGTGAGGTCGGGCACTGATTTTGGGTGATTAGGCCTGGCTCGCAGTCAGAATTCCAATTCATCCCAAAGGTGTTCGATGGGGTTGAGGTCAGGGCTCAAGTCAAGTTCTTCCACACCTATCTCGACAAACCATTACTATATGGACCTCTACATGGACCGCACAGAGGAATTGTCATGCTGAAACAGGAAAGGGCCTTCCCCAAACTGTTGCCACAAAGTTGGAATCACCGAATCGTCTAGAATGTCATTGTATGCTGTAGCGTTAAGATTTCCCTTCACTGGAACCATGAAAAACAGCTCCAGACTATTATTCTTCCTCCAACAAACTTTACAGTTGGCACTATGCATTGGGGCAGGTAGCATTCTCCTGGTATCCGCTAAAGCCAGATTTGTCCGTCGGATTGCCAGATGGTGAAGTGTGATTCATCACTCCAGAGAACGCGTTTCCACTGCTCCAGAGTCCAATTGGCATTGCGCATGGTGATCTTAGGCTTGTGTGCTCGGCCATGGAAACCCATTTCATGAAGCTCCCGACAAACAGTTCTTGACGTTGCTTCCAGAGGCAGTTTGGAACTCGGTAGTGAGTGTTGCAACCGAGGACAGACAATTTTTACACGCTTTGCACTTCAGCGGTCCCGTTCTGTGAGCTTGTGTGTCCTACCACTTCGTGGCTAAGCCGTTGTTGCTCCTAGGTGTTTCCACTTCACAATAACATCACTTACAGTTGATTGGGGCAGCTCTAGTATGGCAGAAATTTGATGAACTGACTTGTAGGAAAGGTGGCATCTTATGACAGTACAAGGTTGAAAGTCACTTAGCCCTTCAGTGAGGCCATTCTACTGCCAATGTTTGTCTATGGAGATTGTGCTCGATTTTATACACCTGTCAGCAATAGCTGAATCCATTAATTTGAAGGGATGTCCATATACTTTTGTATATATAGTGTATATCTAATTGAGGCTACACATGGGGCACAGACATATGTTAGGATTAGGGGAACTAAAAGTTGTTTAGAGAGCACAGGTCACGAGGGAGTTCTACTGCGTATCATTTTCTACATGTGGAAATAGACACTGTCAAAGCACACACAC
>NC_036860.1:72710076-72712641 GCF_002910315.2 Salvelinus sp. IW2-2015
TGGATTAAATACGGAAGACACATTTCAGTTGAATACATTCAGTTGTTCAACTGACTAGGTATCCCCTTTCCCTTCATTTTCTTTCCCTTTCTCTTACTCCCCCTCCACTCCCTCCTCTCCCCCATTGGGACCTCAGCTATAACAGAACATTTTAGCTCAGCCTCCCTTTCACCCCCCACCAGCAAACCTCAGGACCTATAATTGAATAGCTAGCAGCAAATCACCACTTGGCTGAGTCAAGCTCATTGGATGAACAGGGATGCTGGGATGATGCTGTGCTGTGCTGGGATGAAGAGCAATGGGGAAGACACAGGGAGAGGATGGACTGGCTCACTGTGCGTGAAAGCGTAATATGGAATTGGCATTAAAGTCTATTCACAGCAACATGTGAGAGATTATTTTCAACCGGTGAGTTGTGAATCGGAAGTACAGCCTTGACCAAGTGACATTGAAAAATAGGAAGACATATATTAACTGATTTCTTTGAGTTCAGTGAATGAGAGGACATAGTATAGGTTGAGTGTCTGATATGACTACTTCATATTACTACTCTGCATGACTCCTGTCTGTGGTCCGGTGATAGAACAGGAAGTCTACCACAGTTAGGGAGAAAGCTTGTTTACTTATTCATCAACATTTTCATTCTAGTGCCTGCAGGAATTTTACAGTAACGACAGATGGCCCAGGCGAGAGGAAAAATACAACAACCTGACAAACAAAGGAAACCGCCATCAGGCTTTGTATGTCTTTGTCTCAACCAAAGTGAAGCCACAGGTGTGTAACAAGAACAGATGCATTCTGGACACTTCCTGACTCCCACGGCCAAGCAACACTGTAAGGACAGATAGACCTGCTTAAGTGAGCCCTTATCTTTATGTCTTGTGAAGGCGAGTCGCGTGCCGGGTGGTGAACTAAGAGCATTTGGGAAAGGAAGAATAGAAAATAGAATAAATAAATATATAAATGGAGGAGAGGAGAGGACCTCAAAGAGGAAATGTAACTCTAATGCAGCAATAGTAGGAGAGGGAGGAGAAGATGGAAAAGCCATTAAGTCTTTCTGAGGGCCTGGGGTCCACTCAAGTTTTACACACCGCGGCTGCTGCACAGTCACCTCCCTCCCTCCTCTGAGCGTGTTCCCTGTCCGTTCCATCTGAGCTCCCCTCCCTGCACAGTGCTGAGCAGACTTAAGGAAACCGGTAATTTAAATGTGCATAATTTGGAGGCCCACTCTCAGTCTCACAGTTCCCCTGTGGCGCATGAGAGAAATAGCCGGCAGAGAGAGAGACAGAGATAGACTGGACTGCCACACAGTGTGGTAAAAAGGCAGACAGAAAGCAGAGATTGATTCAGACTAGACTGGAGATGAGAACAAGACACCAACAGCCATCCCACTGGTCACACCACACACCATCATATCAATGTGGAAATTTGAGTAATATTTGGTAGAGATGTTGATCAATGAGATTTCAACCTTTATTCACCTACTCAATAAGACAGCCAGAAGTGTGTTGAATTCCCAATGTGTTATCATTATGCTTTCAACCGTCTAAAAGCACAACCAAATGACGATGGAAAAACAATATCAGACGTTGGGTTTAGTTGTCATCGAAATGTGTTATCACCGCACTTTCAACCATTTAAAAACGCAACAAAGTTCATATGTGAATACAATGTCACATATTTTGCATTTATACAACACCTTCATGTGTTATCACTGTGCTTCGTCTAATAGCACAACCAAATGACCTGGACTGTAGTTGAGATAACGGTAATAGTACATGGTGCCTGTGATCAATGCTGTTCCAGATTCTGCTCAGATTATTATAGCAATTGTTAAGATCTCCACAGAACTTTAACCTCTGCATGTTTTTCTTTGAACATGCACGCTTTCTGTGATTACATAAGAAGTCATTTATACACTGAACAAAAATTAAATATAAACGCAATATGTAAAATGTTGGTTCCATGTTTCATTAGCTGAAATAACAGATCCCAGAAATGTTCCATACGCGCAAAAGCGTATTTCTCTCAAATTTCGTGCACAAATGTGTTTACATCCCTGTTAGTGAGCATTTCTCCTTTGCCAAGATAATCCATCCATTTGACAGGTGTGGCATATCAAGAAGCTGATTAGCAGCATGATCATTACACAGGTACATCTTCGGGACAATGAAAGGCCGCTCTAAAATGTGCATTTAGTTTTGTCACACAACACAATGCCACAGATGTCTCAAGTTTTGAGGGAGCATGCAATTGGCATGCTGACTGCAGAAATGTCCACCAAAGCTTTGCTAGAGAATTTAATGTTCATTTCTCTACCATTAGCCACCTCCAACTTCGTTTTAGAGAATTTGGCAGTACATTCAACCAGTCTCACAGCCGCAGACCATGTGTAACCACGCCAGCCCAGGACCTCCACATCTGGCTTCTTCACCTGCGTCTGAGACCAGCCAACCGGACAACTGATGAAACTGTGGATTTGCACAACCGAAGAATTTCTGCACAAACTGTCAGAATCCGTCTCAGGGAAGCTCCTCTGCATGCTTGTCGTCTTCACCAGGGTCT
>NC_036860.1:72713958-72786724 GCF_002910315.2 Salvelinus sp. IW2-2015
CCAGGTAGCCTGACGCATTGAGCCAGTAACCGAAAGGTTTGCCTGATCGAATCCCCGAGCTGACAAGGTAAAAATCTGCCGTTCTGTCCCTGAGCAAGGCAGTTAACCCACTGTTCCCCGGGTGCCGATGTCGATTAAGACAGCCCCCCGCACCTCTGTGATTCAGAGGGGTTGGGTTAAATGCGGAAGACACATTTCAGTTGAATGCATTCAGTTGTACAACTGACTAGGTTTCCTTCTTTCCCTTCTCTCTTCCTGTTCCCTGTCTCTTCAGCAGTGCCACGTGGCTCCCAAATAAATATGAACGTGTTTGAGATGACCTATCCCTCGAGTAGCCCAGGGCCAGCCTTTTTCTCTTGGGTCATAAAAATGTACAGTACCAGTCAAAAGTTTAGACACACCTACTCATTCCAGGGTTTTTCTTTATTTGTACTATTTTCTACATAGTAGAATAATAGTGAAGACATCAAAGTAATAACACATATGGCTTGATTCACTCAGTCTCCTCTGAACAGTTGATGTTGAGATGTGTCTGTTACTTGAACTCTGTGACGCATTTATTTGGGCTGCAATTTCTGAGGCTGGTAACTCAAATGAACTTATCCTCTGCAGCAGAGGTAACTCTGGGTCTTCCTTTCCGTGGCGGTCCTCATGAGAGCAAATTTCATCATAGCACTTGATGGTTTTTGCGACTGCACTGTTCTTGAAATTTGACTGACCTTCATGTCTTAAAGTAATGATGGACTGTTGTTTCTCTTTGCTTATTTGAGCATTTCTTGCCATATGGACCTGGTCTTTTACTAATAGGGCTGTCTTCTCTATACCACCCCTACCTTGTCACAACACAATTGATTGGCTCAAACACATTAAGAAGGAAATAAATTCCACAAATTAACTTTTAACAAGGCACACCTGTTACTTGAAATGCATTCCAGGTGACTACCTCATGAGGCTGGTTGAGAGAATGCAAAGCTGTCATCAAAGCAAAGGGTGGCTACTTTGAAGAATCTCAAATACAACATATATTTTGATTTGTTTAAAACTTTTTTGGTTACTGCATTATTCCGTATGTCTTATTTCATAGTTTTGATGTCTTCACTATTATTCTACAATGTAGAAAATATTAAAAATAAGAAAACCCCTTGAATTAGTAGGTGTGTCCAAACTTTTGACTGCAACTGTATGTGTGTGCGTACATGGGTGTGTGCGTGGGTGTGTCACATTTTGCTGCGTCACTAATGTGTGGGTTGTGCAGCCGGTGTACAGTATTACACAGTATTTACAACAGTGGGAGTGTTTCACTTGCATATTGAGAACTTTGAAAAACTGCCAAAGATCAGGATGGTTAATAATGAACTTATAACCAAATATGTCGGCAGTTGATTTGTTCATCCTTAATAGTTAGTTAGAGGAAGTCCATTTTTAACATAGCCCCATGCTAACACACAAACTACAGTCTTAATTAGCCACAGCAGATCATCTGGCCTTTAACAGTGGCACTGAGACTCTGCCAAACTTTGCCGACTGTCATGGCAACCGGTGACACTGACATTTTCAGGTGGCTGCGTCCATCCCCCCACACCCTCCCTGTCCCCTCCATCTCCCCACACCCTCCCTGTTCCCTCACGCGTGTGCATGTGTGTCTGTTTGCACACTCCACTGAGCACAGTTTTCTCACCTGAGTTGCTGATTGTTTTCATGCTGTCTTTACGAGCAAATGAGCGTGATCCAAATAATGGGTGTTATGATATAATGTACCTATAACATCCTCAGAGTTCACACTCATGCATGCATGTGTTGTGCATGTACAGTGAACGTATTCATTTGTCTGTGTAAGTGTTGATCCAAGTGTCTGAGTGCTAGTGAGTTTATGTGCTTCGCCCTTTAATCGAAAATTAAATAGAACGGCAAAAGTGTGGCCATGCAGCCTAATTTGGCAGATGGCTTCGGTATCCTCAGCAGAACCATTCCTTAAGTGTTGGCGTGGGTGTGTATCCCACTTTGGAGACAAGCGTCCTCTCAATGAATCCAGCTTAGGCTGTGAACACTGCAGAGGGAGAGAGGGGATGGAGGGATGTGAGAGCAGAGCTAGAGCCAGACAGGGAGGGCTCCCTAATCACCCATTTCTCAAGGCTCCTCTCCTCTCCTCACCTCTCCTCTCCTCTATTCTTATCTCCTCCTTCACCTTGTACGGGCTCATTGCCTTCTCTGCTTAGGGGAGCTCCTTCTCAGCCCCACTGAATCACTACAGTAACGAGTTGAGCCTCTGAGATGTGAAGGTGTCAGCTGATTATTTGTTGTTCATTCTACCACACGTCTTTTGTGTGTCAGTGAATAGGCCGTACTACACACCGACGACGGGGTCAGTCTTTTGATTGTTTAGTTATCATTGACAGCTAAGTGCAATTTTTATTCATACTGACAAAGAAAACAGCAACATGTTTCCACATCAAGGAATTGATTACTTTAAATAAAAGAGGCAAAAATTGGCCTAGAGCTGTGCGTGCTATACAGTAGTGAGGATAGATCCCAGTGTTTAGCCTTTACCACTCCAGAAGGTTCCTGAGTGTGTTTACAGGGCTCTGTGCTCTGAACGTATGGCAGAGACTAGCTCTGATGCCAGACCCGCAAACCCCTATCTGTGTTGGTGTGTGCCCGTGTGTGTGCTGTGTATGTGTAGGCCTCCTGGGGTCCTCTCTCTCCTCGTCCTCCATGCTCCTGAAAAACATGCCTCATAATTCATACTGTATCATCCACGGCCCTGGGCAATTGTTACCTGGAGCTTAGGGACACGGTGTGAAAACTATGCAAGAGTACAGTTGGAGCGTGTGTGTGTGTGCTGTGGTGTTGAAAGGCGGGGGGGGGGGGGGGGGGGGTGCTTCCGCTCCCATGAAAATTACATTCAGACAATGTTCCCAATGCAATGCATCTTACTAATTTGGGCTGATGAACTTCAATGACTAAAAATGGGATTCAAAGTTTGCTCTCCCAATAGAGTAAGAAAATGTAGCATTGTTAATGAACAGTATAATGAGTGGGTTTTTGAAAATATTGAAGTGGAAACATAAATACAATCTGTGTTTGTAGATTTTTTAATTAGTACCTGCAGACAATTGTTACAGAAACGACTTCATTGGATGCCATACAGCAACAATCAATTAACATTTTATGTAAACAATTAGCAACTAAACTTCCATATATGCTTCATATAGGAATGTCGGCTGTGTGGGGTGGCAGGTAGCCTACGGTTAGAGCGTTGGACTAGTAACTGAAAGTTTGCAAGATCGAATCCCTGAGCTGACAAGGTAAAAATCTGTCGTCTGCCCTGAACAAGGCCAGTTTACCCACTGTTCCTAGGCTGTCATTGAAATAAGAAATTGTTTTAAAACTTCTTGTCACTACAGGGGGTGCTGTTTCAACTTCGACATTTTGCGTCTCCAAATTAAACTGCCTCGTACTCAATTCTTGCACGTACAATATGCATATTATTATTACTATTGGATAGAAAACAATCTCTAGTTTCTAAAAACCGTTTGAATTATGTCTGTGGGTGAACCAGAACTCTTTCTACAGCAAAAATCATGACAGGACATGCGAAGGTCAGAAAAATAGTCTCTGTTCTCAGATCAGTTTAAAGCTCTGTGTGTGCCCTATGGATCGAAATGAACTGCACCGCCTTCCCCTGGATGTCAGTAACCAATGAGAAGTGGAATGGTGTTTCTACGTATTTCTCAGAACTTATAAAAGGGCAAGGAACGAGGTGCGCTCTCTTTTCGACTTCCGCCATTACGCAACGCAAGACCTCAGGATAGCATTTTGAAACGCTCAGTTATCGGCCTTAGATATGTCCGTCTGTAATTTAATTCGGTATAGGTGTTAGAAACATCATAACGAATTATTTGAAACACGTTATATCAGTTTATGCGAGTATATTGCTATTTTCGGAATTTTCGTAGTATTGCGTTTGAGGATTTGGACATGTGTGTGCCACGTAGCTACGTTAGCTGCTAGTTCCGAAGTTGAAGTGGACGTTTTACAACAAAGCAACGATTCTTTTGGACAAAAGGACACCTTGCCCAAGATTCTGATGGAAGCTCGTCCAAAAGTAAGAGCTATTTATGATTTTATTCCGTATTTATGTGGAAAAATGTAAACGCATTTTTCGGCCATTATTGCGGCACTAGTCTGGCTGTAACGCACACTGTATGTCTAGTAACTTAATTTTAAAAATCTAAATCAGCGGTTGCATTAATAACCAATGCATCTTTCATTAGCTGTCCAACCTGTATTTTTTTTGTCAATCTAATCGATAAATAATCGTAAACTTAGGTGCCCTTCCAAGATGGCGCCGGCCAGAATGCATGCCATGTTTTGACTGATTACATAGCATAACCACGATTTGTGATGCTAAATATGCACATTTTCGAACAAACTCTATATGCATTGTGTAATATGATGTTACAGGACTGTCATCTGAAGAATTCTGAGAAGGTTAGTGAAAAAATTAATATATTTTGGTGGTGATAACGTTATCGCGCTTTTTGCCTTGAATCAATGCTGGGGTGATGTTAGCTCATGGGTATGCTAATATAACGATATATTGTGTTTTCGCTGTAAAACACTTCACAAGATGTTGGGCTTTCATTTGCTGTACGCTGTGTTATTTTTCAGAAATGTTTTAAGATGAGTAATTAGGTAATACACGTTGCTCTCTGTAGTTATTCTAGTCGCTTTGGGTGAGTTTTTGTGATAGTGGCTGCAATGGTAAACTGTGATTTATACCTGAAAAATGCACATTTTTCTAAAAAAACATATGCTATACCATAAATATGTTATCAGACTGTCATCTTATGAAGTTGTTTCTTGGTTAGTGGCTATATATATCTTTATTTAGTCGAATTAGTGATAGCTACTGATGGAGTAAAAAACTGGTGGAGTAAAAAAAAGTGGTGTCTTTTGCTAACGTGGTTAGCTAATAGATTTACATATTGTGTCTTCCCTGTAAAACATTCTAAAAATCAGAAATGATGGCTGGATTCACAAGATGTTGGGCTTTCATTTGCTGTATCTGTGTATTTTTCAGAAATGTTTTAGGATAAGTATTTTGGTAATTGACGTCGGTCTCTGTAATTATTCCGGCTGCTTCCAACGCTATTTCAGATTGCAGCTGCAATGTAGAACTGTGATTTATACCTGAAATATGCACATTTTTCAAAAAAACATATGCTATACCATAAATATGTTATCAGACTGTCATCTTATGAAGTTGTTTCTTGGTTATGGCTATATATATCTTTATTTAGTCGAAATTGTGATAGCTGCCCATGCAGGAAAAAAATGGTGGAGAAAAAAAAGTTGTGTCTTTTGCTATCGTGGTTAGCTAATAGAATTTACATATTGTGTCTTCCCTGTAAAACATTTTAAAAATCAGAAATATATGCTGGATTCACAAGATCTGTATCTTTCATCTGGTGTCTTGGACTTGTGATTTAATGATATTAGATGCTTGTATTTACTTGTGACGCTATGCTAGGCTATGCTAGTCAGCTTTTTTACTGTGGGGGGTGCTCCCGGATCCGGGTTTGGTAGCAGTGAAAGGTTAACTGATTTACCTAATAAAATAAAATGAATAAAAATTTAACTATTTAATGTCAATCGTAAAGGGGCATACCTCCCCACACCAATTAGCGAAACCATATAATGGCTGAAACTAATTGTTTACATCAGATTTTAATGTTGGCTATATGACATACAGTACAAGTCAAAAGTTTGGACACACCTACTCATTCAAGGGTTTTTCTTTATTTTGACTATTTTCTACATTGTAGAATAATAGTGAGTACATAAAAACTATGAAATAACACACCATGGAATCATGTACTAACCAAAAAAGTGTAAAACAAATAAAAAAATATTTTATATTTGAGATTCTTCTAATTAGCCACCCTTTGCCTTGATGACAACTTTGCACTCTCTTGGCATTCTCTCAACCAGTTTCACCTGGAATGCTTTTCCAACAGTCTTAAGGTCCATCAATATGGAACATTTCAGGAACATTGCAAGTTTCTTCAAGTGCAGTTGCAAAAACCATAAAGCGCTATGATGAAACTTGCTCTCATGAGGACAGCCACAGGAAACGAAGACCCGGAGTTGCTGCAGAGGATAAGTTCTTTAGAATAACTGCAGCTCAAATTGCAGCCCAAATAAATGCTTCACAGAGTTCAAGTAACAGACACATCTCAACATCAACTGTTCAGAGGAGACTGTGTGAATCAGGCCTTCATGGTCGAATTGCTGCAAAAGAAACACTACTAATCGACACCAATAAGAAGAAGAGACTTGCTTGGGCCAAGAAACACGAACAATGGACATTAGACCAGTGGAAATCTGTCCTTTGGTCTGATGAGTCCAAATTTTAGGTTTTTGGTTCCAACCACTATGTCTTTGTGAGACGCAGAGTAGGTCAATGGATGATCTCCACGTGTGTGGTTCCCATCGTGAAGCATGGAGGATCAGGTGTGATGGTGTGGGGGTGCTTTGCTGGTGACACTGTCTGTGATTTATTTCGAATTCAAGGCACACTTAACCAGCATGGCTACCACAGCATTCTGCAGCGATATGCCATCCCATCTGGTTTGCACTTAGGGGGACTATCATTTGTTTTCACCAGGACAATGACCCAACACACGTCCAGGCTGTGTAAGGGCTATTTGACCAAGAAGGAGAGTGCTGCATCAGATGACCTGGCCTCAATCACCCGACCTCAACCCAATTGAGATGGTTTGGGATGAGTTGGACCGCAGAGTGAAGGAAAAGCAGCCAACAAGTGCTCAGCATATGTGGGAACTCCTCTTGAAGCTAGGGGGCAGAATTTTTATGTTTGGAAAAATAACATTCCCAATGTAAGCTGCCTATTTCTCAGGTCCAGATTCTAGAATATGCATATAATTGAGAGAGTAGGATAGAAAACACTCTAAAGTTTCCAAAACTGTCAAAATATTGTCTGTGAGTATAACAGAACTGATTTTGCAGGCAAAAACCTGAGGAAATCCAACCCGGAAGTGCCTCTTATTTTGAAAAATCCCTGTTCCATTGCCTGCCTTTCGTCCATTTAAAGGGATATCAACCAGATTCATTTTCCTATGGCTTCCTCAGGGTGTGAACAGTCTTTAGACATAGTTTCAAGCTTTTATTCTGAAAAATGAGTGAGATTTATCAAATCGCGTCAGTGGATAGACGGATGTCCTTCCATTAGTTCATGCGCGCGACACTGGTAGCTAGACATTTTCTTTCTCTCTTGTATTGAATAGTTTACAGTCCGGTTGAAATTTTATCGATTATTTATGTTAAAAACAACCTGAGGATTGATTATAAAAAACGTTTGACGTGTTTCAACGAACTTTACGGATACTATTTGGAATTTTCGTCAAGCCTTGATGACCTGCCTAAGGGTGTGGAATACTGAACATAACGCGCCAAACAAATGGAGGTTTTTTGATATAAAAATAATCTTTATCGAACAAAAGGAACATTTATTGTGTAACTGGGAGTCTCGTGAGTGCAAACATCCGAAGATCATCAAAGGTAGGCGATTAATTTGATTGCTTTTCTGTCTAGGTGTTTGTAATGTTTTGTCTAGTGATCGATAAACTCACACAAACGCTTGGATTGGTTTCGCTGTAAAGCATATTTTCAAAATCTGACAGACAGGTGGATTAACAACAAACTAAGCTGTGTTTTGCTATATTGCACTTGTGATTTCATGAATATAAATATTTTTAGCAATTTTTTATTTTTATTTGGTGCTCTGCAATTCAGCGGTTGTTGATGAAAATGGGATCTGTGCGCCAAGAGGTTATTAATGTCTTAAAGTAATGATGGACTGTTGTTTCTATTTGCTTATTTGAGCTGTTCTTGCCATAATATGTGACCCGATTCAGGAAACTAGGTGAAGGATGCATGTTGCGACTTCACAGGAGAGCCGTTTGAACGTAAAAAATATGTTTTTTATCGAAATGCGTTTTTTGGGCAGAAATTCCTTCTCAAACATGTGAACTTGTTGGTCTTGTTGGTTAAACCACAGAAAAAAATAGCAACCTTCTCACTAGCCATGATTGGCTGAGATAAGGAGTGGGCTGGACATGCCGAGAGAGGAGTTTGGATTGGTCTGCCAAATTGAAGGCTTCTGTTTATTTGAGCTCGTCAGTCTGTGTTGGTAATCCTATTGAACATGGCTTTTTTTTCAAATGTATTGTGTAGTGGAGCTGCATAAGTGTTGCTCTCCACTTTCTGGAGGATCAAGTTTTGAAATCAGTGGAATTAGAGTATGAAAGCTAAAGAGATGGAGAAAACACCTGTCTCCGGGTTACATCTTCAAACTAAGGGCAACTATGGTATGGCATCCTGACAGGGAGATGCGTTCATCATGCAGGATTATGTATACAGGTAAGATAGTCTAGCGTTAGCTAGCTACATTTTCAGATAATACACGTTTCTAATTTTGACAGAAAGTGGTTTCATTTGAAGCTAAAGTGTACGGTTAGCTAGCTATTTGTTTCCCAGAGCCGTTTGCTTTTCTAGATAGAGCCTAATGTTAGCTAGGTAGCTTATTAGTTTCCCAGAGCTGTTTGCTTTTCTAGTTAGAGCCTAATGTTAGGCATTGTTGGCACTTTATTCATTGTTGTTTAACTTGCTAACGTAAGCTGGCTGGCTCGTTAGATAACGTTACGTGACGTGTGTACAACACCCGATGAATATGGTCGGTGTCAGTAAACGTCTGCAAAAAAGCGTAATGAAATTGTTGCCAGCAGGGCTGGTTAGGCTGTTTTCTTGTTATCCAGAGGTAAACAAATCATCAGCCAGAGCGTCAAGTGTACACTCCGAGAGCGAAACGAGATGGATGGGGCTAAACGCTTAAGAGGGTGTAAACGATGCTGAATGAGTGCAGACAAAGAACAGCTCTTCACAAGATACCAAAACATTCAAAGGTCGATTTTCTCAAAAGTGAGTTTACAGGTTGATCAACTTTCAAATCAGAATTACTTTCCCGTTGTTCCTCAAATGCAGTGTATGATATAGCATTTTGTAGCTCTGAGTTCTACTTTTATCCAATGAAAAAAAACACAATTTCAAATTTTGCTACATAAGACTGAATCCAGGTGGTGAGTCACATATGGACTTGGTCTTTTACCAAATAGAGCTATCTTCTTTATACCACCCCTACCATGTCACAACACAACTGATTGGCTCAAATGCATTAACTTCTTGAGGCTAGGGGGCAGTATTCGGAAGTTCGGATGACTGACGTGCCCAAAGTTAACTGCCTGTTACTCAGGCCCATAAGCTAGGATATGCATATAATTGGGTAGAAAACACTCTGAAGTTTCTAAAACTGTTAAATAATGTCTATGAGTATAACAGAACTGATATGACAGGCGAAAACCCGAGGAGAATCCATCCGGATTTTTTGTTGTTGTAGAGGTCACCACCCTTTGAAAATGCTTGTCTATGGGACATTCAAAGGAAATCCTCCCAGATTGCAGTTCCTATGGCTTCCACTAGATGTCAACAGTCTTTAGAAATTATTTAGGCTTGTTTTTTGAAAAATGTGCGTGAATTTGTAGTTTTTCAAGGTGGCTCTCATTTGGACTGTAGTCTTGTCACGCGCGTGGATGAGGGCGCACACTTCGTTATTTATCTCCAGTATTCTCCGTCTGAAATGTTATCGTTTCTTTACATATTAGGGTACCTGAGGTTTGATTAGAAACATTGTTTGATTTTTTCGGATGAAGTTTATTGGTAACTTTTGGGATTGCTTTGACTGCATGTTGAACGACTGGAACGGGTGGATTACTGAATCAAACGCGCCAACTAAACTGACTTTTCTGGGATATAGAGAAGGACTTTATCGAACAAAACAACCATTTGTTCTGAAGCTGGGACCCTTGGGATTGCAAACAGAGCAAGATCTTCAAAGGTAAGTGATTATTTTATCTCTATTTCTGACTTTTGTGACGCCTCTGCTGGTTTGGAAAATGTTTTTAATGATTTTGTATGCGGGGCGCTGTCCTCAGATAATCGCATGGTATCCTTTCGCCGTAAAGCCTTTTTGAAATCTGACAAAGCGGCTGGATTAACAAGAAGTTACGTTTTTAAATGGTGTATGACACTTGTATTTACATGAATGTTTAATATTACGATTTTTGTATTTTGAATTTCGTGCTCTGCAATTTCACCGGATGTTGTTGAGATGGGGTGCTAGCCTCCAACCTAGCCTTAATTAAGAAGGAATTAACTTTTAACAAGGCACACCTGTTAACTGAAATGCATTTCAGGTGACTACCTCATGAAGCTGGTTGAGAGAATGCCAAGAGTGTGCAAAGTTGTCATCAAGGCAAAGGTTGGCTACTTTGAAGAATCTCAAATCTAAAATATATTTTGATTCGTTTAACACTTTTTTGGTTACTACATGATTCCATATGTGTTATTTCATAGTTTTGATGTCTTCACTATTATTCTACAATGTAGAAAATAGTACAATAAAGAAAATCCCTTGAATTAGTAGGTGTGTTCAAACCTTTGACTGATTCATAATATAACTTTATACAGATGACATTCATATACTGTATATACGTTTTTATTATAGCTAACAATTCAGTTATTAAGGATTGGCCAGTATTACATTATGTTTGAATGAGAAAACACTTAATTAAGGCCTAACATATGGCTAATAAGACAAAATAATTTTGAGGCTAATATGTGTACCTTAAAATAAAGTGTTATCCTTCATAAACAGTATTTTTTGTTCAAACGCCTCTAGCCAAGTGTGATTTTGTGTGAATGTGTCTGTGTTCTATGAATAGTGTGTTCAACAGTGACATGTCTGTATGTATTCATCACAGATGTCTTTTCCTCCCCCGGTCCACCGTGGTCTGTTCATGACCACTCATGGCTCCATCCCTGCCTGTCCGCCTCTCAGCGCAGGTGGGCATGACTACTACTCACCATACACCCTACCATCAGATCAGGCAGGAGGAAAAAAATAGGTATGTTTGAGGTAGTTATTTAAATTGTTTATTATTTTGCTACTCAGTCATATTAGGTAAACTATCTGTTTGCGTTTGTCAAAAGGTAAGTGAACTCCATGCCTACATGTATGAGTGTACTGTATGTCTTCATGTGTATACAGTATATTGAGTATATTGTGAGTGTAGGAGGTGTGGGGAGCATGTCTCCTGTGGCTTCTTCCCCCCTGGCTCTGCTCATCTTTCTCTGTCGGATCCATTTCACTTGCACTCTAACTAACACAAATTCACGCGTTGCAATTAAGTGCATGTGCTGCCACCCACCCACGTCTGTGCTCAATCATGTCGTGTTCAGAGGAAAACGAGAGATCATCATGGGAGTTAAGGGACACTGGCCCTCAATGTTCCACTGTTTGAAATGGACTCTTCACAAATACCAATTTGTAATGGTGTGACAGACGCTACACCATTTTCAGAAAATATTCACACCCTGTGACTTTTTCCACATTTTGTTGTGTTACAAAGTAGGATTAAAATTGATTTAATTGTCATTTTTTGTCAACGATCTACACAAAATACTCTATGTCAAAGTTGATTTTTTTTTGAACATTTGTGATCAAATGTATGAAAAAAAAACAACTAATATCTTGATTAGATAAGTATTCAACCCCCTGAGTCAATAGATGTTAGAGACACCTTTGGCAGTTATTACAGAAGTTAGTCTTTCTGGGTAAGTTTCTACGAGCTTTCCACACCTGGATTGTGCGGCACTTGCCTATTATTCTTTTCAAAATTCTTTAAGCTCTGTCAAATTCATTGTTGACCATTGCTTGACAACCATTTTCAGGTTTTGCCAAAGATTTTTAAGTAGATTTAAGTCAAAACTGTGAATCACCACTCAAACATTCACTGTCTTGGTAAGCAACTCCAGTGTAGATTTGGCATTATGTTTTAGGTTATTGTCCTGCTGAAAGGTTCATTCATTTCCCAGTGTTGGTGGAAAGCAGACTAAACCAGGATTTCCTCTAGGATTTTGCCTGTGCTTAACTCTATTCTGTTTATTTTTTATCCTGAAAAACTCCCCAGTCCATAATGATTACAAGCATACCCATAACACGATGCAGCCACCACTATGATTAAACATAAAAGTATTCAGGACAATAAGTTAAATTCTTTGCCACATTTTTTGCAGTATTACTTTTGTTACCAAAGAGAGAGAGAGAGACAAACTTCACACACCAGTCAGTTATACTTAAACTACACCTTTAATAATAATTAAGCTTTGCAATAGCATTTGACTTTCAACAATTCACTATCTCTAATGAATTGTTGAGAGTGTCAACTTAATGGCAACTGAGATCTTTTATAGCAAAGATCCACCCCCCTAGTCGACATGACAAACCACAGATAATAGGAACTGTTCACAAAGAAAGACTTTTACTTGAGAGAGGAGTATCCCATAGCCAGATAGCATTCGCTATAAATGATCGTTCAGTTTGGTCTCTAAGACAAGGTTCTAATCTCGTTCCTGGTACTTCATAGTACAAAAACACCAACTCATCCAATGGCATATATCAATTGTCAACTCTAGATACTCCCATCTCAAGTAAACCCCACTCCTTGACAAGCTCACTGAGGGGAGTGAGCCTCTAGGTCATATACTATCTCAAGATAAGTGCAACATCAGAGGGGACATACAATGGTTCCAGACACTGCCATACACCTCCCCTCAATGGGAAAAGGAGGGAGTGACTGGCGCACAGACATTGTGGAGACAAGTAATTGGTTCCCCATTAATCACGCCCTCCCTTCACATGGTTTAATAATAGGTAAAGACACATTCACATATGAAGACAATGTTCCATTCTGTCCTCTTCCCTTTCTGATATATTGCATAGCACCAGGGACATGTGAAAGACAAGCCTGACCTCTCCCCTCTCTGGGCCCCAAGTGACTGAGCCCTAGCTAAGAAGGGAAAAGTGCAACTGCCAACACTATAGTCCAAAGGGATACATTCTAATGACAAGTATCTCACATAAGCATATTACGCGATTAAAACATCTGATCTATGTTACCCAACTAATTCTAATTCATCCGCCACAATTGTTGTAAACAGGATGCATGTTTTGCAGTGGCAACCAGTCATTAAAGGCAGGTGGGGCAGGGCCCCACATAAAAAGAATTATATAATAAATTCATTATAATAAATTCATTAAAAAAAGGTATATATATACTACCGTTCAAATGTTTGGGGTCATTTAGAAATTTCCTTGTTTTTTAAAGAAAAGCAACTTTTTTTGTCCATTAAAATAACATCAAATTAATCCGAAATACAGTGTAGACATTGTTCATGTTGTAAATGACTATTGTAGCTGGAAATGGCAGATTTTTTAATGGAATATCTACATGGGCGTACAGAGGCCCATTATCAGCAGCCATCACTCCTGTGTTCCAATGGCACTTTGTATTAGCTAATCCAAGTTGATAATTTTAAAAGACTAATTGATCATTAGAAAACCCTTTTGCAATTATGTTAGCACAGCTGAAAACTGTTGTTCTGATTAATTAAGCAATAGAACCTGCGTTCTTTAGACTAGTTGAGTCTCTGGAGCATCAGCATTTGTGAGTTCGATTACAGGCTCAAAATGGCTAGAAACAAATAATTTTCTTCTTGAACTCATCAGTCTATTCTTGTTCTGAGAAATGAAGGCTATTCCATGCTTAAGATCTTAAGATCACGTACAATGCTGTGTACTACTCCCTTCACAGAACAGTGCAAACTGGCTTTAACCAGAATAGAAAGAGTAGTGGGAGGCCCCGGTGCACAACTGAGCAAGAGGACAAGTACATTAGAGTGTCTAGTTTGAGAACAGACGTCTCACAAGTCCTCAACTGGCAGCTTCATTAAATAGTACCTGCAAAACACCAGTCTCATCGTCAACAGTGAAGAGGCGACTCCGGGATGCTGTCCACAAGCATTGCAACTGGGAAGTCAGACTGGGAAAATACGTTTTCAACTTGGAATTGTAAAACTTTTTCTTTGATGACAAAATTTGCCAACCAAGGACCGCCACGCACAACAAGGTGAGTCCAGAAATGCTGTTGCATAAATGATATAATATGCCAGGGAGATATGGTCAGCCTTATCAACTATGTTTTTTAAAAAGGCAGTAAACGACGCTGAATGAATTGTTTCACTGCCAGACAATGCTCCGCTGAAATCCAGGTGTAGCGGTGGTAAGGATTCACTCCAATTTGCTGGAAAGAAAGCTCTGCTGTTGGGACAGCTTTATGTTGGCCATAACAGTTTGTGAGCACCGCTTGTTGCCGTTATAGTGCAATTAATTATTGTACTGTTTAGTCTTGTGTTGTGTATTGGCTTTCCTGGCATGCATCTAAAACAAAATCGGGGGGGAGTTTGCCCCACCAACATTTGCATGCTAAAATCGCCACTGATGTTTTGTTATATTTGTATTCTCTAAAGGCTTCCTTCTTTTCACTCTGTCGATTAGGTTAGTATTGTAGATTAACTACAATTTTATTTTATTCTTATTTTACCTTTATTTAACTAGACAATTCAGTTATGAACAAATTCTTATTTTCAATGACGACCTAGAAACAGTGGCTTAACTACCTTGTTCGGGGGCAGAACGACATATTTTACCTTGTCAGCTCATCTCAATGTTGCTGATCCATCCTCCATTTTCTCCTATCACAGCCATTAAACTCTGTAACTGTTTTAAAGTCACCTTTGGCCTCATTGTGAAATCCCTGAGTGGTTTCCTTCCTCTCCGGCAACTGAGCTAGGAAGGCCTGAGTTAAGAAGGACGCCTGTATTTTACTAGTGACTGGGTGTATTGATACACAATCCAAAGTGTAATTAACAACTTCACCATGCTCAAAGGGATATACAATGTAAGCTTTTTAAAATGTTTACCCATCTACTAATAGGTGCCCTTCTTTGCGAGGCATTGGAAAACCTCTCTGGTCTTTGTGGTTCAGTCTGTGTTTGAATATCACTGCTCGACTAATTTTAATCCTGAACTTATTTCAGGTTGCCATAACAAAGGGGTTGAAATCTTATTGACTCAAGACATTTCAGCTTTTCATTTTTTATTAATTTGTAAAAGTTTCGAAAAACATTATGGGGTAATGTGTGTAGGCCAGTGAAAAATCCAAGGGGTGTGAATACTTTCTGAAGGCACTGTACCAAAGTCTATTCTATTATTTTCAGCTTCAAAGCTAAACAGATCTGAGAGAATGCTCTGTGCGCGTTGACATGTCTACCCAAACATTAGAGTAATCACGATATTAGGACAGATAGCTTGATCTCTGTTTAAAGTGTGTCCTCGTTTTTCTGGGGGGCTTGTGCATAACACTAGGGGAAACTAAGCTTTGAAAGGTCACAGACACAAGGCATGTCGGATGTTTGTTTGTGTCTTTTTATGTCGATGCTCAGTAAGTTCTCTGGAGACATGGTGGTAGCTACATCATGTGAGAATACTGTAGTTTGTTCAGTCAGAGGGAGAGAAAAACTCTGCGATGCTGTACACCATGACCTTCTGTGATCTGCGCTGCGTATCTCAGGCTGCAGCCATAAAGGAGCATTATGAAATGTGACAATGCATTTACCAAGAGGAAGGTGTCTGTAGGAAAAGAAAGGGAATGTTAGTGAAGAATAGGTCTGCAATATGAAGGTTAGAGTGGTATGGAGTTTGTTCAAGTAAAGTTGTGAAGTGATCGTGAATATGGTTCTGAGATTTTGAACAAGCTGAGACGGAGGCATGGAACAACAAGGCAGGGTGGAAACCGTGACCCTGGAGTCCGCAACCTTCTAGCGTTATGGTTCTCTCTCTCTTCTCCTCCTCTCTCTCTCTCTCCCTCTCCTCTCGTCACTCTTCTCACTCTCTCTCTCTCTCTCTCTTCTCTCTCTCTCTCTCTCTCTCCTCTCTCTCTCTCGCTCTCTCTCTCTCTCTCTCTCTCTCTCTCTCTCTCTCTCTCTCTCTCTCTCTCTCTCTCTCTCTCTCCTCTCTCTGCTTCTCGTCTCTCTCTCTCTCTCTCTCTCTCTCTCTCGCCTCTCTCTCCTCTCGTGTATTCTCTCTTTCTTTCTCTCTCCTACTATCTCCTACTTTCCTCTCTCTCGCTCGCCCAGTGTAAAGGGACTGACTGGATAGTACACCTTGTGTGCGCCTCAGCCCAATCCAGGAAGAACTGGAAAGAGCTCATTCCTCGGCTTGGCCCTAAAGATGACAAAGGGATCATGTCGGAGGCAAGCAGCAGACGAGTCAAGGGTGACTAGGCGGTGGACGGGGAGTCTGAAGGAGGGGCTGTGGGAGACAGAGCCGTGCTGACTGGGCTGTGCTGGGTGGCTGTGGGTTGGGGGACTTTGGGAGTCTGGAGGGTGGGTTGGGGGCTTGTGGGTGCTTCCCATAACAGCTGGGTGTTTCTCTGACCCTTGTGTTTGTCAGAACAAATGAAAGACTGGTACAGCTGAGAAAAAGGGAGAGAAGAGAAAAAAGAGCCATGTAAGCAGGTTATATACAGAGAGGGAGCTGTCGATTAGAATAGGATTTTGATAGGAATTTTTGTTGACTTTTCTCCCATAGCTGTGGTTATGTTTTAGCACCACTGTTATTCTTAATTGGAAGCATGTATTGTAGAGGCGGTAATGGCCTTCCCAAGAACCAGAGCAGACCAACATTTCTGTCTGCCAGTGTCATATCCCATTCCTTCCTGGTCTAAGGATGGTCCACCCCTCCCACCTAAAAGCAATCCACTTCCCTCTCTCTGTTCACCCAATCTATATTAGTCCCCCTCATCCCTATCCTTCTGTCTAGTCCTCTCTTTATCTCTCCCCCTCCCATTCTCTCCCCCCTTTTCATTTCTTCCTCATCCCCCTTTTCTCTCCGTCATTCATTCTTCCTCTCTCCTCTACATTTGTCTCTGTCACAGCACCTTCTGCTCCTATTCCATCTCCCTCTCAGTCAATTAAATTCAAATCAAGGGGCTTTATTGGCATGGGAAACATATGTTAACATTGCCAAAGCAGGTGAGGTAGATAATATACAAAAGTGAAATAAACAATAAAAATTAACAGTAAACATTTAACATACAGAAGTTTCAAAAGAATAAAGACATTACAAATGTCATATTATGTATATATACAGTGTTGTAACGATGTACAAATGGTTAATGTACAAAGGGGAACATAAATAGGCATAAATATGGGTTGTATTTACAATGGTGTTTGTTCTTCACTGGTTGACCTTTTCTTGTGGCAACAGGTCACACATCTTGCTGCGGTGATGGCACACTGTGGTATTTCACCCAGTAGATAAGGGAGTTTATCAAAATCGGGTTTGTTTTCAAATTCTTTGTGGATCTGTGTAATCTGAGGGAAATATGTGTCTCTAATATGGTCATACATTGGGCAGGAGGTTAGGAAGTGCAGCTCAGTTTCCACCTCATTTTGTGGGCAGTGAAGACATAGCCTGTCTTCTCTTGTGATCCATGTCTGCCTACGGCGGCCTTTCTCGATAGCAAGGCTATGCTCACTGAGGCTGTACATAGTCAAAGTTTTCCTTAAGTTTGGGTCAGTCACAGTGGTCAGGTATTCTGCCACTGTATACTCTCTGTTTAGGGCCAAATAGCATTCTAGTTTGCTCTCTTTTTTTGTTAATTCTTTCCAATGTGTCAAATAATTATATTTTTGTTTTCTCATGATTTGGTTGGGTCTAATTGTGTTGCTGTCCTGGGGCTCTTGGGTGGTTGGTTGTGAACAGAGCCAACGCAGGACCAGCTTGCTTAGAGAGTGACCCTTCTTCCAGGTTCATCTCTCTGTAGGTTGATGGCTTTTGTTTACATGAAGGTTTGGAATCGCTCCCTTTTAGGTGGTTGTAGAAATTTATTAACGTGCTCTCTTTTCCTTGGATTTTTGAATAATTTAGCGGGTACGCCTAATGCTCTGGCTCTGCATGCATTATTTGGTGTGTTCTCTACTATTTGTACAGTCGGAGGATATGTTTTTTCAGAATTCTGGCACGTGCCAGATCTCAATTTGGTGTTTGTCTCATTTTGGTGAATTCTTTGGTTGGTGAGAGCGGACCCCAACCTCACAAACCATAAGGGGCATGGGTTATATAACTGATTCAAGATATTTTTAGCCAGATCCTAATTGGTTTATGTTGAATTTGATCGTTCCTTTTGGATGCGGCGTAGAATGCCCTTCTTTCCGTTGTTCTCATCAGATTCAATTCACAGCTTTCATGCATCCTCCTCTTCTCTCTCTCTCTCTTCTCTCTCTCTCTCTCTCTCTCTCTCCTCTCTCTCGTCGTCAGTCTCGGCTTCTCTCTCCTACCCCGCCCCTCTGAGACTTCTTCGGTGGATTTAAATGGTTTCCGGGCTGTTGATGAGTATCTGTGAGCATTAAGGGCTTGAAGATCTCAAGACTGTGGCTGTTCCCCTTCAGTACAGGAGTTCATATCACTTTTTTAAAATGGCATTATAATTTAGTAGATTTATTCCACTGCTGCGCTGGCAGACTTTGCTGGAGTCAGATGGACTTTATCTTGCAGCCCACCTTTTCAGATCCATAGCTTCTCCACAGGAGAGGAGAGGAGTGGAGGATATTGGGAGGGGTGCACCCTTCCTACCCTCCTCCTTGCCTCCCTGATACCTATCATCCCAAATCATCTCTGGTTAGGCTGATATGAAGGAGATAGAGAAGAGAAGGCATTTATAACAGGATCTGTTTCATGTTTGCTTAAACAGACAATTGGTTCCCTGGTGCTCGGTTGGTAGAGCATGGCGCTTGCAATGCCAAGATTGTGGGTTTGATTCCCAGGGGCCACCTATATGTAAAATGTATGCATGGATTATTATATACATTTTTGTAAAAGTTTAAACGATACTGAACAAAAATATGAATGCAACATGTAAAGTGTTGGTCCCATGTTTCATGAGCTGAAATAAAATATCCCAGAAATGTTCCATTCACACAAAAAGCTTATTTCTCTCAAATGCTGTGCACAAATTTGTTTACATCCCTGTTAGTGAGCATTTCTCCTTTGCCAAGATAATCCATCCATCTGACACGTGTGTGTCACGTTCCTGACCTTATTTCCCTTGTTTTGTATTTGTTTGGTATGGTCAGGGCGTGAGTTGGGGTGGGCAGTCTATGTTGTTTGTTTGTTCGTTTGGCCTAATATGGTTCTCAATCAGAGACGGGTGTTTGTCATTGTCTCTGATTGGGAGCCATACTAAGGTAGGCTGTTTTCACTGGTTGTTTGTGGGTGATTGTTGCTGTGTCTGTGTTTGTTCGCCACACGGTACTGTTTCGTTCGTTTGTTTCTGTTCGTGCGTTCATGTTTTATATGTTCTCAAGTTCAGGTCTGTTCACGTTGTTTATTGTTTTGTAGTTTGTTCAAGTGTTTTTTCGTCTTCGTTTAATAAACGATAGTATGTATTCAAACCACGCTGTGCTTTGGTCCGATCCTTGCTCCTCCTCAGACGAGGAGGAAGACGAACGTTACAGTGTGGCATATCAAGAAGCTGAATAAACAGCATTATCATTACACAGGTGCACCTTGTGCAGTTGACAATAAAACTCTAAAATGTGCAGTTTTGTCATAGAACACAATGCACAATGTCTCAAGTTTTGAGGGAGTGTGCAAATGGAATGCTGACTGCAGAAATGTCCACCAGAGCTGTTGCCAGATAATTTAATGTTAATTTCTCTACCATAAGCCGCCTCCACCGTTGTTTTAGAGAATTTGGCAGTACATCCAACCGGCCTCACAACCATGCTGTCTGCACTCTAAATAGTTCAACACAATAAGAGTATTTGGGGTAAAATAATTATCTTGAGACAAGTGACTCTGAAAATCCCATTTATTATTTAAATGTATTCAACAATTCAAAAAGATAAAATTAGATAGACAAACATAGCATAGATTTCATTTACAAGCTGTTTGTTCTTCTCATCATCTCTACAGAGGCTCCCCTCCCTACGTAATGCAATCTCATTGTCTGCTGAGTTAAAATATCTGTCATTGGCTGTAGCACAGAATAACAGAAAAACAACCATGTAGCAATGGCACGGCGCATGCTCTGATGCAAACACTCAAAATTACCCAACACCAACATTCAGGCACACACACACACACACACACACACACCACACACACACACACACACACACACACACACACACACACACCACACACACAAACCACACACACACACACACACACCACACACACACACACACACACACACACACACACACACACACACACACACACCACACAACACACAATGCTAAGAAGCCAAGTCACTCCACTCACCCAATCAATTTCATTCTAAAGCAAGCTGTCAGTCCCGCCATTTTGAGTAAATATTACCATAATGCTTGAAGTATCAGTGAATATGCAGCTAATGACATCCAGTGAAGCCTCAGACAACTGAAAACAGAAAATCTGCCTCGCCATAAAAACTTCCCACCCCCCTCTCTCCCATCGCCTCTCTATCCATCTCTCTCTCTCATCTCTCTCCATCTCTCTTCTCCATCTCTCTCTATCCATCTCTCTCTCTCCATCTCTCTCCATCTCTCCTCTCCATCTCTCTCTCTCCATCTCTCTCCACTCTCTCTCTCTCTCTCCATCTTCTCTCTCCCATCTCTCTCTCCATCTCCTCTCTCTTCCATCTCTCTCTCTCCATCTCTCTCTCCACCTCTCCTCTCTCTCCACTTCTCTCTCCATCTCTCTCTCCATCTCTCTCTCTCCATCTCTCTCTCTCCAATCTCTCTCTCTCCATCTCTCTCGTCTCCATCTCCTTTCTCCATCCTCTCTCTGCCTCCATTCTCTCTCTCTCCATCTCTCTCTCTCCATCTCTCTTCTCTCATTCCATCTCTCTCTCCTCCATCTCTCTTCTCCATCGTCTCTTTTCTCCCATCTCTCTCTCTCTCCATCTCTCTCTCTCCATCTCTCTCTCTCCATCTCTCTCTCTCCATCTCTCTCTCTCCATCTCTCTCTCTACCTCCGTGCTCTGCTTGATATGTTTAACTTCACCACAGCAGAGTGCTCGAGGACGAAGCTGAAGTAATGGACACTGTTGTTTTATAAAATAAGTTACCTCAGAATCTGAATATGTGGCTTCATTGAACGACTCTGGTGGTGAAGGATATATACATAACTAGAACATCTAATAGTCATTTGAGTCTATTTTCAACCCACTTTGGACCTGTATAGACAAATAGGATAGGGGTATAGAGACGGGACAAGGGGCAAGGATAGAGACTCTAGATAAGTTGGATGGGACGAGGGAAAATGTAATGTTGTATCTGTATAACATGCCTTGCATGAATAACATTCAGCCACAAACCAGGTCTGTGTTCCCACAGCTGACATCACACATAAACAAACACCATGTGATAGCCAGGTGTCAAATGCAAGAAATCATTATTAGAATCATCTTTAGAAACCATAATGACACCTTTTCATTACCGTTTCTCAACTAAAGGCTTCGGAATCACAATCAACATCTCACAAAACCGTTCTCTCAAAATCAAGGTTTTTTTTTCACACAAGGGACAAACATATTTTTTATATCCTCTTTTGTGTAAATATACGATGYAGTAGTATCTTTTACAAAAGTAAAATACTGACATTCTAAGGAAAAGCACACAACGACAAGATAGGACAATTTCAGTCAACAGAGTCCATACTGTTATGGAGAGAAGATGAGGCCGGATCCACTTGGTGTTAGTTGGTTTATTTTCCAGTTTGAGGAGGAGAAATATTCAGAAAGCGAGGAGCAACTGACAGGTTAGAATTCTGATGAGGAGGGCACCTCTCTCTACCAAGCTTCACCCCCCACTACTCCCTCCCCTATCATCGTGTTCTCCCTCCCTCCCTCCCTCCCTCACAGCACGGCAGACAGGCAGGCAGGCCGAGCTGAGCTGGAGAACCTTGATTTGGGGCTGATGTGTTTTATATGCAGAGGTTGGTGTGACGATGGAGAGAACCAGGAAACTAGAAAGAATTCTGGCTTTTAACCCCTTCCTTCCCTCATTAGAACTCTTTCTCTCAATCTCTTACTTTCTTGTCTTTCTCTCTCTGGACGTGCCACCTGCGTGGGTTCAGTCGGCGTAGAGGATGAACCCAGAGAAGGTGCTGTATTTGTTGTTGTTGCCGCCGTGAGCCTTGCCCCCGTCCAGCTTGATATAGACCTCGTCGCCTGCGTCTAGGTGGAGGATGACGCTATTGGAGGCGTAGTCATAGTTCTGGTCAGCGTCCTGGGCGATGGCACTGGCTCGCACCTGGAACAGAGAGGAGAGGAAAGAGAGGATGTATGGGTTAGAGAAACGTACTGCACTCATTTGATCATCTGAAATGGAAGTCATTTCTGTTGTCATGCTTTGATTTTGCCTTGTTCACAAAAAGAACAAGCGACGGGTCAGTAGCCTTCTGGCGCATCGCACACCACAACATGATTTTAATTAGGCTGTCATTGGTTCGTCATTGAACGTTCCGCCATGAATTGATGGCGGTGGGCTGGGGTGTCGGGTCAGGTGGTTGTTGTCTCTGCTCAAAGGGCTGCTCAGTGTTCTCCACCTGAGTAGACATTCTAAGAAACCCAACAACGGGTCTCACTCTCCTGGTGACCTGGCTCCATTATACACTTAGACAAAAATAAGTACCATCTGGAACCTTAAAAGCTTTTACTGCAGTGGGCGAAATCGGGGTCACAAGGAGTGTTTCCTGGTAGTCTTAAACAATTCTACTTTGGAACAAAAGTACCCACCTCACACACTTGGTTAGGGGCTTTAAAAAAAGAAGACACCTGTACCATGTCAGATATAGAGTTGAAATGTATTACATTTTAAGTTTGTATCCCAATATTACACATTATATACGTCACAGAAGACTGAAATATAACAAAACCCTTTGATATATAAATAACGGATTTTCTGCAGTTTTTTTTCTATGCAATGTTTATTAATTATGAAAAATATTAATAACATTCTACCCATGAGGCCACTAGGTAATTTGACTGCAGGAAAGGACTACAGGGTAATTCGGCTGTCCCCATAGGAGAACCCTTTGTTGGTTCCAGGTAGAACCCATTTGGTTCCCCCTTTTTTTACCTCAAGCCAAAAAGGCTTACCCTTTTTTCTAAGTGTGTAGATGGAACTACTGAGGAGTTACAGTGAAATACATCAAGGACACCCACCTCACATCAACTTATAAAAAGTGAAAAATAAATCCCTATTCTTTAGTGAATGAGAAAATACTGTGAAAGTAAGATATGTTGTAAGTGTGATTGAATTAATAAATGACTGTAAAACTACCACAGCAATTGCATTTATGTTGGCCGTAGCCTATGTGGTGAGTATGGTACTGCCAGGCAGCCTGGCAGTCTGAGGATTTGGAGCTGGATCTCCCTGACCTCTGGTCCTGGCTAATTAAGCTCCATCTGAAACGTTCTCTTCTCTCCTGGGAGAACGGTGTGGGCTGTAGTGAGAAACGGGTGCCCTGACAGTAATAACTGTGTGTGTGTGTGTGTGTGTGTGTGTCTGTGTCGTCTGTGTCTGTGTCTGTGTCGTCTGTGTCTGTGTCTGTAACGTCTGGTCTGTGTCTGTGTCTGTGTCTGTGTCTGTGTCTGTGTCTGTGTCTGTGTCTGTGTCTGTGTCTGCATGAGACATAAATAAATACATTTAAAAGCTAACCATTGACCATTCATGTAGAGTTTTACAAAAAGAAACTGAAGTGCGGCAGTATTGTACTGCACTGAGACATCACCAGTACACAAGCACACAAAGATAAGGGCCTAAATAAATAGCATCAGCACCATACCTTTTGGAAGACCAAAGCATCTGAGATATACATCTAGTTGCCATAAACTCAGATATTGTCTGTAGCTAAGAATCTTTTATAATCTGTCCAATGAAGAACACAGCTGTCATAAACTCAATCAAACTACTCTTTTCCCATGCATTTCTTCTCTAAAAAGCTGGATCTGAATCTAAAGTATGGGCAGGGTCCCAGATCTGGTGTGCCGCCCGGCAGCCTGGCTGAGCAGGTGGCAGAGATAAGATGGGACAATTAATTGGCCCGTTTAACCAGGGGCCACACACAATGGATTTATTGACACATCTGAGGGCCAAGGGGCTGGCACAGACATCCTGCAACAACACACGGATGGGGTTTAAACTTGTAGACCTGTCAGTGATTGTCTGTGTGCCAGGGTTAGGGGAGAGCGGGAGATCAGAGGGATGGGTGGAAGAGTAGAGAGAGACAGGGAGGGAGACTTGCTGTCTAATGAATCTATGTATTTCACTTCCCTCCCTCTACTACTGCTGTAATTATGAGGGTCCCGTGTGGCTCAGTTGGTAGAGCATGGTGCTTCCAACACCAGGGTTGTGGGTTTGAATCCCATGGGGACCAGTACGGGGAAAAAGTATAAACATGTATCTACTGAATGTCGTTCTGGATAAGAGTGTCAGACAAAGTGTCTTTGTTTGTTTTATCTTTTCCAAGTCATGAGAGCAGATAGTTATCCATGTGCATTATGTCCTGTAATGCCGAATAGCTGTGATGGGTTGTGAGTGACTCCAAGCAACAGGCAGGGACATTGAAGCCGTCTATTCAATGAAATCAAATAACAGAGTTTGAGTCCGTCCCTAGTCAGTGCTGAACAAAGGGTTTTGAGCGATACATGTATTGATTTGACACACTGTGTTTAAAAACCTGTCTACGCTAAGCTATGATGTGAGTGACAATGCATGATCAATAAATCAACAAATTTACTGGAAACGTCCCATCATCGCGGGCATAACGACATCTGTCAGAGGAAGTATAATGAGTCCTCTAAAGGCTTTAAGAAATCAACCAATATGAAAAAACATGGTCATGTTTTTTTCTCCTTTAAAGCTGGGAAAACTTTTGCCCAGTCTTCCAAAGGAGGTCTATGAAAGTCTTTAGAAACTATGAAAGACTAGAACTGAGTGAGAGAGAAACGGAAAGCTTCTCAAATGGCATGTGAAGAAGAGTGAGAATACCTCAACTACCTCAATTACATCAACTACCTCGTTACCCTGTCCAGTGACTCGGTACTGGTACTCCTTGTATATAGCCTCGTTGTTGTTACTTTATTGTGTTACTATTTCCTTTTTAACTCTACATAACTGTGAATGGGCTTGTAAGTAAGCATTTCACGGTAAAGTCTACACCTGTTATATTTGGCGCAGGTGACCAATAAAATGTGATTTAATTTTTAGAAGAATGCCAACTGCAAGATCATGTTCAACATTGATAGGGCACACATCCACTGCTAACACCTCATGTGCCTGTCATCCCTTCTCTGTCTTGTGACAGACGGAAAAGCTTAACTTCTTCACCATGGAGACAATACGATAATACAATATTTCACATGGAGCAGCATTTTATCTACTGACATCAGTGCCTCATCGCTTTCATCACATTCAGGCATCTTGGAAGCCTTGCCAGTCCTTTGGAATACTTCTTTGACAGCTGGGTATGAAGCACCCTGCTGACCCTCAGACAGTCACGATAATGAGAATCGGATAAATCTCAGTGATTTTCATGAAGCCTTCTCCTTCGTTTATCTCCCTCTTGTCTGTTCCACTCCTCTCACAACAGAGGAAGAAAGTCATTGTGGCTGTTGAGACACATCATGCCAGACGCCTTAGATTATTCTCAGCCAGAATAAGAGGAACGTTCAGTAACAGTTGTCTGTGGCTTAGACATTCCAGCTTGCGTGGAGATCTTTGCCATATCGGAGAGTACTTTCAAGGTGAAGTACTCTGGGTAATGCTATGAAGGACTATGCCAAGCCAGCCTTAAAGGTGCAGGTTTATTTATGGCACATTGTACTATATGCATCTATATGAGTCTTTTTTTCATTGTTTACCTTCCTGATTAAATCTCGCAAGGCTCATATCGATGTGCAAACAAAGCTCTCTCTCCTGATCCGTAGCAGCAGTCGTCCAGTGCATATTAATATGAGATGATTCGCCCTGAGCACACAAAGTCAACACGCTCTTATTAGAAGGTTACTGCTTGGTGCCGGATGGGGGCGGCGGATAGGGACTTGGCTGGATCTGTCTATGGGGATTTTGATAAAACTTCTTCAAATATTTCTCTTATTGCATTCAGATTGAACTCTGGGACCTCTGATGTCAGAGGTGTGTGATATGACTCGCTTCAACTCCTTGTGTTAGGAAGTCAACTTGCCAAGGACTATCCTTACGCTATTAGAAAGCCGATGTGTTTGTTCTCAGCAACCATTGATCACAAAGAATCTGACCACGCCTGTAGTCATATTAAATTATTGAGATTGAAGCTGTCATTCATTGCTCAATTCAGTGTTGATTCTCTATTTCTTTCACTCGGTCGCTCTTGTACACAATGACAGAGAAGCCACATAATCTACCCTCACACTGTACTCAGAACAACTCACAAGCTGGAAGCGCGAGCCATAGGTTAGACTTTGGAATGCGAGAGAGAAAGCGAGAGAAAGAGGGAGTGAGCAAAATAAGCAGCGAACTTAAGCAAACAAAACGGCAACTGGCAGAGCATGGCCTCAAAATAGAATACGACGTGGAACTTTTGACACAACAAATCAAAGCATAAGCGCCCAGGCCAGCCTGGCCTACTGCAGCGAATGCAAATGGCTCCAGAGTCGTCTGACGTTGTCTCGTCTCCCCCTGCCGTAGCTGCTGAAGCATGTTAGCATCCGTCACATTGTCGCTGTGATGTCTCTGATTGAATAATGCTCTGCGTGGTACTGGAACACTAGAGAGAGATGGGAGCTGAGGGCTGAGGCTGGGCTGCTTCAGCTTAATAGATTATGCCCCCCCCCCCCAAGACTCCACAGTGAATACCACTCCACTTGGCTCCGCTCGCATTCTGAAAACATTTGAATATGAATGTGGAGTTTATCAATAATGACAGCACTCGTACCTATAATAGGCCTCTGAGATGAAGGGACGACAGCTTTTTGCATATTCACTGTCCTCTGCTAAACCTGATTAGTCCTACGGAGTTGGGAATCATGTTGAGTTGCGATGGCATTTTGCATTATCCTATAGCTAACAGCTGAAATGCCTGGTGTTGTGTTGTTGTCTTGATTGCCAATACAAAAGATTCAAACAACCCATTGAAATATTGTACTGGAATAGGACCTTGTTGGCCTAGCTGTTTGCTGGTGTCAGTAACAGTCCCTTTCTTGGACACTCTTGGACACTGATCTGTTCTCTCCAGTTGGAGTGGCAAGGACATGTCTGGATGGAGGACAGCTTCTGACGTTTCTCTGGCAGGGACTTGTTGACTCAGCGTTAAGCTTCCATTCTTTAAACTTCGCTCGCCTCTTTCTAAATCCAAGTGTACCGCCACCTAATTGGGTTTGAACACCCAACCGTGAGCCGCATGCCTGATGGCAGCTTAGCCACCTTGTCACAACCCTGTCACATCTCCTAACCCACGCCACCAACGCACACTCACGCACACAGAGGTACACATGCGCGCTCGCGCAAACACACACACACACATTTGCACGCGCTCAAAGACACACACACACATACACACATCTCCCTAGTCAAAAGACCGTTGCCCAACAGATTTTTGGTGTCAGGTGTTGTTCTGAGCGAGGTTGTCATGGTGTCAAAAACGTCCATTCCTCTTTTGTGTTATTGGTGTAGTGTGTGGTAGAAACCTGATTTAAATACATGATAAGTTGTTGAGAGAAGGAAATGGTACGGGAGAGCCACCATCTGTCGAGGAGAAGGAGAGAAAGGCTTTGTGCATTAATCACTGCATCTGTTCTGTTTGTACCTTCAGGGCCTTTTCTCCTTGTAACGTGAATTCCTTTCGTCGCATGCACCTCTCCACAGCTTATACAATTGTTTATATAATGCCAAGTGTCCCTCCCACTGGGTGTCAAGTCAAGTCAAATCAAAGCCTGTCATCACGGAAATGCATTATGTATTACAGTTCTGTGTCCTATCGGTTAGAAACAACGACCACTCGGGAGGATAATGACACGACAAAACACAGAGGCGATGGATGGGGCAACAGTGATAACGACGGGGCTGTGAAATCCTCTGGCTTGTTGTGATGCCGATGTATTGGCACAGACGTATCACTGGGAAAGGGGAGGAGGAGGAGAGGAGAAACAGAGAGAGGTAGAGGGGGAAGCGTCAACTCTGACCTATGTGTGTCCTAGCCACTCTTGTCTGTTGGTGACTCACTCTTGTCAGTCAGATGCTGTGAGAAATGCTCAACTTTCAGCACTGCTCGGTCTCAATCCCCACTCACTCCCTGCATCTTGGTAACACAGTGTTTTTAGGGTAGAATCTGGTGACACGTTGAACCCTTGCACAACATAAGGCACGTTTATTTTAGTCGCTATGAATTTTTAAAAAACAGTTATTGTTTGAAATGCACCACAAAGTATTGTGGGATATTGAGAGGAGGGTTTTGCAGCGTGAGAAACCTCCCTAACGAGGCAAAGCTTAGGTAGCAAGTGTTAATAGTCTTGAAGGAGAGGCAGGTTCAGACGTTTTGCTGCCGCATGCATTTTTTCATGAAGTGCCCTATTCATCATTTCTGTCTGGATGGATTGTTGATATCTCACTGTTGATATCTCCCATATTCATGTTCAGAGGGGAGAGACACCTTGTTAAGCACATACAGTAACTTAGCCATCTGAGTGTGAGTCACTTCAGAGCCATTGACATGAGGGTTCCCTGTAGTGTGAGAGAGGGGGTTGGGGGTTATCAGAATGGATTGAATTGGGTGATGGCGAGATGTCAGGGCTTTACAGAGAAAATATTTACATAAGGACAGGCCCATGGGCGCTTTCCCGTCCCCCGTATGTGCTCTCATTATAATGAAGGAGCCTTGTGAGTCAACAGCAAATGTCATGCAGGAGTCAGTCATCTCCAGATGAAAACCCAGAGGCTATTTTAGACCATACGCTCCTGTGTTTCAATGTATGGGGATGTTACGGCACTTATTCATAAACTATACAATCGGAGATGACAGTGGAGATGAAGTCCTAGCGAGGTCTGGCTGCTGCTCTACTATTTAGAGGGACACGGCCGCAGAGAGGCTGAAGACGAGATGGCGTTGGAGAGAAGTAGTAGTATGGGGATTGTGTTTGCTTTCCGCTGGGAAACTTTAACGATAAGTGATAGATTTTCTTCCGTTGGTTGGCGATGACAGCCGGGTGTCATCTTGACATTTCCAATGTGTGTGGTATTTCTTATCAACATGGGCACATCTTAATTTAATAGTCCTACCGCACCTAATTAGGCCGCTTCTAATGTTCCACTCGGCAGARTGTCAAATCCGATGTCCAATTACACAGCAAATCAAGGCCAGAGGGCCGCCTCTGCTACCCCTCCAGCTGATTATAGAGTGGGGGTCATAGACTACATCCYGGGTCTGTCAGAGTGGGAACGGGTTACACACACSCAGGCACATGCATGAATGCACGCACACAGACAGARACACACGCACGCACATGGTGGGATCGATACCAAGGGCCTAGGGCAGCTCGCCTTTCCCTACCCCAGACACCTCCGTCTACTCTAGACAGAGGCTCTCTGATCCTGAAGACATACAGAGACAAACAGCAGCCCCTCAGTCTCAGTGCTAAAAAACCTAAACCTAGCCCAAAGATATTCTCTGGCTTTATTTTAGCGCCAGAGTGTTAAGATGACTGTTTAGCTGATGAGACAGATATACCGATATGGTAACACTTTATTTTAAGGTACACATATTAGCAACTCATTTAGTTTATAAGTGTGTATATAAGTAGCTTATAAGGCCTTAATTAGGTCTTATTAGCCATTTATTAGGCCTTATTTAAGTATTTTCTTATTCAAACATTATATGTATTACTGGACAATCCTTAATAACATCCTTATTAGCAATAATAATGAAATATTAACATTTAATAAAGAGCAAGTAATACAGACTGTTAATGAGCTGTCTTAATGTTGAACTGATAAGGGGATTGTACCTCAATATGTGTTCCCTATTTTAACTATGGATAAATGACCTCATTGGACAGAAAGGGGAACAACTCTGTTCATATATGCCATACATCCAACATTCTAGTCAAAATTCTCATGTAAACAACTACATTTCTATACAGTATTTCCATATATACATGAATTTTGGCTGGATAAGGATGTATTATGAATTACAAAGGGTCACACCTCCCCACACCTTTGAGCAAAAACATATAATGTTTGCCTGAAACTGAGGAGTTGTGTAGTTTGATGACATAATACATTGATTGATATATGTCAAATAACCAACATTCAAGTCTGATTTTAGCAATTGATGTCAACAATTAGTTTCAGGCAAACATTATTATGGTTTTGCTCATGGGTGTGGGGAGGTGCGCCCACCTTTTGCGATCCACATTATATCATGCCATACAGTCAACATCCATATATGGAAGTATATATTGAAGTTTAGTTGCTCAATTTCTTCTTTTTTTTCATCAAATTACTTAAAAGTTGGCTGTATGGCATATATGAGGGGGGATGTGCCCCTTTCTGTCCAATGAGGTCACACTTATAATAGGGAACACATATTGAGGTACAATCCCCTTACCTGTCCCACATTGAGACAGCTTATTAAGACTCTGTTTCTTGTGTAACTTGTTCTTTATTAAATATGAATATGCCTTTATTATTGCTAATGATGATGTTATTAAGGATTGGCCAGTAATACATGCCTTTGAATAATAAGTGGCTAATATGACATAATAAAGGCCATATAAGATCATTATATACATACTTATAAACTACAAATAAGTGGCTAATATGTGTACCTTAAAATAAAGTGATATATATATATAGATATATATTGATTCAATGTCTAGACTATTCTGAAATAATAGATGCTACAAAGTAAATGAATGCAATGCATATATATGTATTTTAACACCCAACATAACCTGAACTTTCTTTCAGTCCCCTTCTTTTTTTGTGAATTGAATTATATGATAATTACGGGAAAAAGCACTTTTTTTCACACCAAATTTTCAAACAGGTTTCATTAATCAAGACAGACACTAATATAACATGCCAGATTCGGATCCAGATGGTTCATGTTTGTTCAATTTGCTGTGTATAGATTGCCATGCTAAACACACTGCATGGGTCACACCTGGATACACAGCAATAGGCTAAACTGTCTTGTGTTGATGTGCACCAGAGCTTAAGAAACCCCCAGAGACATGAAGGAACCACTGAGATGACACGCAGATAACAGCATCCTTCACGCAGTATTGTATCTCCAACAGCCCTCTAGGGGGAAATACAAAGACATTTTCTAAATGTTGCTTTGGATAATACTTTACACACATAATAGTGTTGGATCTGTGACATCCACTTGTATTGATTATATCTTCACTAATGCTGCAGAGCTTTGATGCAACGCTGTATCAGTTCCCATTGGCTGCAGTGACCATAACATTGTGACAATAACAAAGCCAAAGTGCCCAAGGTTGGGCCTAAAGTAATTTAGACATTACATTTTTTATAATACATTTTTGTTCATTTTATTTAGTATTTTTCACACCAAATACGAACAACAACTTACAGACGCACACAAAAAACGACTACATCTCATCTGCCCAGACCCACACGCTCAAATCAAATCAAATCAAATTTTATTAGTCACATACACATGGTTAGCAGATGTTAATGCGAGTGTAGCGAAATGCTTGTGCTTCTAGTTCCGACAATGCAGTAATAACAACAAGTAATCAACCTAACAATTCCACAACTACTACCTTATACACACAAGTGTAAAGGGATAAAGAATATGTACATAAAGATATATGAATGAGTGATGGTACAGAACGGATAGCAATGAGTAGCTGGTAATAAGAAGTAACGGTAATATACATATGAGATGAGTACTGTAGGTATGTAAACATAAAGTGCATAGTTTAAAGTGGCTAGTGGTACATGTATTACATAAAGATGGCAAGATGCAGTAGAGATATAGAGTACAGTATATACATATACATATGAGATGGTATGTAGGGTATGTAACATTATATTAAGTGCATTGTTTAAAGTGGCTAGTGGTACATTTTTACATAATTTCACAATTCCATTTTTATAAGTGGCTGGAGTTGAGTCAGTATGTTGGCAGGGCCGCTAAATGTTAGTGGTGGCTGTTTAACAGTCTGATGGCTTGAGATAGAAGCTGTGTTTTCAGTCTCCTCGGCCCCTGCTTTGATGCACTGTACTGACCTCGCCTTCTGGATGATAGCGGTGAACAGGCAGTGGCTTGGGGTTGTTGTCCTTGATGATCTTTATGGCCTTCCTGTACATCGGGTGGTGTAGGTGTCCTGGAGGCAGGTAGTTTGCCCCCGGTGATGCGTCTGCAGACCTCACTACCTCTGGAGAGCCTTACGGTTGTGGCGGAGCAGTTGCCGTACCAGGCGGTGATACAGCCCGACAGGATGCTCTCGATTGTGCATCTGTAGAAGTTTGTGGAGTGCTTTGGTGACAAGCCGAATTTCTTCAGCCTCCTGAGTTAAGAGGCGCTGCTGCGCCTTCTTCACAACGCTGTCTGTGTGGGACCAATTCAGTTTGTCCGTGATGTGTACACCGAGGAACTTAAAACTTCCACCTTTTCCACTACTGACCCGTCGATGTGAGAGGGGGTGCTCCCTCTGCTGTTCCTGAAGTCCACATCATCTCCTTTGTTTGTTGACGTTGATGTGAGGTTATTTTCCTGACACCACACTCGAGGGCCCTCACCCCTCCCTGTAGGCCGTCTCGTCGTTGTTGGTAATCAACTACCACTGTAGTGTCATCCGCAAACTTGATGATTGAGTTGGAGGCGTGCATGGCCACGCAGTCGTGGTGAACAGGGAGTACAGGAGAGGGCTCAGAACGCACCCTTGTGGGGCCCAGTGTTGAGGATCAGCGGGTGGAGTGTTGTTACCTACCCTCACCACCTGGGGCGGCCCGTCAGAAGTCCAGGACCAGTTGCACAGGCGGGTCGAGACCAGGGTCTCGAGCTTGATGACGAGTTTGGAGGTACTATGGTGTTAAATGCTGAGCTGTAATCGATGAACAGCATTCTCACATAGGTATTCCTCTTTGTCCAGATGGTTAGGGCAGTGTGCAGTGTGGCTGGGAATGCCGTCTGGGCCTGCAGCCTTGCGAGGGTTAACACGTTTAAATGTTTACTCACCTCGCTGCAGTGAAGGAGAGCCCGCAGGTTTTGTAGCGGGCCGTGTCAGTGGCACTGTATTGTCCTCAAAGCGGGCAAAAAAGTTATTTAGCCTGTCTGGGAGCAAGACATCCTGGTCCGCGACGGGGCTGGTTTTCTTTTTGTAATCCGTGATAGACTGTAGACCCTGCCACATACCTCTTGTGTCTGAGCTGTTGAATTGCGACTCTATTTTGTCTCTGTACTGGGACTTAGCCTGTTTGATTGCCTTGCGGAGAGAATAGCTACACTGTTTGTATTCGTCATTTTTCGGTCACCTTGCCCTGGTTAAAAGCAGTGGTTCGCGCTTTCAGTTTCACGCGAATGCTGCCGTCAATCCACGGTTTCTGGTTTGGGAATGTTTAATCGTTGCTGTGGGTACGACATCGTCAATGCACTTCCTAATGAATCGCTCACCGAATCAGCATATTCGTCCATGTTGTGTTGGACCAATGCGGAAATATTCCAATCCGCGTGATCGAAGCAGTCTTGAAGCGTGGAATCAGATGGTCGGACCGCGTTGAACAGACCTGAGCGCGGGGGCTTGTTGTTTTAGTTTCTGTTTGTAGGCTGGAATCAACAAAATGGAGTCGGTCAGCTTTTCCGAAAGGAGGGCGGGAGGAGGCCTTAATGCGTCGCGGAAGTTAGTAATAACAATGATCCAGGTTTACCAGCCCTGGTAGCACAATCGATATGCTGATAGAATTAGGTTTGTTGTTTAGATTACCTTGTAAAATCCCCAGCACGATGAATGCAGCCTCAGGGTGTGTGGTTCCAGTTTACAAAGAGTCAGATAAAGTTCGTTCAGGGCCATCGATGTGTCTGCTTGGGGGGAATAATACGCTTGTGATATGATCGAAGAGAATTCCCTTTAGATAATGCGGTCGACATTTGATTGTGAGGGATTCTAGATCAGAGTGAACAGAATGACTTGAGTTCCTGTGTGTTGTTATGATGATCACACACGTCTCGTTAATCATAAGGCATACCCCCCGCCCCTCTTCTTACCAGAAAGATGTATGTTTCTGTCGGCGCGATGCGTGAAGAAACCAGCTGGCTGCACCGACTCCGTTAGGCGTCTCTTGAGTTAGCCATGTTTCCGTGAAGCAGAGCACGTTGCAATCCCTGATGTCTCTCTGGAATGTTACCCGTGCTCGGATTTCATCAACCTTATTGTCAAGAGACTGGACATTGGCGAGTAGTATGCTAGGGAGTGGAGCGCGATGTGCCCGTCTCCGAAGCCTGACCAAGAGACCGCTACGTTTGCCCTTTTACGGCGTCGCATAGGGTCCCCGGCTGGGATCAAGATCCATTGTATTGGGTGGAAGGCAAAAACACTGGATCCGTTTCGGGAAAGTCATATTCCTGGTTATAACATGGTGAGTTGACGTTAATCGTAATATCAGTAGTTCCTCCGACTGTATGTAATGAAACCTAAGATTACCTGGGGTACCGATGTAAGAAATAACACATAAAAAAACAAAATACTGCATATTTTCCAAGGAACGCGAAGCGAGGCGGCCATCTCGGTCGACGCCATCTTTAATAGTCTGAGGGGTGCCCCCTTCCCTAGTGCCTGAATGAATGTTTGCCTTAAATTGTACCAATTTGTTCTCCTCGCCCATTCTATTTCAATATTTCAATAATAAATAATTTGATTTTTCCATTATGTTAATTGACGGATTGATTACCATGTTTTTTGTATCCGTTTTTTCAAGATGAGTGATGAGAAGAGAATCGTCCAGCCCATTTGGGTGTCTCAATACTTATGACTTACAACTTTTTAACTCGCCCATAACTTTTGGACTTTATAGCATTCCCAGAGAGCATGGATTATTGAGTCATTGTTAGTGTTACACTTAAGACATGACTCTGCCGTTGTGCTGTAAAAAAAATAAAAAAATAAGTATCTTCCATAATACATTCTATACGTTTGTTTATATTGGATTAAACATTTAATTTTCGTTAACTGTAATTTAGTTAGTTATGCTCCAACATTCCCTCCATCTTGAGCCAAATTCAGTTCATTTTAAGTCTTGGTTCCAATAGTTTATATTTTCTTCTAAGAGATTGTCAGCTGGATAGGCTCTCTGCAATGTTTTGTATATCTTACCTATCATATGAACATCCTTTTATGACTCTAATAAGATTCCCTCAAGGTTGCTCTGATGTCCGAAAGGTTTCATTTGAAAATCTACATTGTTCAGTCCAATATTGCTTTTTAATTCTATCATGGAAATAAATGTATTTCCTGTTACCAAGTAATTTACGGTATCGATGCCTTTAGTTTTTAATGTGGAAGAATTTATCTGTGAATTCTGAAAAGCTATCCAAGGATTGTTCAATAGGGTTGTGTTTTTAGGGAGTGATATTGGTTCATTTCCTTCCATATTGTTATAGTGTTCTTAACTATGAAGTTATTCATGTTTTTAGCTTTAACCTTTGAAAACAGACACATGAAATATTCCGGGGATGAGCATGCGTATCTTCAATATGCACCCATTGTTCCTCTTTAGTCCATTTAACTGTACTGTATGTCGCAAGTAAAAGCCTTGGGTAGCGAGTTAATACAATTCCCTGTCTGGAAGGTTAAAGCCCTCAGACTAAGATGTAAAACTTTCATTTTTATTCCATGATTTTTTTTTGCCCATATAAAGTCTATAATGACTATGTATACTTTTTAAAAGAATGTCTTCAGTGGGGTAATTGGTATTACCGAAAATAAATACAAGAACTTTGGAATCCATGTAATTTATAAGAGATCATATCAAATGTTTTCGCAGGACTCTGTTTTTGAAGATGTGTATGAGGAAATGAATCCAGATCCAGCAATGGAAGTATTTGTAAAAGTATTCATGCCAATTGCTGACAAACATGCACCTGTTAAGAAATTAACTGTGATAACTGTTAGAGCCCTCTGGCTTAACGAGGAATTTAAAAAGTGTTTGGTTCAAATAAATTATGCAAAAGCGGTGGCAAACAAGTCAGGCTGCTCAGCTGATTGGTTGACATACTGTCTACAAAAAGAAGAAGAAATGATATTACCAAACCAAGATAAATGACATAAAACACAATGGAAAAATTCTCTGGAGTACCTTAAATGATATCATGGGCAAGAACTATTGTTATGCATCAATAACCACCAGGTATAGACAACCTTGATGGGACACTATTGAGAATGGTAGCAGACTGTATTGCAACCCCCATTTTCTTTATCTTGAACCAAAGCCTAAAGGAGTGTGTCTCCACAGGTGTGGAAGGAAGCTAAAGTAATTCCACTGCCTAAAAATAGTAAAGCACACTTTGCTGGCTCTAACAGCCGCCCAATCAGTTTGCTGCCTGTTCTTGGTATACTGATGGGGAATATTGTGTTTGACCAAATACAATGAAATTCAACTTGTACTGTACTGACTCAGATGACAGATGATTGGTTAAAATAAATGGATAATAAAATTATAGTTGGCGCTTTATTGTTAGATTTCAGTGCAGTCTTTGATGTAATTGATCATAAATTGCTATTGAAGAAACTCCCTTGCTATGGCTTTATATCACTTGCCATCACAGGGTTGGAGAGTTATTTATCCAATTGAACCCAGAGAGTGTTCTTCAATGGAAGCTTCTCAAACATCAGATATATACAGTGTGGTGTCCCTCAGGACAGTTGCCTTGGGCCATTACTCTTCTCTATTTTTTCAAATGATTTGCCGCTGGTCTTATACAAAGCTAGAATGACTATGTCTGCGGATGATTCCATACTCAACATATCAGCACCCAAAGGCAGTGAGCTCACTGAAATTCTAAATAAGGAGTAACAGTATCAGAATGGGTGATTAGTAATAAACTGGTCTTAAATACATATAAAACTAATGTATTAGTATTGTATTTGCGTCAAAAAATTATCTAAGACTTAAACCTCAAGAGAGTTGTGTATAATTCTGGAGTTGTGTATAAAGGTAGTGACCATTGAGCAAGTTGAGGAAGCTAAACTCCTAGATATAACATTAGATAGTCAATTATCATGGTCAAGTCATATTGACAAAGTTGTTGTGAAGATGGGGAGGGGTATGTCTGTTATTAACAACAATCAACTGTACTAGTTGTTCAGACTCTGGTCATATCTTATCTTGATTACTGTCCGGTAATATGATCAAATGCAGCAAAGAAAGACCTAGCAAAGCTGCAGCTGGCACAAAACAGAGCAGCGCGTCTTGCCTTTAAAAGATACTTTTCATTTTTTGCAACCAAATCAAACATTTTGATGTAAAATGCTATAGAAGGGTCCAGACACCTTTCGTGTGATTTCACATGTTTTTGAGAAACTTACCCCAAACACCAAATCACTTCCTCGTCCTTGTTGTGTAGTATGGGGGCCCCCCAAAAGCATGAACAAAGACTCCAAAAACCCCCCAATACGTCCTTTTACAAACAGCAACACTCAGTATAGTGATACAGGTTGTTAGATGTGGTACACATGAAATTGTGTCATTCCATACTTTATCTGTAACATTATAAAACATGTGAAATCACAAATAATCTGTTCCCTTCTATAACATGTCATTTTACATAAAAAATATAGATTTGGTTGTAAAAAATAAAACTTCTCCATTAATTACACACACAGAACTAACATCAACAACATGCATTCCAGTCTTTCCTGGTTGAGGGTTGAAGAGAGATGAACTGCTTCTCTTCTAGTTTATTGTGATGAAAATTCCTGATTGTCTGCATAATCAAATAACATTCAGCTCAGACACCCATACATACCCCACAAGACATGTTACCAGGGGTCTCTTCACAGTCCCCAAGTCCAAAATGAATTCACTGCAAAGCACATTACTATACTGAGCCATGATCACATAGAACTTCCTTCCAACTCCAATTACTCAAGCAAATAACAAAATGACCTTAAAAAAATGCCATCTCATTGAATGGTGGGGACTGTGAGTGGACACACAAACGAAAACGAACACGCACACACAAACACACTCTGTTGTATTGTTTGTGTATCTTTGTGTTAAAAAATGTGTGTGACTGTCCTATTCTATCTGTCACGCCCTGACTTTAGTTATATTTGTTTTCTTTATTATTTGGTTAGGTCAGGGTGTGACAAGGGTGGTTTGGTTAGTTTTGTATTGTCTAGGGGGTTTTGTTTATCTATGGGGATTTTGTATTGTCTAGGGGAATGTAGGTTTATGGTGGCCTGAATTGGTTCCCAATCAGAGACAGCTGTTTATCGTTGTGGATCCTATTTAGGTTGCCATTTTCCATTTTGGTTTTGTGGGTAGTTGTCCATGTTTAGTTGCCTGTGAGCACTACGTTGGCGTCACGTTTCGTTTGGAGTTGTATTGTTTTGTTGGCGACATCGTTAATAAAGAAGTATGCACGCTCACAACACTGCGCCTTGGTCCATTTCTTCAACAGACGGTCGTGACACTATCAGTGTTTTGTTACTTGTCATGTTCTGTGTTTTTTGTGGACCCCCCGGAAGAATAGCTGTTGTCTCTGCAAAAGCTAAAATGGGCATCCAAATAAACAAATAAATAAACCAGTCTGTGAAGATGATCGCAGTACTTCACTTCACAGCACCGTGTGTCTACTTGGATACATCAATTCAAAGGAGCCAGTGACGACTGTGCCAAGATTTCCCCTAGTTTCTATACTACAGTCCAGAATCTTTCAAGTGTGTTTTTGCTTTCTAAGCAAAACAATATTCCTGAAGTTAACCTCCAAGAACAAAACTTTGTCTCCAATAATAATCAAGACAGATATTGATATTAAATTGTCAATAAAGGGATGGGCATAAACTGTGCACTTCTGGAGGTCACCTTGGATGGCTAGAACAGAGCAGAGGAGATGTAGAGGGCAGTACACAGTGGGGGGGGCAGGTGTGTGTTTTTGCGTGTGCGTGGTGGGAAGCAGGGAGCAGTAATTGTTGGGGAAGAGCCATATGCGCTGCTCGGAGGACGCTGAAGCTTATTAAAGAAGGAGACAGAGTGATTATTCACACAGGGCCCTCCTGAGAGAGTGACGCTCACGTCATTGCTTTTAATTAACTCTGAAACGGTTCTGCGGATTAATAAAAATATTAAGAAGGGACCTGAGGAGGAGCACAAACACATCCTGGATCTGGTTCAAGGTTTTAAACTACGATTAAAAAGGCTCTTTGGCATGACAGAACTCTCTTTTCCCCGCCTCCCTATTTTGTCGTTTTTTTTCTCCATTTGTAGTAGCGTGGCAATGGATTTGTCTTTATTGTCATTGCCTCGTCTCCCAGGGTGTCTCCAACTCAGGGAATCGAGACTCTGACACATCCGTCTGAGAAKATTGGGATTGGTTGGAGATAGTTGTCAAGCGAGTAAAAGAACGTCAGGAAAAAGAAGCCAAGGAGAGAGGAGAGGAGTGGAGAGGGAACTTGGAGAGCAGATGAAGTGCACCGGTCTGAAAATAGAATCCTATTTGCCTGCTTACCAAGAGSAGCTAACTCTTTGGTGTAGCTTGAAATGTGTCAAGGTGCTGGGGACAATGTTGACACTCTCCYAATGCAACCCACAGAACCAAAAGAGGGAGAGGGAAGAAGGAGAGGGAGATAAAAAAAAACAGCAAGGCTCCGGGGTGGAGATGATACAGGGTGCAGAACAACTGCAGTGCTAGAGCCTGAGAACCTGCMGTTTCATGATGCACCAAGGCCAAAGGATGATAAAATACTGGCATTGTCTGCTATTCCCAGTCCTCCCCAGCCTCCTAGTCCCTACACAGCTTCTCTCGGCCTTAAATGAGCAGAGGAATACTCCGTCCCAGACAGCCCTGCTCTAGGACCATCAGCCTTCCTGTGGCCACTTCATCAATGACACAGCACAAGTTACCCCACATTTATAACCATTCACTGTAATTTACACAGACAGACACACTGGGGTCTCAACTCCACACCAGACCCACAGACAAACGCACAGACAGACCCACAGACAGACCCGGAGAAAAACCTTTCTAGCAAGATTCTCTGGCTATAGTGAGTGTACGCTACATCCCCCTCTAAGCTATGCTCAGAGAGAGAGAGAGAAATGTTTCATTAGCCAGGCAGTTACCACTTTATGAACATTGCCCCAGTCTCTGGAGATGTGCGTTGCCTGTGTCTAACTTAAGTGCCTCCCCTCCCTCCTCTTAGGAACACAATGAAGCGGGAACAGAAGGTGCATTATAGGAACATATGTTCGCCTTCGCCTATTATGTATCAACACTTTTACACCCCCATAAACATTATGGTGGAGTGAGACATCATATATAGAGGAGAGGCCCTTCATGTAGCCGCCACCTCCCCTCTCCTTGGGTTTGCTGGGTGAGAAGTTTGTCAGCTTGGATAGGTCAAAGGAGTTGAACTCAGGGAACCATAGTGAGACTTGCAAAATGACTTGCAAAGAGCTGTGTCAGTAGCAAGCAAACGGACACTTTTTTGGTCTCTTTGATTTCTTGCCCTCCATGCTTATCATGTCGACACTCTTTAACACGGCAGAAATGGATTTCACTTATTCATCACTTTTTAGTCCAGTCCAGTCCAGTGATCTTATCACGTTCCTCAAATTCATATATCACCAACAACACAAAACACAATTTGGATGAAAATAGAAAGCAGCCTAGTCTATAAAAGCAAGTTGCACAAAATGTACAGTACATCAGATAGATTGTACTGACATTTACCCCAACCTTTATGTTGAACCCCTCACATGCATTATCTTCCTACAGTGTTACATTAGGATTCCATGGCATGGCTGAAGCCTCCAGGTGCCTCAGGGGTGATATGTCAAAAGCAGCCCTGGACAATAGGCCTTCCCCACGAGGACACACTCCATTATCTGTCCAACAGACACAAGATCAAAAACACCACACTTAACCGCCAACAGATATGCCTCTGAAATGGTATTTATCTTTCTGAAATATTGCCCATCTCCAGAAGGGCCCGTTGCTCTGGTAACAGTGCCTTCATGGTCACATAGTTAGTGGATGATGGAGAGCTCTGACCTCACTGGTCACAGAGACCAGGCACTCTTTACAATGACATTTATAAACATACAACATAAACATACATACATACATACATACATACATACATACATACATACATACATACATACATACATACATACATACATACATACATACATACATTCATACATTCATACATACATACATACATACATACATACATACATACATACATACATACATACATACATACATACATACAGACATACAATTACCTCCGTTGGCCGCCTCTCCTTCCAGTTCTCTGCTGCCAATGACTGGAACGAACTACAAAAATCTCTGAAACTGGAAACACTTATCTCCCTCACTAGCTTTAAGCACCAGCTGTCAGAGCAGCTCACCGATTACTGCACCTGTACATAGCCCATCTATAATTTAGCCCAAACAACTACCTCTTCCCCTACTGTATTTATTTATTTATTTTGCTCCTTTGCACCCCATTATTTCTATTTCTACTTTGCACATTCTTCCACTGCAAATCTACCATTCCAGTGTTTTACTTGCTATATTGTATTTACTTCGCCACCATGGTCTTTTTTTGCCTTTACCTCCCTTATCTCACCTCATTTGCTCACATTGTATATAGACTTATTTTTCTACTGTATTATTGACTGTATGTTTGTTTTACTCCATGTGTTACTCTGTGTTGTTGTATGTGTCGAACTGCTTTGCTTTATCTTGGCCAGGTCGCAATTGTAAATGAGAACTTGTTCTCAACTTGCCTACCTGGTTAAATAAAGGTGAAATAAAATAAAAAACTTACTGAGTGTACAAAACATTATGGACACCTTGCTAATATAGAATAATTTGCCCTCAGAACAGCCTCAATTTATTGGGGCATGGACTCTACAAGGTGTCGAAAGCGTTCCAGAGGGATGCTGGCCCATGTTGACTCCAAGGCTTCCCACAGTTGTGTCAAGTTGGCTGGAAGTCCTTTAGGTAAAGGACCATTGTTGATACACACTGGAAACTGTTGAGCGTGAAAAACCCAGCAGCGTTGCAGTTCTTGACACAAACCGGTGTGCCTGGCACCTACTACCATGCCCTGTTCAAAGGCACTTTAATAACGCCACTTTAATAATGTTTACATATCTTGCATTACTCATCTCATATGTATATACTGTATTTTATACCATCTATTGCATCTTGCCTATGCCGCTCTGTCATCGCTCATCCATATATTTCTATGTATGTATTCTTATTCCATTCCTTTACTTAGAATTGTGTGTATTAGGTAGTTGTTGTGGAATTGTTAGATTACATGTTAGATATTGCTGCACTGTCGGGAACTAGAAGCACAAGCATTTCGCTACACTGGCAATAACATCTGCTAAACATGTGTATGTGACCAATAACATTTGATTTGTTGCAATACTTTATCTTGCCAATTCACCCTCTGAATGGCACACATACACAAGCCATGTCTCAATTGTCTCAAGGCCTTAAGATCCTTCTTTAACCTGTCTCCTCCACTTCCTCTACACTGGTTGAAGTGGATTTAACATGTACCTTCAATAAGGGATCATATCTTTCATCTGGATTCACCTGGTCAGTCTTTGTTGTGGAAAGAGCAGGTGTTCTTAATGATTTCTACACTCAATGTACCTGTATCCTTTCTTTCCATTTCAGTCATGTGTTTTCTCTGTAATTGTAAAAGTGAGCAACGGCCAATTCAAGTGGTTGGACAATAGAATTAACCAATTAAAACAACCCCTCTGTGACCATGGGATGGATATTTCTCTATGGCAATATATGAAGAACATTGCACCACAAATAAAGACTTGATAAACATATCTGTTTCCTATCCTATATTTGACAACAACAAGTTTTACATTACATGAATAACGCTGCCAGACATACCTAAGGCCTACATAGATTTCAATTGAGATTGTGTTTTATAGTTGCTAGAAATCTATATGCCTTTATGAAAGAAAGTGTTCACTCGCTCTTTTTTTTAAAGAATGAGGGCGTTCTCTCTCTGACCTATACTGACAACAGATGACTCTTTGGAGATCCCCATCTAAATGTAAAATATAGCTTCAATCAAGTCCACATAAGTCTTGAGTCGAAGGCAGGAGTTGCCTGCGCATGAATCGGATTGCAACCGACTGTAAATTGTGAAATAATCGATTATATTATGTGTACAGGTGTTAGGCAAAACACCCGTTAAAGCATAACATATAGCAGGGAAGCATGTGCTCAACAGAAATGGCATGATGTTGTGTTGAGCTCAACCCCCAAAAACCCTAACCTCTGCGTTAGCAATAGGCCTACAAGGTAACCTTACAGATTAAGTCTACTTTAAACATTTTGACACTGGCCGACTTGGACAAATTGTATTCAGTCATGATGACAAATACATTTACAGTACCCTATGTGAACTACATATTAACGTTTAATTCCATTATAAAACATCATGTAAACCACTTAAGTGCTGTAATATCAGGGTAATAAGTAAAACAGATATACTTTGCGTTTATAATCAAATGTTCTGCAGAAACACTGGGAGCAAAAGTTTAGACCTACAAAAATAAATAAACGTAGCCTAATTAACATTAAACAAAGTAACTCAAAAGTCTAATTGACAAAGCAATATGTTGGAGACCATGCTGTTAGGGCATTGAAAAACATTGCATGGGGCTTAATGAAAGATAATTGTGAGGATTTTAATTATACACTATAGGCTAATGGAGCCTGTAATATGTCATGTAAAAGGTGATGTGACCTTTACCCTATAGGCAAGTGGTCATGAACAGATAATAAGAGGATATTCAATCACTAAATGTTTGATGCGCGCTGCAGCTGTAGTATAATTTATAATTGCCTCGATGCATATTGCAAATGACTTGATGGTAAAAATATATATATTTCTCTTATACTGCGCTTTAGACGTTGCCGCCTTTGCTGGACGCGAAAGTTCTCGAGTCGCACACACTCGAGGTACCTGAGAGCACCCCCAGGGCGCATTCAATCCATCTCCAGACCCGTCAAGTGATGCGTAAAAAAACAAAACAGAGAATACATCATGCAAATTATATTTATTTCAAGCGAATGTCACGCAAATATTCCCTTGTTTTATCAACCATATACACCCGACATAATAAGCAACACTTACATTTTCCAGTCTGTGCACACTGTGACGGATAAGTAGGCTAATTGTCATCCTCTTGTTTTACGCACGAGACGTTTGGATAATTGCGGTCTTGTTGAGTCTCTCCAGGAGCACCACGTTAGATTGCATGTAATTAAATATGTGAACTCGACAGTTAAATGTAGCACAATGTMATTTGTGTCTGAACGCATCACTTGCTGACTTGCTGCAGTTCACAGATGTATCGAGCACAGAGAAGCAGGCCGTTCTTGGTTCACAATGAACATTTTCGCAATAATAATGATAGCCACTGTCTGGGATTTTTTTTAATTCTTAAAATATCTGTCGGCTGACTAAAACCTGCATCTGCTATAGTGCGCTTTCACACCACGCCTGTGACTCCACTTATTTAATGTACTTTCCCTGTCTAATCAATTTAGTCTACACAAGCAGAAATGTGAAAGTAATACGATCCGAAATGACTGGTTAATATCTTATTTCTGAAAAGATAAATGATTTGTTACACTTGCGTAAAGATCTGAGTCAATTATTAAATAGCGCTAGTCCTAACTGACAAATAGAGAGGCTTCCATAAATCAGGCGCATACACCTTTTTCACCTTCTTTTACGTTAATAAACAATTACACCACTATTATATGGCAAACTTAGCAATTTTGAAACAAGTAGAAAGTGACATGGACTTCGGGGGTAACTGTCTGTCCTTTGATTTGAGGGATGCGGGCAATGTCAGTGTGTATCTATGCAATGAGGGGATGCGCGCCAGATTACACATCATTCTCTCTGGGCGCGTTTGGTGCCACAGCTGTGTGACCGTCATCTGCTCGCTCAGGGGTTTTGGGAGCGCACGACAGATGCTTCCGCTACCCACCAGCCTTCCGTTTCCTCGGAAATAGAGCCTCTATATTATAACGCGGTTTCAGGGCAATTTGATTGTGAAGCTCCGATTAAATGTCCACCAACAAAGTTACCACAGTGACATCAGGTGACACCCAGCGATAKAAAGAGAGAGGGGGAGGGAGAGAGAGCACAACAGAGTATCAAGGGATAAGGTGAGATATCTGTAATTTAGAAGGAACCTGAGTCTGTAGCAGAGAAACCACTGAAGTGCTAATTAAAAAGAGGAGTAGGCAGTGAGTGGTAGAATGTATATGACCCCCCTCTATGCTGAGTGACTGAGCAGTATAAGACTTTGAGAAGTGAAACTTGGAGAAGGGAATTGACTCACCTGTTCGTTTTTGCAGAGGTCTGCCCACATACTGGTCCCATCCCCTCCTCTCATCAGCACATGGTAGATGAAGAAGTAGGTACCAGGGATGCTGCAGATGAACTTGCCTGAGATGCCGTCGTAGTTGTTTCCCAAGTTGGTGACCACGTCGTCAAACTTGAGGATCTCATAGCCTTCATGGGGGTTCTTAAGCCCTGCGTAAAAGGCCACCCGTGGCACTGTGCTGTAGGTGGCMGTGCTGATAGCTCCGTTCCCCCCCAACCCCAAAATCCCAGTCCTCCCTCCAGACCCTCGGTCTCCAGGGGGTCCCACTGGCCCCGGTGGCCCTGGCTSTCCAGGYGGTCCCGGGAGTCCAGGTTTACCTGGCCTGCCTTGCTTGCCCTGGGGGCCCTGCACCAGCGTGGAGGGCATGTTGCTGTTGTCGCTGAGGGCCTCGGCCTCCGCCTGGATGCCACTGGAGCTGGTGCTGCTGGCCGTGGTKCCCTTGTTCAGGTAGGGGTCGCACACCATGCGGCAGGTACCCAGCATTTCAAAGTGGCTGGTGTCGGTGCCCACGGAGCTGACCAGGACGGGGATGAGGACCACCAGCACCAGGACCAGCATGACCCCGACGGCAGCCGCCACCAGGGTCTTCCTCCCGATGCTGAGTCGGGGAAGGGGCTGTGCTGCCAGCGTGGCTCTCCCTGGGGCGGAAATGGTGACTGCTGGGTGTGGGGAGCCTGCCACCGAGGAAAGGGACACGGGGATCCCAAGAAGAGTAGGAGGAGGAGCGGCGAGTGTGTGAGTGTAAGAGAGAGACCCACATACACTCACTGATACGCCTCACTGCTTTCACTCACACGGAGGTAGTTCCCGTACACTCTCGCTCACCAACGTGCACACTGACGCACATAGGGAGCACACACATACACGAGCCGACATACAGAATTTAGTCCCAAACTCTTGGCGTGAAAAAGGAGAAAGAAAGAGGATGCAACGGAAGGAACACTCAGGAGGAGGAGTGTTGGAGAGAAACAAGAGGAATGGTAAGAGGACGAAACAGAGAGAGTGAGTGTGAGAAAGAGAGACGGAGAGAGTAGTCATAGAGTCCGTGTGCGTGCGTGTGGTGTGTTTGTGGTGACGGATTCTCAGGCTTGGCTTTTTATATGGCAGTAGCTGTGGAGCCCCCCCCCCCCACACACACACACACACACCCCACTCCTCCTCCCCTCTCCTCCTCCCCTCCTCTGGTTGGCGTGGTTACGGTTAGGGGGGAGAGAGGGGAGGCCCACACATGTCCCCTCTCCCTCTCATGTACTCATAGAATGGCTCTCATCACATCACATCTATTTCTACCACACTACACTCCCTCTGAGCCAGTGAGGAGCCAACAACACTCCCCCCTCTCTCTTCTCCTATCTCCTTCCCCTACTCCTCTCCTCTCCTTTCTGCTCTCTTACCTGCCCTCACTCCTTCCTTCCACCTTTCGATTCTCGCTCTCTACCTCTGTCTCTATCTCCCTCTCACTTTCTTCTCTCTCTCATCCCTCATCTTCTTCCCACTTTTGATACTGCTTTCTCTCCCCTTCTCTCTCATCAGCCTCCAGCCTCTAAAATCATAGATGGAGCACAGGGAAAGGGTGCTGCATTTTTCCTGGAGGTGCCAGAATGATATATGCTTTCTACACTTTCTATCTGGCGATCATCCACACACACCACACACACACACACACACACACACACACACACACACACACACACACATACACACACAACACACACACACACACACACACACACACACCACACACACACACACACACACACACACACACACACCGAAACGAAACATAGTCATTACCCAGTTTTTTACACATAAGAGTAGATTGATGCAACAAAAAAAATCGCCATGGGAATCGGTCAGTTTAAGCATTGGATGCGTCTCAAACCACCACATCCGCCATTGTTGCACCTCCGCATCTGCGATGAAAGGTGACAGAGCTAGAGTGGTGTTTGTCAGACCATGAGACATCCTGAAAGTCGGTCTTCTCAATAAAACACGTGTAGCGTTCGAACGGTTTGACCTACAAAACTATTATGACCAATCTATGGGAAGGAGAGACTCTCGCGAACAAGTGTCACGGGACTCGTCTGAAGGTAACCAGTACTGGATTAAAAAAACTCATGGAAGTATGAAGGTAGTTTTGTGCCTACCCCAGAAAAGTGGGTAGGCACAAATATAGGCACAAATATCTCCTAGATTTAGGACAGACGCTTCAAAACCTTGTTTCTTAGGATTTACATTTTGACTGTACTTTCTGCCATTTATGAATGTGTTATTCAATGCATTTCTATGGGCTTTAGTAGTAAAGACCAAAATCAATACTTTATCAAATCTTTAAAAATATACATTTTGATACATAAAGGGGTCCTAAAATTCTAAATCAAATAGCTAAATGATCCATAGTATGACCATCTTTAAACAATTCAATGTCAGCTATGCACCCCTCCCCCAGCGTCTTAGACTCTAAAGAATTCAAATGTGTGTGGTGTTTATTAAGAAGGCTAATGCTAAATACCAACACATGAGCCAACAGCACACACTGTTCAATTCAATCAATAATTACATTCATTTGAAAATAATAAGTGTTATTAGTAACTAGTAACACAAATCATAAATCTACCGTTGGATGGGTTGGGGGGTGGCGCCATCACTTTCTTGTCTTTCCTGGCAGACAGCCTCCTCCTGGGCGAGATTTTATTCAGGGGAAATGACAGGGTTAAAGGACAATGGGGAGATGCCATCCATGGTTAATGTGCCATTGACATTGACTCCATTTTACTGTTGTTGTATTCCACTTTTTGCCCTCTCTCAGTGTCAATAACCGCACTTCTGCACCTCAATGTGCTGACACCGTTTCCTATTGGTATCTTTTTTAGCTATTGATTTCAAGGTTTTATTCAATTAAGTGTCCCGTTTGATGGGGGAAAGATCTCTGCGCAGCGGTGATGTCATATATTTGACATTTTCATCTTTCAGAGTGATGAATGATAACTATGGAGGGAAATGACAACATTAGAAAATAGTCAGCATACACACTTCTCCTCCTCCGGACTATGTCTTTGTAGAGGAGGTCAATTAAACGAGGTCTGGATTTATTTAGCGTAACACATAAGGCTGAGTGAGTCTGTGTCTTATGCAAATCTACTAGGCTTTTAACAGGGATGTGCATGAGAATTAGCCATAGCAAACAATTGGGGCTAATATCCTTGAGTGCTGTTATTCAGCTTTTATTGATGTTGTTGTTGTTGTGCCGTTGTTGTCGTGTAGGGATGAGGGCCAGGCCAGCATGGTGAAACATGATGTAAACCTCCCCCAGATGGAGGGCTTTGGCGATGTTTGCACTAGGTTTAGACAGGGCTCTCATGGAAGATTGAGACGGATCAATGCACACCAGGACGCCTGAACATTTGTCACCACTAGGCTTGACTGGTCACCAATTAGAGCATTCCACTTCTGTCTCTTTATCATCATTAAACAGCAATTGCAGTGTTATGGCATAACCAGTTGGCTCTCAAATTCATCTTACAGGGTGAGTCCATCCACAGACTCAACACACAACCCAGATAACTCACAAAAGACCAGGTGTGTATCTGACTCGGTCGGGCGTATATTTGACCACTATGTGTTAAGCTTTATAATTGTCATGGAGTTTGTCCATATGAAGAAGCAAACAATACCTAAATTGCTTTCTGGGTTTGCTTAGTCGGATTGTTTGTTTTAGGCACCTGCCGGCAGTACCTGCCAGTGAGTCTGTCGTCAGTGCCCCAAATCTCTACATCCTTTAACCACTGAGAGATCAGTTCACAGCACAGAGGACAAACACAGAGGTAGGGATGCGAGAGAGATGAGAGAGAGAGGAAGACGGTCCGGAGAGAGGGAGACAGAAAGAATTTAAAGAACAGGAGAGAAGTAGTTGGAAGCTGTGGGAGTTGAGGCATCTCAGTGGAGTAGGTTGGCTTTGATTGGTTGGTTGGGAAGTAAGTAGGGCGGAGGGAGTAGGGCTGTTGTGGTGAGAAAAAAAAACGGAATAAAAATGATGATTGAGCTGTTATACAATACATAGTCTACCGCATATTACGCATGGCAGAAAAACCTTTTTATTTAATGATTTAAGATGTCTTTGGTACATAATTGGTCTAGCCTACTGTATACTCACTTGATGAGAGATCGACTATGCAGCCTGAGGCAAGGAACAGCTTTTTTGCTACTTTTTGCTACTATAGCCTATAGTCGCATCATGCAGCCCATATATGTTTTGATTTCTAAGACATTCTAAGGTTTGTATCATTCACAACTAAAGTTACCAAATAATTCTAAATCTAGCATATAGGACCTGTTTCAAATAATCACTTTTACTCTCACACTGTATGTGCAGTCGTGCCGAAAGGGAAAAATATCCTTTCTATTTTATTCAGCTAAGTTCAATTATATTCTTCTTACTATAAAATCATATAATATAAAATAATGGCACGGGACTTATAATATCTTGTCAGCTAAATAAACAAGCCTACATCCTATGGCATGGAGCATAACCAGATAACATACAGTAGGTCAACTCATATACTGTTCTTCTGATTTTTTTTTTTTCATATCATGTTTCTTTAGACCTGACTACAATAAAAAATGGATTGTTGTGATGGTGTATATTAAATGTAGATGTTCCAAAGGCGCGCAACAGTGGCTTGTATTCGTGGAGGCCAGGAGATGCTAGATGTGTTTATGTTAATTACCGTTCAATTACCGTGAGACTGGCAGTCTTTTGCATGACAATAACCGGTTGACAAAATGTTATGGCCAATGAAAATCGGTGTCCCCGTTTTATGGGGATTTATTTGTCATCGAACGGAAGGAACTGTCTTGTATTGAAGTGACAGAACATTGAGGGTTACGCAGTAATACAACTCTCTAGGACTTGGGAACAAACACTTAAAAGATTACACCTTCTCCTCCCCCTTGTAATACAATGAGGATAATTCACTTCGCTCCGTGTCCAAGTCTTTATTACCCTTAAACATAGATGTCAATCTCAATGTGACTTCCCAGGTTAAAAAGGATAAATACAATACAATTGAAAAAAACTGACAATCCTCAAAGAGGCATTGTTTCAGAAATCAGACCTGCTTGGTTTAGAAAAGATAATTAGGAAAAACATTGCGGGAGGCTCACAGCTCAGTTGAGCCTTCCCCCGATCCTATGGAGCTGTTCAGTGAAAGGAGGTGCTGAAATACCCCCATTGATCTGCAACTAGCACCATGTGAGGGAGAGGTTAAACCGGATATTTAACTGATGGTGGTTATAAACAAGGTTATTTAGTGAGTGAGAGGCTGATTAGTGGTTTCTTATGTTGATCAGGTGCCAATAGCCAAAATAGAGGACAAAAACAAATATCAAGGTTGAAATAGACAACGGACGTTTTCAGGGAGAGTTTGAAACATGCTTTCCGGTTTGTTTCTGTGAAAGGGGGGTTTGGAGGGGGGAGGAGAGGGTGCAGAAAGCTTTTAAAATGGAAAGAGTGAAATGCTGGTCGTGGCCTTGTGCCCTGTGGCCTGCATTTCCTCAGAGATGTTTTAAATCGTGGCTGGCTGGGGTCAGGAGAGGAGATCGTCTCCACTGAGGCATCAGACACAACCAACCAAACACAGCTCAATGCACTACAGCTTTGTAGTTTTTTTCTCCTCAAGAAAAACAAAGATCTCAAAATGTGTTTGAGAGTGAGAGAGAGATTCAGAGGTCCACAAGGAGGACAGACTGAACATACCGGAGTAAGAAAATAAATACATAAAAAAGGACTAAGAAAGAGAAGATGTTAAGGGTCGGATTCTTTTAAGAGAAAACTGGACCAGGTCAAACAATAAAATAAAAATACAAATTGTATTTATTTATTTAACCTTTATTTATTTAACCAGGTAGGCTAGTTGAGAACAAGTTCTCATTTACAACTGCGACCTGGCCAAGATGAAGCTAAGCAGTTCGACACATACAATAACACAGAGTTACACATGGAATAAACAAACATACAGTCAATAATACAGTAGATAAAAAAATATATATACAGTGTGTGCAAATGAGGTAAGATAAGGGAGGTAAGGCAATAAAATAGGCCTTAGTGGTGAGGTAATTACGATATAGCAAATAAACACTGAAGTGATAGATGTGCAGAAGATGAATGTGCAAGTAGAGATACTGGGGTGCAAAATAAATAAATAAATACAGTATGGGGATGAGGTAGTTGGATGGGCTATTTACAGATGGGCTATGTACAGGTGCAATGATCTGTGAGCTGCTCTGACAGCTGGTGCTTGAAGTTAGTGAGGGAGATAAGAGTCTCCAGCTTCAGAGATTTTTGCAGTTCGTTCCAGTCATTGGCAGCAGAGAACTGGAAGGAAAGGCAGCCAAAGGAGGAATTGGCTTTGGGGGTGACCAGTGAAATATACCTGCTGGAGCGCGTGCTGCGGGTGGGTGCTGCTATGGTGACCAACTGAGATAAGGCAGGGCTTTACCTAGCAAAGACTTGACCTGGAGCTAGTGGGTTTGGCAATGAGTATGAAGGGCAGGCGGGCAGGTGCGGGCAGCGATCGGTTGAAAAGCATGCATTTAGTTTTACTTGCATTTAAGAGCCGTTGGAGGCCACGGAAGGAGAGTTGTATGGCATTGAAGCTCATCTGGAGGTTAGTTAGCACAGTGTCCAAAGAAAGGCCAGAAGTATACAGAATGGTATCGTCTGCGTAGAGGTGGATCAGAGACTCACCAGCAGCAAGAGTGACATCATTGATGTATACAGAGAAGAGAGTCGGCCCGAGAATTGAACCCTGTGGCACTCCCATAGAGACTGTCAGAGGTCCGGACAACAGGCCCTCCGATTTGACACACTGAACTCTATCAGAGAAGTAGTTGGTGAACCAGGCGAGGCAGTCATTTGAGAAACCAAGGCTGTTGGGTCTGCCGATGAGAATGTGGTGATTGACAGAGTCGAAAGCCTTGGTCAGGTCGATGAATAAGGCTGCACAGTATTGTCTCTTATCGATGGCGGTTATGATATCGTTTAGGACCTTGAGCGTGGCTGAGGTGCACCCATGACCAGCTCGGAAGCCAGATTGCATAGCGGAGAAGGTACGGTGGGATTCGAAATGGTCGGTGATCTGTTTGTTGACTTGGCTTTCGAAGACCTTAGAAAGGCAGGGTAGGATAGATATAGGTCTGTAGCAGTTTGGGTTTAGACTGTCTCCCCCTTTGAAGAGGGGGATGACCGCGGCAGCTTTCCAATCTTTGGAACAGTACATAGACACAGTCACTGTCCTCCTGTCTATCCAGTTGGGTTTGGCTCTCTGATTGACTCCCCTGTGCTCTGCTGTGTGGGTCCTGGCTGGGCTTTATCAATGGGCTCCTTTCATACACAGCTGAAACAAGTCACCGCTGTCTGTGCATGGTCACTTGGCTCCCATGAGAGGACTCACAACACAGAGGAGAGAGAGAGACAAAGTCGAAAGTGGCAGTGAGCTGGCGGGTAGGAGGGGAGGGTGGGAGGAAGGAAGGAAGGAGGAAGAGATGGGGTGCATTTAAGGGAACTGGGTGGATGGGGTATGATAGGGTAGGAATGTCGGAAAACAGTTGGCCACGAAGATGACATGGAAAGTTGTAAATGTGCATGTGTGTGTGTTAATGTGTGTAAGCCTGCTCTGCCTGACTGCTTTACTTGCTGATGTGGCACTTAACACACTGCACATCCAGGTGAATGAAGAAAACAGAGCGAGGGGCATGACTTCAGTGAAAACAACAAACACACTAACACTGTACCCTCAGGGTGTGTGTTCCACTAGAGAGCCATGACTTCATCAACTGCATTGTTTACTAATGTGGCAGCATTGACGATGGCCAGAGCTTTCCCATGATGTTGCACGATGATTTAAGTCATAAGTCATCATTTAGTCAAACAATTATATATTCGGGATTGACGTGACAAATCCGAACTCCTCACTTCGTGCAAATCCGTGTGAATGCGGTATATTTTACTATGATATGATGTATAAATTATTTCCAGCCTAGGTATCGTTTCAGAGCTGGGTTGAATTTTTTATGTTTACCCCCACCAGCATGGCGTTGTTTATTAAAAACAGCTGCAAAGTTATTCCTCTTTGTGAGTGAGATGAGCCAAAAAGTCTTGTCTCCACTCGGCCGTGTGTTTTTCCACCTTCACTTTTTTTTACCAAAACATTTTCATAATCCATTGGCTAGTTGGTGAATTTTCACTTATTTTTTAGCTAGTCTGTAGTAAAAAAAAATATATATACACTGCTCAAAAAAATAAAGGGAACCTAAAACAACACAATGTAACTCCAAGTCAATCACACTTCTGTGAAATCAAACTGTCCACTTAGGAAGCAACACTGATTGACAATAAATTTCACATGCTGTTGTGCAAATGGAATAGACAAAAGGTGGAAATTATAGGCAATTAGCAAGACACCCCCAAAAAAGGAGTGATTCTGCAGGTGGTGACCACAGACCACTTCTCAGTTCCTATGCTTCCTGGCTGATGTTTTGGTCACTTTTGAATGCTGGCGGTGCTCTCCACTCTAGTGGTAGCATGAGACGGAGTCTACAACCCACACAAGTGGCTCAGGTAGTGCAGTTCATCCAGGATGGCACATCAATGCAAGCTGTGGCAAAAAGGTTTGCTGTGTCTGTCAGCGTAGTGTCCAGAGCATGGAGGCGCTACCAGAGACAGGCCAGTACATCAGGAGACGGGGGGAGGCCGTAGGAGGGCAACAACCCAGCAGCAGGACCGCTACCTCCGCCTTTGTGCAAGGAGGTGCACTGCCAGAGCCCTGCAAAATGACCTCCAGCAGGCCACAAATGTGCATGTGTCTGCTCAAACGGTCAGAAACAGACTCCATGAGGGTGGTATGAGGGCCCGACGTCCACAGGTGGGGGTTGTGCTTACAGCCCAACACCGTGCAGGACGTTTGGCATTTTCCAGAGAACACCAAGATTGGCAAATTCGCCACTGGCGCCCTGTGCTCTTCACAGATGAAAGCGAGTTCACACTGAGCACATGAGCACATGTGACAGACGTGACAGAGTCTGGAGACGCCGTGGAGAACGTTCTACTGCCTGCAACATCCTCCAGCATGACCGGTTTGGCGATAGGTCAGTCATGGTGTGGGGTGGCATTTCTTTGTGGGGCCGCACAGCCCTCCATGTGCTCGCCAGAGGTAGCCTGACTGCCATTAGGTACCGAGATGAGATCCTCAGACCCCTTGTGAGACCATATGCTGACACATGCACATTTGTGGCCTGCGGGAGGTCATTTTGCAGGGCTCTGGCAGTGCACCTCCTTGCACAAAGGCGGAGGTAGCGGTCCTGCTGCTGGGTTGTTGCCCTCCTTACCGGCGCTCCTCCACGTCTCCTGATGTACTGGCCTGTCTCCTGGTAGCGCCTCCATGCTCTGGACACTACGCTGACAGACACAGCAAACCGTTTTGCCACAGCTCGCATTGATGTGCTATCCTGGATGAACTGCACTACCTGAGCCACTTGTGTGGGTTGTAGACTCCGTCTCATGCTACCACTAGAGTGAGAGCACCGCCAGCATTCAAAAGTGACCAAAACATCAGCCAGGAAGCATAGGAACTGAGAATTGGTCTGTGGTCACCACCTGCAGAATCACTCCTTTTTTGGGGGTGTCTTGCTAATTGCCTATGATTTCCACCTTTTGTCTATTCCATTTGCACAACAGCATGTGAAATGTATTGTCAATCAGTGTTGCTTCCTAAGTGGACAGTTTGATTTCACAGAAGTGTGATTGACTTGGAGTTACATTGTGTTGTTTAAGTGTTCCCTTTATTTTTTTGAGCAGTGTATATATATATATAACCATTTTGTAAATGGTATAATTGGTTGATATGATAGCATTTTGCAACCCCCTCTCCCTAAGACGAATGTTTTTGACCACAAAAATGTTGCATCACTACACGCGCCACTGCTTCGATTAGTGTAACGTTAACTAGAAACCACAAGTGTCTATCCAGATACTGAAAAGGCACCCTTTTCAGAAAATTCAAGTAACTTATGGAGTTACGTTTCATTTACGACGTGCATGATCATGAGCAAGGTCATTGTAGTCTATCGTTTCACTTCCCCTGTGAGAACCATGAGCTCGGGCTGACGTGGCTTTGCTGTACCGCAGCCGAAGCCTGCCAGCAGCTTACCCACCAAAGGTTGCACCTTGTCCATTATAATGTCGAAAAATGCATACCATCGATCTTTCAATACTTATCCATATTACCGGTGCTTCATCTTATTCTTTCTAACTATTTCTGCGGCGAAAGATGCCAAAACTTTGGAGAAAACAATAGATGGTGAAGTCAAAGATTGGCCAGTGGTTTCCATCTGTGACAAAGTTTTCCCTAAATCAATGCTTGGTGACAAATCCAGTTCCAGACTCAGCCATAGAGCCAGCTGGCTAATCTTTTTAATATGGTGTTGTAAAAAAAAAAGCAATAACAGATAACATTAGCTAGCTAGATAAGATTAGCCAGATGTCAGTGCCCTATTTGTTGATGTTTATCAACTCAACATGGAAATTCCCACACCCATTTTCTGACAATGTATAGGCAGCCTTCGTAATTCTTCCGAGGTGGAAAGTGCATTTCCTGTCAAGAAAGTACGTCAAAATAGTGGTGGCAACTTCCTCTGGGGGGGGGGGGGCCTTTACGTGTTGAATTTCTGTGAATAGAATCATTATGCGCAATGAGGTCTTTAGAGAAACATGTTCTTAGGAACAGACGAGCAATGACAGATGTTTAGTCAAGGTAAACAACCAAAGATCAGTACTTCTGTGGAGGGTTCTTTTCTGTCAATGGTTATTTCTCAGGAGGGCGAAATAGAAACTACAGTGCACAATAATAACTCAAAGGTTGTGCAAAACCAGTCAAAATACTGTACCGCTGTCTAGACACATGCCTGGTGCTTTAGTTCAATAAAGTGTACAGTTTCTTTAAATACACACTGCAGTCACTAAAGCTAACTGTCAAATGAGAGATTATTTACCTGCTATGCACAGGCTCAACAAACCCTCATTGCAGCCTGCGCTGTTAGGCAGTAATAAGAAAAACAATAATTTGTCATTCTTCATTCCCTAAATCCCGTTCCCCATGGCCATGGCTCAGTGTGTGTTTGTTTATTGTCTAGTCCATTTTCCCTGACAGAGACATACAGAGACCCAGGGTAGACAGGGTATGGCCTTATGATGTAACTATTTTTCATGCAGTGTGCTGACACTCACGGGGCTGTGACATGCCGTTGAGTGAAGAAGAGTGTGAGATCATGAAGAGGCCTTGCTGTCTATCCCAGGGGTTCTGCTCTGTGAATCACATGGCACGTAGGGCTACACAGTTTTGATCATGATAGAGTTATCATTGATAGTACCCTTAATCAATAACATTATTCCAGCTATCTCTGTATTCGTCTTATATATCCTTTCTCGGCGAGGACTTCTCTCTGTCTAAAAATAGGGAGATTCACTGGTAGTCCTCCCACTCCGCCAGACACTTCTGAATATCAATATTACTGACTACATTTAAATACATATTCAAAGAGGTGCTGCTAGTGCTTCATGCAGACTATAGAGGTGGTCAGTCCGTAGAATATAAACTTGGAAAGGGTTCTGGACAGCCACTTCAGAACTGTCCCTCATGCACCATCTAACCCACAGGGAAAACATCAGACAGGCACTGTGCACTACTGCAGCGTCCAAGAACATAGATGGTTTTTTTTGCCGCAGCATAGTCCTCTATAGTGACGTATATTTGATTAAAGAGCTATTGCTCCAGGTAAATGGCAATATGTATTGAAAGAAAACGACGCTAGGGAGTAATAACACTCAAAAGTGGAAACATCAAGCAACTGTAAGTGATTCAGCTGCAATTTAATGCGTTTTGGGCTTTTTAGTATTTCCTTTTCGCTCCTCAGTCATGCCTTGCCTGGCTACCCAAAATCCTTGCTCCGGCCAAACGCTACACCACGCCCACGGACGCTGGTTTCTTCTCTGCAATGAGTCTGGATTTGAGTACCTCCACAACAATTTCGAGAATGGATATTCATTCTAGACCGTCTGATTGGTGCCAGAAACCGATTGGTTGGGCCAGAGCCAAAATACACATGGTATAGCGGTGAATTTGTCGTTGGCTTTGATACTCTTATTGGTTTGAGATTATCCAATCACTGATTGTTTTGTAGAACACCCCTCATGTTGATGTCTCCACAAATGACTTCAATGATGGCGGTCTCAGACTGAAGTATGTAGAGAACGATAGAGCAGCGGAAGACTTCCGTTTGAGTCGTCAGGCAAGCCAAGGTCATGGCAGTCAGAAGTCCTTAGTGAGTCAGACCCTTTGGCCTGAGTTTAACGGATAGACGGATTCAGTGTTACAAACTGTCTCTCTACCCTACCTCCCCTACACACACACATACACACACACAGACACGCATACACACGCGCACACGCGCACACGCGCACACCGTCGCACGCGCACACGCACACACGCACACACGCACACACGCACACACGCACACACGCACACACGCACACACACACACACACACACACACACACACACACACACACACACACACACACACACACACACAACACACACACACACACACATACACAGATACACACACACGCACACTGTCTCCAAGCCATAGGTTCTCTCCCTGGCTGAACTGCTTGGTGTGTCACTCACATTGTTGTCATTGGCCACGCCGAGAGGTTGCTGCCATGGAGGTTGCCTCTGTTGACAGTCTCCAAGCAGTGAAAGGTTGCATAGAATGAGACAGTGCAATAATGTAGAGGATAAGTTAGTGATTGGAAAGGATTAAGGTGAGACAGGGCTATACTTTATTTGTATAGCGCTTTTCAAGTAACAAAGTGCTTCACGTCATAAAATAATAAAATAAAACTACTAACAAAAAAACAAAAACAGGAGGAAGGAGAATGAAAAAAGATAGCTCATTAAAATAATACATTGAAATCATACATTAAAAGCATTTGTAGCACTTTAGAATAAAGCATTTGTAATGGATTTGTAAATCGTTTATTAATCGTTTATTAATCATTACTCCCACATTTTTAAATGTTAGCAACCTAGTTATTCACGGATTTATCAACAACTTTTAAAGTATTTAATAATGATTCACAAGATCATTCATAAGACGTTTAATATAGTTCCTTATAAACCATTTACTAATAGTTATGTTTTTTGTGTGGCCTGATCTAAAGGGTGTGCTATTTATACTTCAAAAATACTTTATAAATGTTTTGAGTGACCAGTGTAATTTCTCACAAAAGATGGACATGCCATTAGTAAACATTCCAACAGTACCTGACGCTCCTTAAGGTCTCAAAATGGCCCCTAGATTATACTGTATCAATGGTTACAGGGCCGGCACGCTCATTAGGCAGGATTATGTGGACGCCTATGGCGACAGATTGATGAGGGCGGCATTTTAAGAGCTAAACTGACCAAGACACACCTCCCACAACATAAAACCTCACATAAATCTGCCCCAAAACAATTTCTCTCAACGAGTGGCATATGGGCATTTTAGGTGAGGGCTGATTGTGCCATGTGATAAGCAGTGCCCACTTTGTCAAAGGTGGGGCGCAAAATATTTTGTTTGTCCATTCCCACTGTGCCTCCCTGTTGGAGAGACGCTTAGCTGTGGCACTCCACCAACATTCCGACAAAAACATTATCTAACATAAATCATGTAGCAGATATAGCCAGGGTAACACATTCACAATAATTCAGACAAAACGTCAAGAAAACTGCAGGCTATTACACCACTTTTTATCATTACCGCATGTCATAGACATGACTCCTCTCCCCTGTAACTATTCCCCAGGCCGTTTACTATAAATGAGAATGTGTTCTCAGTCAACTTACCTGGTAAAATAAGGGTTAAATAAAATAAATAACAAATAGCCATTAATAGCCAATTGTGTCATTACACGTTTTGGTGTTTTGTGTAACAGAAGTGATTTCTTTGAAGTGCTTATTTGACAATCAGATGAAAACATCTTGATTTAGGTAGCTGATATTCAGATCTTAAATAGATTAGTCACAGGAATCAGGACCAATAAAGCCAATGCAACGGCCTGTTATACAAACTGTGATCCTACCACATGGATGGGCATTCATGAAATTCATTTGCAGCCCGAAATGGTAGGCTACACCCCAGTAAGCACAAACCAACGTCGACGTTGGTTTTTAGTCTGTTCCCGACTAAATCTGAACCAATCATAGACGTCTATGTTTGGTTCAGATTTGGTCCGGCCGGGACCAGCCTTGAACGTTTAAACAATAAGGACACAATACAGAGGATGTTTAAGAAAATATATTGAAAATTGTATTCCAATACAGTCACACTGTTGTAATAGTGTGCTGTGTAACTTTAGACACACTATGCTGAGTAAAATAAAAACATGTATTCTGAAAATGTTTCTTGGCAGTGACGTTTCTACCAAAACCTCCCGCTCATTTCACTTCACACGCGAAGCAGTCGAAGGTAATGCACTGCCTTCGCCCAATCCTGGTATGTTCATCTGTGATGAATACACGAACTCTAAAACGACTCCTTACCCTATGCATTATGTCGAACAGATTCTTCGGGTTACGCGCAGAATCTGTCCACGAGAGATTAAGAGCAGTCTATAGAACTTCTTACGAGGTAACGAGACAAATAGATTATTTCGCTGAACTAAGAGTTACTACGTTTAAAGACCAAGTAAAGGTGCTACCAAACAAAGCCACGTGCGAAAATAGTCTGAGGTTATTAAAAGACTGAGGCACTGGAAGCATGTCCATCTTTTTGTGAGAAATAACACTGGTATTTATAAAGTATAAACAGCCCACACTTTAGGTGAGGCCATGCAAAAGACAGCTAAGTAAATGGTTTATAAGGACCTATATTCAACATCTGATGAATGGAATAATGATTCATAAATTATTTACTAATCCATTATAAATGCTTTATTTCATAGAGTTATTATAAGGTTCTACCAAAGCATCTTTGTAAAAGTGCTTCCAGCAGGGATTTAAAAAGAGGCACTGAATCTGCAAGCCTGGCCCCCTGTGGCAGAGGGATAGTGGCAGGGAAAATGGAATTGGATTGTGAGTTGGGGTAAAGTATGGGAATTAGGCTTTGAGGAGAATGGCAGCTGACCAAGAGATTTGATAAGAGCCATGGAAGGCATTGTGGACCTGGTAAAGTGAAGCATCTTGTGAAGGTGATGGCTTGATTTGTCTGCCTGTGACATTATACAACACTTCCATTCCCACAACAAATTGCAGTGAAGGAAACCATTCTGAACATGGGAGAGCGAAAGGAAATACACACAAAGTGTTGATCAACAGTCCACTCTTTGAGCATACAATATCTCCAGTTTAGCCTTGTTTATACCTGGCACTATCATGCATCATGTGTCTTTATCTTGTCCACATTCTTATTGTGACCACATCTTCAGAAATGTTTCTACACATGGTATTAAAGTGTGTCTGTTATCCGTCCACTGTGACTGCATTGTGAACAGATTTCCTGGTATCACCCTGTATGCAAATTATTTGTAAGATATTCTTTCCAAAAAATATTTATGTATCTGAAATAAAATAAAAAGCGACCAAAACAGACTGCGAAATTGCTAAACTCTGTCACCACCGATAAATCCACTATAATTGTGAATTTCAATAAGTATTTTTCTACGGCTGGCCATGCTTTCCACCTGGCTACCCCTACCCCGGTCAACAGCACTGCACCCCCCACAGCAACTCGCCCCAGCCATTCCCATTTCTCCTTCTCCCAAATCCAGTCAGCTGATGTTCTGAAAGACTGCAAAATCTGGACCCTACAAATCAGCCGTGCTAGACATCTGGACCCTTTCTTTCAAAAATGATCTGCCGAAATTGTTGCAACCCCTATTACTAGCCTGTTCAACCTCTCTTTCGTGTTGTCTGAGATTCCAAAAGATTGAAAGCAGCTGCGGTCATCCCCTCTTCAAAGGGGGGGACACTCTTGACCCAAACTGCTACAGACCTATATCTATCCTACCCTGCCTTTCTAAGGTCTTCGAAAGCCAAGTCAACAAACAGATTACCAACCATTTCGAATACCACCGCACCTTCTCCGCTATGCAATCTGGTTTCAGAGCTGGTCATGGTGCACCTCAGCCACGCTCAAGGTCCTAAATTATTTTTATACCGCCATCGGTAAGAAACAATACTGTGGCCGTATTCATTGCCCTGGCCAAGGCTTTCGACTCTGTCAATCACACATCCTTATCAGCAGACTCAACAGCTTTGGTTTCTCAAATGAGCCTCACCTGGTTCACCACTACTTCTCTGATAGAGTTCAGTGTGTCAAATCGGAGGGCCTGTTGTCCGGGCCTCTGGCAGTCTCTATGGGGGTGCCACAGGGTTCAATTCTTGGGCCGACTCTCTTCTCTGTATACATCAATGATGTCTGCTGCTGGTGAGTCTCTGATCCACCTCTACGCAGACGACACCATTCTGTATATCTTGGCCTTTCTTTGACCACTGTGTTAATAACCCTCCAGACGAGCTTCAATGCCATACAACTCTCCTTCCGTGGCCTCCAACTGCTCTTAATACAAGTAAAATTAAATGATGCTCTTCAACCGATTGCTGCCTGCACCTGCCCGCTCATCCAGCATCACTGCTCTGGACGGTTCTGACTTAGAATATGTGGACAACTACAATACCTAGGTGTCTGGTTAGACTGTAAACTCTCTTTCCAGACTCACATCAAACATCTCCAATCCAAAGTTAAATCTAGAATTGGCTTCCTATTTCGCAACAAAGCATCCTTCACTCATGCTGCAAACATACCCTCGTAAAACTGACCATCCTACCGATCCTCGACTTCGGCGATGTCATTTACAAAATAGCCTCCAATACCCTACTCATACATTGGATCAGTCTACTACAGTGCTCATCCCTTTTGTCACCAAAGCCTCATATACTACCCACCACTGCGACCTGTACGCTCTCGTTGGCTGGCCCTCGCTTCATACTCATCGCCAAACCCACTGGCTCCAGGTCATCTACAAGACCCTGCTAGGTAAAGCCCCCCCTTATCTCAGCTCGCTGGTCACCATAGCAGCACCCACCTGTAGCACGCGCTCCAGCAGGTATATCTCTCTGGTCACCCCCAAAGCCAATTCCTCTTTTGGCCGCCTCTCCTTCCAGTTCTCTGTTGCCAATGACTGAAACGAACTACAAAAATCTCTGAAAATGGAAACACTTATCTCCCTCACTAGCTTTAAGCACCAGCTGTCAGAGCAGCTCACAGATTACTGCACCTGTACATAGCCCATCTTTAATTTAGCCCAAACAACTACCTCTTCCCCTACTGTATTTATTTATTTATTTTGCTCCTTTGCACCACATTATTTTTATTTCTACTGTGCACATTCTTCCACTGCAAATCTACCATTCCAGTGTTTTACTTGCTATATTCTATTTACTTCGCCACCATGGCCTTTTTTTGCCTTTACCTCCCTAATTTTTCTTATTTTTGTACTGCATTATTGACTGTATGTTTGTTTTACTCCATGTGTAACTCTGTGTTGTTGTATGTGTCGAACTGCTTTGCTTTATCTTGGCCAGGTCGCAATTGTAAATGAGAACATGTTCTCAACTTGCCAACCTGGTTAAATAAAGGCGAAATAAATAAATAAATAAAAGGTTGGATGAGGAGCGTCGCTGCACAGCTATTTTCAGGTCTCTCCAGAGATGTTTGATCAGGTTCAAGTCCAGGCTTTGGCTGGGCCACTCAAGGACATTCAGAGACTTGTCCCGAAGCCACTCCTGTGTTGTCTTGGCTGTGTGCTTAGGGTCGTTGTCCTGTTGGAAGGTAAATCTTCCGCCCCAGTCTGAGGTCCTGAGCGCTCTGGAGCAGGTTTTCATCAAGGATCTCTCTGTACTTTGCTCCGTTCATCTTTCTCTTGATCCTGACTAGTCTCCTTGTCCCTGCCGCTAAAAAACATCCCCACAGCATGATGCTGCCACCACCATGCTTCACCGTAGGGACAGTGCAACGTGTCCTCCAGACATGACACTTGGCATTCAGGCCAAAGAGTTAAATCTTGGTTTCATCAGACCAGAGAATCTTGTTTCTCATGGTCTGAGAGTCTTTAGATGCCTTTTGGCAAACTCCAAGTGGGCTGTTTTACTGAGGAGGGACTTCCGTCTGTCCACTCTACCATAAAGGCCTGATTGGTGGAGTGCTGCAGAATTGGTTGTCCTTCTGTAAGGTTCTTTCATCTCCACAGAGGAACTTTGGAGCTCTGTCAAAGTGACCATTGGGTTCTTGGTCATCTCCCTCCCTGCTCTGTTTGTTAGAGCAGCCGTCTCTAGGAAGAGTCTTGGTTGTTCCAAACTTCTTCCATTTAAGAATGACAGACCTCTATGGACAATTCCTTCGACCTCATGGCTTGGTTTATGCTCTGACATGTACTGTCAACTGTGTACTGGCCGTGCTGCTGCTCCAACTCTTCTGCCTGCGGCTATGGAACCCTGACCTGTTCACCGGACGTGCTACCTGTCCCAGACCTACTGTTTTCAACTCTCTAGAGACAGCAGGAGCGGTAAAGATACTCTGAATGATCGGCTATGAAAAGCCAACTGACATTTACTCCTGAGGTGCTGACCTGTTGCACCCTCGACAACTACTGTGATTATTATTATTTGACCCTGCAGGTCATCTATGAACATTTGAACATCTTGGCCATGTTCTGTTATAATCTCCACCCGGCACAGCCAGAAGAGGACTGGCCACCCCTCATAGCCTGTATCCTCTCTAGGTTTCTTCCTAGGTTCTGGCCTTTCTAGGGAGTTTTTCCTAGCCACCGTGCTTCTACACCTGCATTGCTTTCTGTTTGGGGTTTTAGGCTGGGTTTCTGTACAGCACTTTGTGACATCAGCTGATGAAGGGCTTTATAAATAAATTTGATTTGATTAGATTTTTGGCTGGGGTCAAAATTACCCCAAAGGACTTCAATTTTTTTAAAGTCTATGTTGATACAGAAACACTATAAACTATAAAAAAAATAAAGAGAGTTGCACACTCCATATTTAATCTCCCAGTAATTTATTGGGTAAATGTACCCAATAAATTACTGGGAGTTTATATATAGAGTGTGCGACTCTCTTTATTTTCATAGTTTATAGTTTATTCGCCGTTAGTCAGCACCTCCACACAAAATATTTTTGATGGGTGTGTGCCAGCTCATGTTTATTATGGTACAGAAACACTAAGCAGTGTTGATTGAAAAAGTAATGAACAATTTGAAGAATTGAATGAACCACCTTTGGACCCCAGTCTGTATAATGAGGGCTAAGTCAGTAGTGCCACCTGCCAATGATTTTAGAGGACGGGCTAGTGACGATTTTAACAGTTTCACTGTCCAGATCTGTCTACGCTTGTAAGATATCCAGATACATTGTGTGCCTGGCTACCTCTGGGGCTGACCAGGAAGATCCGGTCATGGTGCGTCTTTTAATCGTCTACACCTTTCTGAAAATGTGAGCACAATCAGAATGTGGACAAGCGTCAGACGAAGGATCCATGTTAGAACCAGATATAAATGGGGCTTTTGTGTCTGTGTTGTGTAGTATCCATTGACTGAAATGTCTTTTAAAGTTTTTGGTAAAAAAAAGTCTTCTTTTGTTGAGTTTTTGAGTGCTCTCAACAACCTATTTGTACTGACAGAATATATAAATAAATGGGAGACTTTTGAGTTGTCTGTTTTCCTCTCTTTTATGTGACCCAAGGGAGAAATCCCAGAGTGGTTCCCATCATCCAAGGCATTGGAGACAGGGGCCTGTCAAAGCCTCAGCAGGAGCGCAGCTAGGGTGCACTGTGACCTGGCTTCGCTCACAGCATCGCTAGAGTGTTTCGGAGGAACCATGGAGGAATTGTACCTCCCATGGGAATGGAGTCTGGTGTGAAGTGGTGTGTTTCTCTAGAGACAGGATGGATGGTAGAAGAGGAGGGGAAAAGGCTACCTCCATCCATTCAGCTCACCGAACCTTTGTCATTTATCACCTTTTTAACATGTACTCTAGCTTGGTGTTCCCTTGTGAATATGAATTGAATTGAGAAAACACCATAAAGACATGAACATACAGTAAGCTTATATTTTACCTCATGGCCTCAGGGTTATCACTGTATTTTAGAAGTAGGTTCATGTTATCAGGGCTGTCTCAACTAAAATAGTTAAAGTCCAGCAAACCATAGATTCCTTACCATAGATTTTAGACCTGTAGATTTCTTTACTTGAATGTTGAGAATGACTTATTAGGCTTACAGGCGTATTGCTGTGTATTTCACTGAGGCAAGTCCAAGCTCTGTTTACTTCTAGACTTCAAATCTCCAACAAGCCGAGCTGAGCACTCAAGTGCCCTCCACTGTCCTTAAGTACCTTAACAGCATGAGTCTAAAATGAGTCCGAAATATTAAACAGCATGAAGTGCTTCGTGGCAATGTAAATATTGATATCATTGAAGTATTATATAATGCGTGGCTCCTTATTACTGTTCAGCAGTAAGCTCATAAGTACACAAAAGGACGAGGGGACTCATAGGGGAAATAGATGCGTGATCACTACATACAGATTGGCCTGAGGAGCTGAGCGGGGAAGTAGGGGGAAGACTTTGAGATAATTGTAAGTGCTGAAAAAGCAGTACTCCAGCTAGAAAGCTCTCAACTAATATCAGAGCAAAACACACACAGAAATAAACACGCACAAAGGCACACACTACAGTAACACACAGACACAATAATAACACTTAAACTAGCACACTCAAAGAATTATACCCACTCACTAACACTTAGGTCTTGGATTGCCTATACACCCCCCCCCCCCCCCCCCCCCCCCCCCCCCCTCCTTTGATAAATACATAGTATATTCATGTCATTATAGTGTTTTTGAAGAACAGTTCCTTGTTAGGCTGTGAGGCAGACCCGCCATGTCACCACAGTGTTGCACCTTGGGACTCTTGCCCAGCCAATCACCAAAGACTACCCAGCCGGAGRAGGGAGAACCCACAAGCTTTGTCTCCTGAAGTATTTATGGTAATGAAGTGGTCTGGATTAATCATGAGCAATGTGGAAAGAATTCTGATGAACTTGGAGTGCATGGCTGTGAGTCACGCTCATCATCAGCGATCTGAGTTCCTCTCCAGGCATGGACGTCTCCTCTCTCAATTATACATCATCTAGCTGCCAGGGAGGAGTGTATGTTACAGAACATCATTAATATGGATCTGAGAGGAGGGAAAGGACACAGCTTGATATAATGAGAGGTGCTCTGATTACTATTACAGTCACTATGTCCTATAACACTGGTACAGCAAGTAGAGGCACGTTTATTATTTATACTTATAGTACTATGTAATATGTTGATGTTTATGCTTGATCATACAGTAGTAGTGGCAAGTGTATGGCTCTGATACTCAGAAAACCTTTAACTGGTATACTCAGTAAACTTTAAGTGCTGATTCTCAGAAAACCTTTAACTACTTAACCCTTGTTAGCGGTTCAGGACAGATACTATCTCATTCCTTTAATCTTAAGCAAACTTAAACAACTTTGAACTTAAAGGGGAGGTGTGCTGTGATAGATCAATAATCTGAAATGTAATGGTGGCCTCAGTACTTCGTCTAAGGCCTTTTACTGCACACTTGGCTTATTATTGTACTGTCTGATTTGCTATTTGTTTTTGGCTTCTTTTTGTCTCTAAAAGAGAGTCAGTCCCATCTCGCTGTACATTTATCCTGCTTAATCATCTGAAAGACTCATGAGAGATGAACAACTGACTGGCACACCTGGAGCCAGACAGCGATCCTAATTTCTCCCATGAGAGAGAGAGAAGTGGTACAGAGAGGGAAGGGAGAAAGAGAGAGAGAGGGAGAGAAAGAGAGACTAAAAGAGAGGGAGTCAGATTGAGTGAGCGATAGAGCACAAATGGGAGCAACTGAAAAGCATTGTGTCGCTCCCTCCACCTACCTCCCCCTACCTCCCTCACCACGTCTCCCCCCTGTGTCCCTCCCTCCCCTGTACAGCAGCACAGTTAATTTAAATTCTGCAAGGAGACAACCAATAAATCACCTGCATTCTGACTAATGGTTCCTGCACTGAGGGGAAAACTCTCTCACTTTCTCTCTCGCCTCTGTACCTGGAGACACTTCACACTGCAAAGAAATATAGGGTAGTGCTATTAGCTAAACGTACACTACTTGTGCACACACACACATTCACACACACACACACACACACACACACACAAACACACGTTATTGCATAAACATTCACACTCTCACAAAAACACACATACCGTAATATCCACTGACAGGCTGCAGTTGTAAGAGTCAGCAGAAACACAACTCCCCTGCCAGGTTTGCACTTCCTCCAGAGGCAAACATCCCCCAAAGTGATGGTCCATAATTAGCTTCTTCAACTCCACCTCAGCTTTCACCGTTGACGTCCGGGACACAGAACTTAACCTTGAACCGTCATGCAAAAGCACAGCAATGGTGTTATTCCAAAAAATATACTGCAGCTGTGAGCTTGACAAACCACGATCATTAAAAAACCTGAACCTTCTCACCCCAAATCAAGGTGCACTGTTGTTATCACCACCAGCACTGATACCTTTTACTAACTATAAGCATTGACCGCAGCGATATTAGGTCAGTAAAAATACTGAAAATCAGCAGTTTGGGGGGAACAGTGGAAAACAAATGCACTCAATAAAATGGGACTAAAATGACTGTGACTAAAACTAAACTAAAACGGTCCGGAGTTTTAGTCGACTGATAATAACTAAAACTAACAAGGAAGAAATTACCAAAATGTGACTAAAACTATATTGAAAATAGCTACCAAAATGAACACAACCACATAGTTTTACTTACGCATTTTGATAAAAAAAAAAAAAAAAATCGTTCTAATTGCTACCCTGTGAAGTCGTGACCCTGAATCGGGTCACATATAATATAATATTATAACATTACCGTAAGAAAAAAACACCACCTAATTTCTTAATAGATTTTAGGACGCTTGTGCAAATGCTCAAATGTTTCTCTCATGCGGCCACAACTCAACAGCACACGCCACTAAGCAAAATATGTRTTTGATTGAAACAAAACACAGTTATGCTACAGTTTGTTAACACCATCTGCTCTAGAATTCGCTCACAGTCAGTGGCGGTTCTAGCTTGTATGGCTCCCTTGGTCGAACGCCCCCTTGGTTGGCATGCAGATGCTGCATGGACATAATTCACGATTGACAGTGAGAAATGTGAAGGGAGGGTGGCMACAAAAATGTGTGCGTTAGGTAGCGGCAAAGAAACGTGTGTGGAACATGACACGGATATTTCCAGCGGGATCAAGGAGGTGGGACCAGGCGAGACTGGGGCGGGACAGGGGCGGAACTGGGCGGTTACCTACGGATCCGCAGCCTCGGCCTATTGTAAAGGAGGGTGGGCTAGGGACAGACAAACTGTATGCCCTTACTGGCACCAGAAGGCTTGTTCTCTCTGGTCTCTGCTGTTCTCTGTTTTGTGCCAGTGAGGCCCAGCACTGAGGGATGAGAGATGGCACCTCTGGCCCCCCTCTGCTTCTTCCCGGCCCTCTCGTGACCTGTCACTATCAGTTTGTYAMTATTCTACTGAGTCCRCTATGCTAGAAAACATGCATAYTCTCATTACCACTCTCTTTCTCTCACTGACTCTGTCTCTCWCACACACGCGCACWCAARCRCAYWYASMMMAMMMMMMMMAAMMMMMMMMAAMMMMRGRAARGSYYMMMMYTKYMMMMMWWMMWTTKRRYTYCYKKKRRSYWRSYWRKTKKRWKSCMWKGRMMARGGRMCMWTWWKRRGGGATGGTGTATACACWCTATAATCTGTTCTACTCTCTAGGYCTTTAAACTGTTCACTCTTTGWTGAAAAGGGGCTATCAYTTGTGCAGTGACCTGGGGTAACCCRCTGCAGCAAGCCTGGRCTCCCATTCCCCCCAACACATATGTCTGACTGCCAGCTGTGATTGGGGCCTCTGATCCCCCTGCGGGTCCTACATGTGTTTTTACACAGGACTGGACTACGTTCTCCGTCCCTCTCTCCCCCGCCATCCTCCTCTATTCTCCTCCCTTCTCTTCTCCCCCATCCTCCTCCCCTCTCCTCCCCTCCTTCCTCGCTTCCCTTCTCCTCACTCCTCTCTGTCCTCCCTTCTCCTCTCCTCCCCGATCTCTCCCCCACTCTCTTCCACCTTTCTCTCACCCCTCTCCTCCCCCATCCCTCCCCCTCCTCCTGTGACTGGGAGGGGACTCCTGGGTTTGCTTAGGCAGCCGTTCTGTCCTGCTGACTTCTGATAGAAGATGATAGAGGTTGTACGCTGTGGGGTGTGACACAGATGGACAGAGCAGTGTGCAGGGAGTACACTCCACTGGACCACACCATCCCCAGTCCCCAGTCCCCAGTCCCCCTTTCCACGCCCTCGGCTTGGTCTACAGCTGCAGCGAGAGAGAAGCTCCCCTGCAGTCCTCTCCTCCGGCCTCCTCCAACCCCGTTCCTCCAGACCTGCCAAAAACAGCCCGAGTACTGTAATGTATGTGGGACACTGACCTGTCTGCAGCTGCTGCCACGTCTTAGACCCAGTAAACATCTCTTCAGCTGTCTCTCTCTATCTATCCCTCTTAGTATTGAGCCCACAACCAACATTTTTGCTGATATGCCTCCTGACAAAGTCAATTGGACATGTAAAGGGATACATGCTATATGGACAGGCATCATCACCAGCTGAAATACTGTCAACAGCCTAAAGGGGCCTTAGTTCAATGACAGATCCAAGGATTTTTAGAGGGGTTGTCATGGCCGCATGGCACGAGCAATGACTCATGGGTGTGAGACGAGGTGAGGTGCACACTGGGATACTATACATGGTTGGATATTATGGCAAGAGAGAATACCCTTAATCAGCCATCTACACCAAAGCTCCTGAGGGCCCTCTTAAAATCAGGTAAATCCCACGTACAGCTATATTGCCTTGCCTCGCTTACTCTAATCATCTCTCTGTCTCTCCCATTATCATTAAACAGATATTTAGCAGCTAACCGCTCAGATCCTGACGGACGAGAGTCCCCCCCCCCCCACATACAGTATAGTAGCACTTTCCCACTCGCCTCTGCTCTATAACCACATCTCATTAGCTGTATAAATGGAGGGGTCTCACTGTGGATCCATTACAGGGGGATTCTGTCGGGCTCTTTGTATAATCTCTCCTCCACCACTGTGGGATTAATCATCCCAGAGAGAGCAGAAGTCAATCAATTTATCCAGAGAGAAAGAGAGAGAGGTGACAAAACACCATACGAGAGGGAAACGCTGGGAAATTCTTTTTGGCAAATTGAAATGCATGAGAGGAAAGAGGGAGAGAGCAAGAGGGAGATGCAGAGAATGAGAATGCCAATTAAAAGTAGTTTTTAAAATATCACGTTCTTCCACATAAATACACAATTCATGAATTTTTGTACTTCATATTTAGTATTTATTAGGATCCCCATTAGCTGTTGCCAAGGCAGCAGCTACTCTTCCTGGGGTCTAAGCAGGTTTATATTACTACATTATTACACTGTTATTCATCCCCCCCTCCTCTCCCCTGTAACTATTCCCCAGGTCGTTGTTGTAAATGAGTGTGTGTTCCCAGTCAACTTACCTGGTTAAATAAAAATGAATAAAAATGTCAATGTACAATATAAAATCCACAATACCACAACAGCCTTACAACGTGTTCATGTGCCTCTAGCGGGACACCTACGACAACATCCGGTGAAATCAAAATACAAAAATAGAAAAAAGCTTAACTTCTTGTTAATTCAACCGCGTTGTCAGATTTCAAAAAGGCTTTACGGCGAAAGCATACCATGCGATTATCTGAGGATAGCGCCCCACACCAAAATACTTTTTCAACCAGCACAGGCGTCACAAAATCACAAATAGCGATTAAATAAATCACTTACCTTTGAAGATCTTCCTCTGTTTGCAATCCCAAGGGTCCCAGCTACACAATGAATGGCCGTTTTGTTCGATAAAGTCCTTCTTTATATCCAAAAAAGTCTGTTTAGTTGGCGCCAATGATCTCAGTAATCCACTCGTTCAACATGCAGACAAACAAATCCAAAGGTTACCAGTAAAGTTCATCCAAACAAGTCAAACGAAGTTTATAATTAATCCTCAGGTACCCTAATATGTAAATAAACGATCATATTTAAGACAGAGAATAGTATGTTGAATAGGGAAGATAAATAACAAAGAGCGCGCACCTCATTCACGCGCCAACAAGACCACTTTTCTAATGAGAGACACCTTGGAGTTCTTCCAACTACTTGTTCATTTTTCACAAAACAAGCCTGAAACCCTTTCTAAAGACTGTTGACATCTAGTGGAAGCCACAGGAACTGCAATCTGGGTCCTGTCTATTTGTATTTCCCATAGGCAAGCACTGAAATGGCCTGTGACCTCAAAAAAATAAATTCCGGATGGATTTTCCTCAGGTTTTTGCCTGCCATATCAGTTCTGTTATACTCACAGACATTATTATTTTTTATTTTTTAACTCTGTTTATTAAGTTTTACACACACACAGACAAGACAAAGCAATATAAATAATATACTCAACTAGAAAAAAATACAAATAATACATTAAAAAAAAATAGCTTTAAAAGATACCATACTTTAGACAAGTTAAACACACCAGGCAGAAGGCTACAAAGGTTACCGGGAAATCTATAGTACAGGGACAGATCAAACACCTCACCATTGTTCCTGTAATCAGTCAAGGGATAGGGGTGGAGAAATGCAACCACTCACAGACAGTCAAGGCCACAGACCGACCATCCACTGGACCAAAAATAAAAAGTTTACAATGCTTTAAAATAAAAAATGAATAATAATCATTTTATGTAGGCATGAACAAA